>NC_086155.1:192395035-192721702 GCF_035149785.1 Candoia aspera
GATAACAGCAGCAAGACTCTTATATGCTCAAAGATGGAAGGATGCACAAATTCCCTCAATGGAGGATTGGATTGGATGATTAAGTTAATGGAATTGGTGCAAAACTGACAGCATTGATAAAAGAAAAATACTGTAACTGGATTTGTAACTATTTGGAAGCTGCTTTTGGACTATTTGCTTGTAACGCAAAAAAATGAAGTTTTGATTTTGGATTTTGATGATTAAATGGTTTGATTTTAGAGAAATGATGTTACTAAATGTTTAATTGATAGCAAGAGATTAACTTGTATGTACTTTTATATCTGTGTTGGAGAGGGTCAGAAGCCACCTGTCTTGTATGTTTTTCTGTCTATTCTTGTACTGTTTTAGTTTCTCTTGTTTGTGTTTTAATTATATCTTGAAAATCAATAAAGCTCTATAAAAAAAGACTTCATAGTGGCATACAGAATGTTTTCTCCTTCTATAATTCCTTACAACAACCCAGTGATGTAGGCTTGCCTGAGAAGCAGGGACTGTCTCAAATTCACCCAATGTGTATGGATTTGAACCTTGGCACCTTTCCTAGGTGGCTTATAGAACAAGAAGATTTTTGCCACCTTGCACCAATGATTTCCTAAGCCTTTGCTGACTGCTAGATATTTATTCCTGCACACTGAATTTATCTCCACTCTTTTCAGGTGACTGCCCTGTATATCTTTCCTCTGGGAACCATGTTGTGAAAAAGATACAGTGAGCTTGCAGCTTCTGAATTAATCAAAGTGAGTGACCTCTCCTTTGGGAATGGAATGGAAATATATATTATTAAAGGCAAAAACAAAAACATCCACCACTTGGCACCAAAATGTTGTCTGTTCAGGCATGAGAGCCTTATTTTTATGAAGTCGATGGGAAACCCATGTGTGCCTCTGAAGACACCATGGTTGAAATATTTGTTTCTGTCATCTCTTGCTGGCAAGAGAGAATAACCTGGTAATAGAGGATTACCAGGTAATTCTAAAAGGTAAAAAGCCCTTGAGAAAACCTATCCTTCACACTGAATCAGCGGTGTGTTTCAGAGAGGATTATAGCGCAATAGAAAAGTATGGAGAGTTCATTGAATCAGCATTCCCTGGATAGAAAACTCCAATATACAATGGTCCAGATATGCTAACTGGAGAATAGCTTTGGGAGGGGCGAGTCTTTGAGTGTAGATTAGAGAGAAGGAAAGTGCCAGTGACATGTTCAGAAGAATAAGGGAATAATATTAATAAACACAGCAAACACTGGAAAAGCACAGGTCTCCATCTTTTATAGTGCTTGTCACTAATACTAAAATAAATGATTAGGAACAGAAGATGTGCACTAAGTTACATCTATTTATGAATATATATATATATATATATATATATATATATATATATATTCCCATTGTATTATTGACATTTTGCAGAGTGTGTCAATTTGATAAATATACTCCCACACAAACAAAAAAAAGTATATAAAAATGCACCAAAAAGCACAGAAAATGTAAAGCAAACATTTTTTTAAAAAATCTCAGATTGGATCAAACAAGCTTCATATATCAGGAAACAGGAAAAATGGAGAAAAGCTAAAACTGACCAATTTGCAACCATTATAGGGAGGTTAAAAGTAGCCATTACAAGACCAGTTTCTTCTGGAAGAGTTTTTTTTTTTTTTTAATTATCTTTATTGATTTAGTCCTATTGATTTATTTTTATCTTTAGGATTATGCTGCATGGTAATCCAGTATGATTGTTTATGTGCCATAAAATCAGTGCTGACTCATAACAACCACATTGATTTTCTCCATGACAAAATGCAATATATGTGTTTGTGTCTGTGTGTTTCTGGGTTTATAAAACTGAACTGTTGAAAAGATACTACTGGACTGCACCAGCAAATTGTTCTCTGACTTGAGAATTCTACAGCATTTGTCTCTAAAACTCCCTTAAGAACAGCTGTTTACTCATACAAGACGTAGCCATCCGTGTATTCACTGATGGTTTGGAACAAAGGACCTCCCACTGCAGCCAGTGGGTTTTCAGTCAAGCTCCATTGTTTTCATAAGAATCTAAGAAATGAGCTCAACCAGATCAAGGCCTTTCTAAATTTACACTCTATTCCCACCTTGGCCAAAGAGATGCCAGTGGGAAGCTCACAAGCAAAGCATGAGAGAAATGTTTTTCAGTGCAGAGAGAATATACTTTTTCTGTATCCAAATAGATGCTTTTCCCATTTTATGCAAAATAACCTATGATTGCACACATGTATCAAATAAAAAGCCATCCCATGTGACACAGAATAGAAAGTCATAGGGTTCTGCAAGCTTCCAAAGGTGTACCTTCATTTGTTGAATAGCTGAGTAAAGGACCCTTTCAATGCACCTCCTTCCTCAGCATGACCTTCCTCCTATTCTCACTTTGTTGGGTATTAGCAAATGCACCCTTTACAAGACAGTTCTCTTGAGTGAAGCAGATTGGCCTCATGCAAGGAATCTCACAGAGGCAGATTAGCTAAGATCTACAGATCTCAGCAATGCAATATCCATCATAAATATATATCCAAGCTTGATCCTTATGTAACATTTTTCGCAATACCTGTTTTACAAAACCAGATTATCATCAGCACAATTCAGATTTATATAAATTTAAGATGAGAAATTACAATTGTACAGACCCTGCCTGCCTGCCTGCCTGCCTTCCAATATGGTTTATAAAGTATGGATTGGACTGTTAGTTGTATGTTTCATATCTGATGCAATAAACATAGGTATTTAAACTTCAAGACCACTGGATTCAAGGCCTAAAATCACCTGGCTGCACCATTCCCTGCTAGCATATATGTTATAACTATTGGTAAGGATTCTGCACTAAATGCTCAGTCTCTGGGAATTCTCATGCACTGGTAACAACTGCTACTCACATTTATATCTATTTTTTTTCATTATTATTATTTTAATTTCATTCTTAGAAGTTTTATTGGAATACAGAAGTCATTTCCAACTCCTTGGATTAAACATGGATTAAATCTTGACTAACTGAAGTTCCAGTGATGTCAATGGCTCTAACTAAATATGGTCAAAAAAGTCAACATGGCAGTCACAATGGTGTGATCTAAGGTCCAAGCGTTTTTATATGCCTCACATAACTGAATGAGCTTCAGTCATACTGTCATGACCACCATCTTGACTTTTTGACCATACCCTATGGACACCCCTGATTCTTATTATTAATCTGCCTTGATTGCTGATCTTTATGCTGTTTGTCTCTTTAAATGGCCTCCACTCCTGAAATCCTTTGAAAATTATTTTCCTCTACTATTTCAGAAACAAATAGTTTATTACATGTTTGGAGAATGTTGATCATCATCTCCTCCTCCTCTTCTTCCATCTTCCCAAATCGGTATGCAACTGGGAAATTCTTGGTTTCTGAGAACATGTACCTTTTTAATGCTTCAAATAACAGTGCATTAAAGAACAAGACATTCTAAAAGCTGTCCAGTGATTTATCTCAAGTTAGTGATAGAAAATCTTGGCAGGATAAATGACTGGCCTCCAGGAGATTAAACGTAAATGCCTCTCAGGTATAAAAGTCAATCATTCAACTGAGTGAGAATACTGACACTGAGAATAAACCTCTCTGAATTGCTGGCCAAGAGAGGTTGCCTCAGCAATTCAAACAACGCCCCTGATGAACCTGAAAGACAAAAATAGTGAAGTAAGAACTTGTAAGATAGCAGTGTCACCTCATCAGAAAACGGACCTGAAGCACTTATCTACCTTGAGGGTGGATGCCTCAGGGAACAGAACAGACAGGACGACTACCTGACAGATTTATGGAATGGTATTCATAATATGTACCATCCAAGTGTGATTTTCTCCCTGTGCAGGAAAATGTATTGGGACTGATTCTCTGTTTCTTCAATACTGAGAACACATGGAATGGTCAATCCATATTCAGCCTTTGGATGTTTTAATAGGAACCAATGAAAGCAGGAATCCTTTGGCAGTGACAGACTGCACAAGGAAATATCTGATGTAGATTTGTAACAAATTCCAGATTTTTATTTTTATTTATTTATTTTTATTTTTTAATCTAGACTCTAATCTAGTATGAATAACACATCTGGATCAGCCTCAATATAGACGTCCCTCTCTTGCCATGAATTCTTCTTTGACTGAATCTCTGCATAAGAATTCTAAAATTGGAAGTAGACCCAAACTGCATTTGCTTAAGTATTTAACAGTATTTTGCATGACTGCTAGAAAGAAATATATATTCCCTATCTGGGAACAGTTTCAAATTCTGAAATAAGCAATATGACTTGTCTTTTTCCAACATTTTAAATACAAACTTTTTTTGCTGGAAGCTGAATATCCTTTACATCTCCCTTCTCCAACCTTCTAAACTTCAACTCCCAGAATTCTCAGCAATGACCATGCTGGATGGAGACTTCTTGAAGCTGAAGTCTGGAAGGCACTTAGTTTGGGTAAAAATTGGGAAAAGAAGTTTAAACTGACATGTCCAACTAGCATTGCTCATAGATCTGCGACCCGTGTCAATATTCCCTACCATATTAAATTCATAATGTCCTGGAGCAATGGGACATCATGGGCCAAGATACATTAGATTAGATTAGGGATCAATTGCAAAAGTACCGTGTTCCTAATAAAATCTCAAAGAACAGATACTTAAATTCTTCTTAATGTAAAGCTAATGTGCAACAAAAAGTAACTCTTAATAATCATTTTTTTTTTCTTCTCCATCCCAAAGTGCTGGCCCTATGGCTTAAAATCTCTCCATTCTGTATGGTGAATCCAAGCTAACTACCTCACTGGTGCTTCTGAACTGGATTAGCAAATAAGCAATATTCAATTTTACTTGAGCAGACAACATTCCAAGAGCAATATTAAAGTTTATGGCTTCCTGAAGGATGAGGACACTTCACTGACCAATTTGAAATGAGTTGCTTTGGCTTTTTCAAATGGCTAATGTCCATTCACAGTGATGGCCTTTAAGGGTTAAGCCATATTTCTCTTTGAGCAGCAGCTACAACTGTTTCTTCTGAATGAATCACACTTTATTAAGCATATGATTTGATTTTAATTTCAGGCTTAGCTTTCCAATTTGTTAGCAATTTACTAAATGCTACTTCTAATTGATGAGTTAGGGCAGTTTATAGTAACCTAGTTTTATTTCAGAGTTTGATACTTGGAGCCAGAAAGTGCCACATCTACACACACACACACCCGTATGTATGTATGTATGTGTGTGTATGTGTGTGTGTGCATGAGTCTGTGTGTTTTGTGTGTGTGTGTGTGTGTTTCTTATTGGTACTATATTTAAGGAACTACAGCAGCCCTTCTACCACCTGTTGCCTGGTTGTCTGATAGGCACACTCTAAATCCCAGAAATAAAATAAAATAAAATATATTGGTATTTTGAGTTGAATTACAACTCCCAGCATGCCTAATCAATATGCTAAAAAATCCTACTACCAAATGATGAGAATCTATAGTCTAACACCTCTGAACAATACCAGATTAAGGACTGGACAAGGCATTTCTAAAAGCTCAATATCCATCTTCAAGTTCTGGAAGGATGATCCCTGGCTGCTGAAGGCCAAATAGTGCAGATCTTGGGAAATTAGGAAATAGGTTTTGCAGCCTGGAGTAATGGGTAATGCTATGGAAATTAAGAAGCTTGTACATTGTTGCACAAGCTCAGGACTTGTTGAAAAAATGCCTCCTTGTTTTCATTATTGCATTATCAGCCAGTCAGTGCAGAAAGAGTCTTTTTAAAAAATTATTTAGAAGAATAAAACTAACTCAGTAGCCATGCAATAGTATTCACTGCTGCTTCAAAGAGATAATTATGTTTTGATACAACATTGTTCTAATGAAGGGTTTGGGGTAAGCGACTGAAGTCTTCAATGCTAAATAAGGACCATCTTTTTTAGTCTTTTTACTAACACTTCTTCTTAAAGTGACATTATGCATGCAGGCAATATTTCTCCTGTAGAACTTGTTATGGGGTGTCAGAAGAGCTCTTAGAACTGTATGGTACTTTGTGAGGAAAATTCTGAGGTCAAAGAGTGATTATGCCAGCAGAGGTTATAAGAAGAGAGCACTTTTTTTGAGAGAGAGAGAGAACTGGTACAAGCCACAATGACCTCAAAATAATACATTTCTTCACACAAATGATGGAAATTAAGTACTTACATTGATAGAAGTGTTGGTAATTTGTGTCATTTGCACAATGACTTCATGCTTCATGCATGGTCACATTGACCACATTGACCCTCCCCATACTTATGGGAGATCCTCTCACCTCTTCAAGTTCATATATATCCCTGACTTAATATCGAATTTTGCAATCCATAAACAATAAGTAAATATTGAGCATATTTTTCCACAACAAGTTTTATAAAAGCTGTGTGTCATGTTCACCGTTCCAATGTTACCGCTGCATCGTAACGTTTCGCATGTCATTTGGCTGATGCGTGTTTTGTCTGGGAGGGGAGGAGGATTCCATCTCGTGGGATTGTTATATGTTGGCAGCTGGATTGGAATGAGTTTGGGTTATCTCGTGTGTTCAAGGTTTCTTTCCCAGGACATCAGCAGAAATGGTTACCAGCACCTGGGGGGGGGGGGGGGGGAGTTTGCAACGGCAGGGTGAGGGGAGGGATTACATTTGTGCCGAGGGTTTTTAGTTTGTATTTGGTGCGCTTTTGCTCATTCTCAGCTTTCTCTGTATTTGCATACTATTCTTTAATAAATCAGATATCATTAAGTTCCTGCTTGTGAGTCTGAGTCTATTAGGGTAGGCAATCCTTACATAAAGCTGAGAATCTCAAAAAAAATACCATTAGCCCCTTTCCAGATTTATTTTGTGAGGGAGAAGTGCTAGTGATGAGCAAACCAAATCCCCAAACCGTGGAAAGCGAGGAATCGAGCGAGGGGGAACCCGACTCCACGGTGATAAGAACAGAGAGGGTCCCTACTCGGGAGCTCTTGGAAATTCGGGAGATGTCGAGCTCCAGTCTGGGAGAAGAGGAGGTTGGAGGTAAAAAAGCCCCTGACCTGACCAGCGAGTCACCAGGCAAGCTGATCACCTGGGATGAAACATGTCCAAAATGTCTTGGAAACAGTGATACCTGATGTCCCCAACCATGGTGAGGTGGGAGGGAAAGGAGGATTCCCAAACCCCTGACCGTATAAGACTGGTGGAGGCCAAATTGGAGTCAAGAGAAATTATGCTTCAGAAAATATCAATGGACTGGGGTCCTCGGGAGAGGAGGAGAGGGGAGTCTAGTAATAGGCATTTGTCCCCTTCTTTGCCCCCCCTTCTTCGGAGGAAAGGAGTAGGACCTGACACAGAGAGGAGGCAAGGGCACCGAGGGTGTGAATTTCAAGGTACCCTCCTTGAGAGCAGAGATCACTGGGAGCTAAAAGAAAGTCCGACCACCCAGCTGTGGTGAAGGGACTGCCCGGAGTGGGGATTAAGGACTTTACAGTTAAATTTGATGGAGATCCAACTAAGTTATCGTTCTTCCTTACTAATGCAAGGAGTTATATGGATGAATGGGAACCGTGTTTTCGTTCAGAAAGAGCCAAGATTAATGCCATTGCCACTAAGCTGAAGGGGCGGGCTGCTGATTGGTATGTGCAGTTATGTCAATCGGAGGATCCTGAGCTGGAGGAGTTCGAAGAATTCCTGTGGGCATTGAAGCTAAACTTTGAAGACCTGTTAGCTAAAGAAAGGGCAAAACGGGCACTGAGGGAGCTTAGCCAGGGGACACGATCAGTAGCGGACTATGCTCTGGAATTTAAGGCTCTGGCTGGGAAGGTTGAGGATTGGTCCCAATCTACCTTAATAGAGCTATTTAAGGATGGTCTGAACATGGAGGTCCTGAGGTGGTCGCTCAGTAGGGACGACCCAGATACCCTGTATGAATGGATACAGTTGGCAGGGAAGGCTGAACATGCCCATGAGACCTTCGCTCACAGAAAGGTGATGAGATATTCCGGGCTCAGCAAGGGTTCCTGCCTTGCTGCGCCTACTGGAAAGTCTGGTCAACGTGGCTGGGAGGAGGAGAGGGAGCGCTGTTATGCGAAAGGGCAGTGCCTCCAATGTGGAAAGGAAGGTCACCGAGTGGCAGCATGCCTGAAGGGCAAGACTGATGATCATTCGGGGAAGCCGGTGGGGAAATCTCCCTCCCTCCCCAGGAAAATGAAGGCAGCCAAGGCTGAAACTGAAGTGGAGGAGGTTCCCTACTTCGGGTGTGAGGGGGAGCCCGAGCTACACCAGCCGGCGGGAAATGCCAGCCACCTGCTCTAAAGAGTGCCTGTGGGCAGGTGGTGGAGGATGGGCGCAAACATGTTTTGGTGAGTGCCAACTGTCCCACACTGAACGTGACAGTGAAGTTAGGCTCCCGCACAAGAACCGTTGAAGTTTGGGCATTGATCGATTCGGGGTGTTCACGTTGCTTGATGCACCCTGATGTGGTGGCTCCTTTGGAGTTACCCAGCTTTCCACTGCAACGTCCCATGATTTTCACCCAGCTGGATGGTTTTACGGTGGGGGGGAAACCAGTCACCCATTTCACGGGAATGGTGGAGTTACAATTGGGCAGCCACCGTGAGGGGCTGCAGTTTGTGGTGGCACCTGTGGGTCATCCCCTAGTTATTCTGGGGATTCCTTGGTTGGTCCAACAAAACCCCTATATAAATTGGGTGCACAGGACTTTGACTTTTGGGGATGGTTTCTATCAAGCCCCTGGGGAGGAAGACGCTCCGGAGGCTGCAGTGGGGAGGGTGGTGGCAGCAACCCCGCATTTCTCTGTCACACCACTGGAGGGCTTGCCGGAGCAATACCAAGGCTTTGCGGATGTGTTTGGTGAGAAAGAAGCAGATCAACTCCCACCCCATCGAAAAACTGACTGTGTGATAAAGTTGGTCCCCGACGCTCAACTGCCCAAGCCGAAAATTTATGCCATGACTCAAAAAGAACTGGCAGCATTGAGGGAGTTTGTGGACAAAAACTTGGCCAGGGGTTTTATTGAACCGGCAAATTCGCCAGTGGGCGCCCCCGTCCTGTTTCGAGCAAAGAAGAATGGGACAGTGAGACTTCATACAGATTACTGTGGATTAAATTCAGTCTCAATATTAAACAAATATCCTCTGCCATTAATAAAAGACATGTTAGCACATCTGGCTAAGGGGGAAATCTTCTCTAAGCTGGATTTGCGGGAAGCCTATTTCTGCATCCGCATATGGGAGGGGGATGAATGGAAGACTGCTTTCAATTGTCCACTGGGTTCTTTTCAGTATAAAGTTTTGCCTTTTGGGTTGGCAGGGGCACCAGGGGTGTTCATGCAATTGATCAATGAAGTGTTACATGAACATTTGTTCAAGGGTGTACTGGTCTATTTGGATGATGTTTTGATTTATACTGAAACGGAAGAGGAACATGAGCGCTTGGTGAAACAGGTGCTTAGCAAACTGAGAAAGGCTGAGCTCTATGCTAAGCTTTCTAAGTGTGAATTTCATAAGACTCAGCTTGACTACCTGGGGTACAGGATCTCTGACAAGGGCGTTGAGATGGATCCTGTGAAGATTCAAGCCATTTTGGGGTGGGAGCACCTACGCACCCATAGGCAGCTCCAAAGTTTCCTTGGGTTTTCCGACTATTACCGCCAATTCATCCAGGGGTTTGCAGAAATTGTGTTGCCTCTTATTGACTTGTTACGTACAAAGGGGTTGGGGGACACACGCAAGGTAAAGAACCCGGGGGCATTGCTCAATTGGACAACTGACTGCCAGTTGGCTTTCGACAAACTCAAAAGCCTGTTCACTGCTGAGCCCATTCTTCAACACCCTGATCCCACTAAACCCTTTGTGGTTCAAGTGGATGCTTCTGATTTTTCAGTTGGAGCGCTCTTGCTGCAAGCGGATGTTGACAACCGCCTGAAGCCGTGTGCGTATCTGTCCCAGAAATTTTCCGAGACGGAAAGGCGGTGGCATGTTTGGGAAAAGGAAGCTTTTGCTGTCAAGGTGGCTTTGGAGGCTGGCACCACCTTTTAGAGGGGGCTAAGTGTCCTTTTGAAGTTTGGACTGATCATAAAAATTTGGAAGTGCTCAGCACACCCCGGAAGCTTAGTCCTAAACAGATCCGCTGGGTGCAATTTTTTAGTCGCTTTGATTTTAAATTGAAGTTCATTCCGGGTAAGAAAAACTTCCTGGCTGATGCGCTTTCCCGCCTACCCCAGGATGCGGTCCAGGTACCTGACATTGTGGGTACGGTGTGGACAGAACCCCAATTGGGTTTGCAGGCTGTCACACGCAGTCAAACTTGTCCACAGCTGCCTCCTGCGTCGGGCTGGGGGGAGGACTCCAGTTCCCTCTCAATTGCAACAACAGTTTCTACAAGAGGTGAAATCTGATACTTGGTTGCAGGCGAATAAAGACAATGTTACATTTGACAAAGGGTTAGCTTGGAAGCAAAACCGCCTCTATGTGCCTGACAATTTGCGAAGGGAAATTTTAAATAGATGTCATGATGATAAGGTGGCTGGTCATTTTGGGTTTGTCAAAAACTTGCACCTGGTACGGCGCCAGTTTTGGTGGCCCACCTTAAGACGTGATGTAAAAAGTTATGTTGCTTCTTGTCCTGTTTGTGCCATGTCAAAATGGAAAGGGGGGAAACTGCATGGGCTGCTGCAGCTGGTGGCCAGCCCCTCCCGTCCTTGGGAGGAGGTTTCTATGGATTTCATTGTGGATCTGCCTCCTAGTCAGAGAAAAACTGTCATTTGGGTGGTAAAGGACTATTTTTCCAAGCAAGCCCATTTCATTCCATGTGCTTCTATTCCATCTGCTCAGCAGTTGGCCCGCCTTTTTCTAATCCACATCTACCGGATCCATGGTAGCCCCTCCTGCTTGGTCACAGACCACGGGACACAGTTCACTTCCCAATTTTGGAGGTCATTTTTGAAGCTGGTGGGCACCAAGCAGGCGTTGTCCACTGCATCGCATCCAGAGACTGACGGATCTACGGAGGTTCTTAATTCAACCCTGGAGCAGTTTTTGAGGGCATTTGTCAATTATCAACAGATTAATTGGGTTGATCTGCTACCTTTTGCTGAGGTGGCTTATAACAATGCCGTTCATCAGAGCACCAGGCACACCCCTTTTCATGTTATTTTTGGATGGGATTTTGTCCCCATCCCTGAGTTGCTCCAACCCCCCACGCATCCCTGCTCTCCTTCTGATTGGCTGCTCAGCTAGCTGATTCTTGGCCAGTAATTCAGCAGGCTCTGGCTGATGCCCAGTCTACTTATAAGCTGCACGCTGATAAGCGGTGCACTCTTCAACCTGATTTTAAGGTTGGGGATCAGGTCTACCTTTCCACCAAGTTCATAAAGTCCCCACAGCCCTCCAAAAAGTTGGCTCCTAAGTTTGTGGGTCCTTTCCCCATTGTGGGCATTGTAAACCCTGTTTAAACTGGATTTGCCTCACAACCTGAAACGTTTGCATCCTGTTTTCCATTGCAGCTTGCTCAAGCCTGTCACCCACCCTGATCACTGGCACCCGCAGCCTCCACCTCCTGCTTCGAACATGATTGACGGACAGCAACATTTTGAGGTGAAGGAGGTCCTTGATTCTCACAGGGATCGTGGCTCCCTGCAATACCTCATTCATTGGAAGCACTTCCCCCACCCTGAGTGGGTGTCTGCCCGTGATGTTCAATCTCCTGTTTTAGTTAGATGCTTTCATCTGGCTTATCCTCTGAAACCTGCTCCTTAGTATTTCATTTTGGGGGGGGGGGGAGGTATGTCATGTTCACTGTTCCAATGTTACTGCTGCATCGTAATGTTTCACATGTCATTTGGCTGATGCGTGTTTCGTCTGGGAGGGGAGGAGGATTCCATCTCATGGGATTGTTATATGTTGACAGCTGGATTGGAATGTGTTTGGGTTATCTCGTGTGTTCAAGGTTCCTTTCCCAGGACATCAGCAGAAACAGTTACCAGCACCTGGGGGGGGGGGAGTTTGCAACGGCAGGGCGAGGGGAGGGATTATGTTTGAGCCGAGGGTTTTTAGTTTGTATTTGGCGTGCTTTTACTCATTCTCAGCTTTCTCTGTATTTGCATACTATTCTTTAATAAACCAGATATCATTAAGTTCCTGCTTGTGAGTCTGAGTCTATTAGGGTAGGCAATCCTTACACTGTGCTTCTTCCTAATTTTTAAAACAACAAACCTAAAAAAACTCCAGGAGATTAGGTTTGGAGTAAGTGGTTTATTTTACAACTCTCCAAATTCCTAGCTATTCTTAATTTTAAGTTGAAGGTTTTTTTCTCAACCTAATCTCCCATTCCCTGGAGAAGTCAGTCCCTCAGAACATGTAAATGATGGTAGAAAAGTGGTTTAATTAACATTTTCCTCCATATGTGTCCAATTCAAATTCCTCAAATCTATATACCAATCAGAACAATGACTGAGATTCAGAGTTTTGCAATACGTTTTTGGACAGATGTGCCAAAAAATGTGTGTATTGTAGAAAACATAACTGATTAGTAAAATCTATTATCAAGGAAATGTTCTTGTAAACTATGCATGTTTAGAAAACTTATACAGAAATATGTACAAAAAAAATCTATAAATAATTCACAAACTTTAGATCTAAAAAAATGAGCAAAATGCAGAATGTGAAAGATACACCCAACAGTATTCATCATCCAGAGATGCTTTAAATTTATGATGCTTTAAATTTATTCCTGGAATTTGGCCCCTTTTCATTTTAAGCAATGGTAACTTCAGTACTCTTTTTTCATTTGTGCCATTTGATAGAGTGGTGCATGTTTTTGAAGGGGTCCTTCAGCTTGATGAAGATTTATGTGAAGTAACCCTATGAAGCAGCTTCAGTATACCCCATGTCACTTCTCAACAGTGGAGGGAACAAATCTATTTGCTGAAGGAAATAGGTTTCTGTGGATTCACAGCAGCTCATTTTCCACAGAGGAAAGCATCAGAAAAGGTTCTTTCCATTACAAAGAGTGCTTCAATGAATGAAGTATGTTGCTTATCAAGGCAAATTACACTTGCCTCATGCTGCCATTCCATCTGATCCCATAATCATCAGAAGAGGATGTACACAGACAATGTACCACAGAAACGATAGAGTTCCCATGACTCATTATGACTAGGGACAAAATACATGGACAAAACCACAGTAGCTAACGCACTGGGGGATTGAACGATATGGGTCAACACTCTGACTGCAGTCTAGAAAGCCACATGGCTTTACATATCAAAGAGTTTGTGTTCTGCTTTTTGAAAGGGAAATTAAAAGCTAACACACAAAGTAAAATCATCCTCTCATCAGTCGTTGTCATCATCATCATCATCATCATCATCCAGTACTATCTGTTTTTATTTATTTATTCATTCATTTATTTTCTATCCTGTGTTTACTACTTTTATAAATGATTTAAGGTGATGAAGATACCTAATATTCCTTCCTCCTCCTATTTTCCCAACAACAACCCTGTGAAGTGAGTTGGGCTGAGAGGGAGGGACTGGCCAAAGGTCACCCAGCCAGCTCTTGTGCCTAAGGTGGGACTAGAACTCCCAGTCTCCTGGTTTCTAGCTCATTGCCTTAACCACTGCTTTGACAATGTTACTCAAGTCATAATAGTTATTGCTTAGAATTTTTATTCTTTATTTTACACAGAAACGTTTCTATTTTAATTTTAATTATAACTGGATTTTATTGTGATGTTTTATATTTTGTGGGTTTTTCATAATGTAAATGGTTTAGAGTGTTATATAAGCAGAAAGGCAGAGTATAAATTTAATCACCATCACCATCATTATTACCATCCTGGAAAGTTCTTACCTGCAATCTTGCCTGTAACCCATTATTTTATTTCTACAGCAAATACTTCCTCCTCCTCCTCCTCCTCCTCCTCCTCCTCCTCCTCCTCCTCCTCCTCCTCCTTCTCTTTCTCCTTCTCCTCCTCCTTCTCCTCCTTTTTTTTAAGATGTGATAAAATACAATTCTTTATTAGGAAAAAGCAAGACAGAAGTAGTAAATCTATTTCTGTCAGAACACAAAATCTAAAATTGTAGGACGACTGATAAATGGAACAATCTGCATTTATTGTAGGAACAGGACTTGAAGTACAAAATTAATGCTCATACCTGAGAGAAATGTTTCCCATGAGTTACTGATATTTCATGTTTCCTCTTATGTTTAAGTTGCTCATTGAAAAATATATGTCTCTGAAGGCCAGTTTTAAATTTGGAATTTTGTCACCCACAATATGTGAGAAATGAATGTGCATTCCTATCTGAGCTCAAAGAAATTTCACTTTTAGACCTGTTCTGCTAAGTGCACCCTTGAAATTTAATCTCCCTCTCTTTCTCTCTCGGTCTAAGTCGAGACAATAAGTACAGTCTCAGGCAGAGTTGTGCAAAAGTCCTCTAAGATTGCATTTTAAAGTTGGAAATTAATGTAGTCTCCAAGACAGTCTACCACCCATTGCTTAGTTATATATGAGGTTCAGAACTTCTAGGCTATTCTCCATATGACTCAAAAACCAAGCAATCTCTAGCTACTGTACATTTCCTGCCACTCAGACCTCAACTGCCCATGAAGAGATGAGTGATAGAGAAAGAGAAAGCTTTATCAGGTTTGCTTGGGGGAATAAAGTTAAAACTTCTTTTCCCAGCCTCAACATAAACAAGCAACTTGCAGGTCAAACTATAAAATGGAAGGGTTAAGCTTTTCTTCAGAATAGTACCTGGGCAGACCTTGAATGAAATTAAGCCTCTGATTTTTAATTGTCTGACAGCAGCAAAACTGCAATTAAAAAAAATAAAATAAAAGGTCTATTTTATTGTCTCTTTGAGTACACACAAATAATAGCATTGTTCAGTGTCTATCTAGGTTCCAAATGCATTCAGCCTGAGTGCAATGTAAGAATTCTCCAGTAACATAGGGAATTTGGACAATTCTGCCTACAAGTGCTATGCAATTTTTCTCTATGAAAATGGTTCTACTTTTTGAAGATGACTCAGAATTAAATTCTTCCCACATTTGGATATGTTTCCTCAAATAAAATCTTTGTAGGAAACTGGCCTAGAAATCTCCAGTTTCTGCCATGCCATTTGGCTGAGAAGTCTGGTAGAAGGGATCCTGTCAGGATGTCTGCCTTTGCATGAATCAAATTCTACATAAGATGCTCTTATATCATGTAGCAGGAAATCTGACAGAAACCAATAGCTAATCATAGAGAACTGTGACACCCAGTTAATATAAATGTTCTCTTAGCTCTGTAATCCACCTGTGCAACTTTCACTGACCTCAGATAACTAACGCAGGTTGGTTAGTCTTTGTAGGGGCAACCACCAAAAAACACCCGAGTTATAGGCTGGACAGGGAAATTGCAAAAACCAAGAACAACAAACAACAGCTCAGAAGAAGTCAATGGCAAATCAGTTGTGCACTTTTGCCAAGAAAATTATATGGACTTATCTAGGAAGTCACTAGAAATCAAACTTAACCTGAAGCATCTCTAATCCTCTATTTCACAGAGATAAAGGTAGAGCAAGTGTTTTTAGAGAGACCTATTACAACAAAATCTCAGTTGCCAGACAATTGATAATGGGATAACAATAAGAGTGCCAGAAGAGTGCCAGAAGAGTTTACAATGTTCAGCTATAAGAAAATTGCGTTGAAACCTTGAGACATTGAAAACAGAGCTACGCTGTTGGTTTCCTTTTAAACTCTCTTGTATAATGCAAATCACAGGAGTTGGGAATGGGAGATTAATACTTTCATTCTCTCAGAACAAACTTTTCACTCCAAATCTTCAGGGCCAATTCACTTTCCAGAAGTCAAGATTGTATATCAGCTCGAAGGTATTGTCAAGAGGTACCAGATGCTTTAAAGAATATCTCTGTGAAATAGAGGATTAGAAGACTGTCATACAGAGTTTGATAAATGGGTACTTTGCCAATAAGTCAAGTCACCTTGAAAGGGCTTGAAAAGGTACAAAGCAAGAAAGACTAGACAGAGCATGAGGGCTAAAAGACAAATGTGAAAACCTGGTCCTACTCTAACAAGGGAACAAAAATGAGTATTTCCAAAAGTGCTAACTAGATTCTGTTTATTATAGTTTACTCCAGTGTTTCTCAACATTTATTTATTTATTTATTTATATTTTCTATCCTGCCTTTATTATTTTTATAAATAACTCAAGGCAGTGAACATACCTATTATTCCCTCCTCCTCCTCTTCTCCCCAGAACAGCGACTCTGTGAGGCAAGTTGGGCTAAAAGAGAGTGACTGGCCCAAGGTCACCCAGCCAGCTTTCATGCCTAAGGCAGGACTAGAACTCACAGACTCCTGGTTTCTAGCCCGTTGCCTTAACCACTAGACCAAACTTGCTCAGCCAGCATAGTGGCTGGGGAATTCTGGGAGTTGAAGTCCACACATCTTAAAGTTGACAAGGTTGAGAAACACTGATTTACTCCATAGTCTGAAAATATGGAGAACCATACATTGTTTTCCCTCTCCAATAATCCTGAGTGACAGCTATCACAGATAGCCTAAAAATAGGTGATGAGTAGCTGATTAAGGGCTACAGGAATTTCTCCTGACCCCAGAGAATTGAGGAAAGAGAAGATAAGAGAATGGGTGTCAAAGAAGGCTATGATGCCTCAAGTTCTAGAAACAACCTGTCATATCCCAGAAGGATTGGAAATAGCAACATTGGTTGTCACAGCAATGTCTTAACAAGGTTGACAGGATATTCTTCCTATCATTCACCCCTCCCCTGGTTTTCTCTCCAGCAATTATCCTATTACTGCTGTTTTGGTAGTATTCTTAAAGTGAGGCATTCTTTTACCAAATATTTAGTTTGGGTATATCACTTAACAGTGAGACTGCCACTGTGTGAAGCCTTAAGATACTTAGCCATAAGATGATTAGAAATTAAAACGAACAAAAAACATAATTTCTCCCCTCCTCCCTCACAATTTTATACAAAATGGCTTTACAAAAGTCAGTGGCAGAGGGGAGGTTATTATCTCAGATTTGGCTGCATCCTTTGAGACTAGAGAACATCTAGGCAAGCTGAGACATGGGGCTGAAAAAACAGGAATATAGCTACATATGTTGTTTTATAGCAGTGATGTGCTGTTTAATCAGTTAATTAAGCAATAAAAACCAAAAGATGACTGTGCTAAAACAACATCAAAATAAACAAAGACTAAAAAAAAAAAGAACCATACTAAAACAACACCCATGAGTTCCATAAAAAGTACACTGAAATCAATCTCTTAATCTTGTCTAAAAAACAGTAAAACAACCAATGGATTTCCTGAGTAGAGCTTCCAAAAAACCTGCTATAATGGTTCATCTTATGACCCGACAATGTTAACTCCAGTTATTGATTACTTTGCAACAAAGTTTTCATGGTTGCTCTCAACTCATGAAGTGATCTTCACTTTGTTGTTTATTTGTTCAGTCGCTTCTGACTCTTCATGACTTCATGGACCAGCCCATGCCAGAGCTTCCTGTCAGTCATCAACACCTCCAGCTCCTCCAGGGACAAGTCTGTCACCTCTAGAATATCATCCATTCACCTTGCCCTTGGTCGGCCCCTCTTCCTTTTGCCCTCCACTCTCCCTAGCATCAGCATCTTCTCCAGGGTGTCCTGTCTTCTCATTATGTGGCCAAAGTATTTCAGTTTTGCCTTTAATATCATTCCCTCAAGTGAGCAGTCTGGCTTTATTTCCTGGAGGATGGACTGGTTTGATCTTCTTGCAGTCCAAGGCACTCTCAGAATTTTCCTCCAACACCACAGTTCCAAAGCATCTATCTTCCTTTGCTCAGCCTTCCTTATGGTCCAGCTCTCAAAACCATATGTTACTACGGGGAATACGATTGCTTTAACTATACAGACCTATGCGGACCTATGTGGATCTTCACTAAAGGGAGCATTATTTAAGAGGTGGGCCTGGAACATGTAAGGTTGTAGGAGTCAACTGGAACTTTATTAGGGTTCAGAAAAATCATGAGTAACTAGCATTGCTCTTTAACTCATGTTGTATACTGCATATGGCCAAATACTTGGAAAAGGACTGCTAAATCCACAACACTATTACTTTCTCTTTTTTCACTCTCCCCTTCCCTCCACCCAAAGTGCCATGTCTATTAATAGTGCTAAATAAAACTTCTTTGGCCATGACTCTGACATTGTGAAGAAGGCACAGCTGGTATACTGAGCAAAACGGAAAGTTGGCCTTTTAAGCAATAACTTCAGAAGTGATGTGACCTTATGCGTTGTAGATCATCTAAAGTCGGGCACTGTGACAATTTGCTTCCCTGACAGTTTTCCCCTCTCTTAATTACCACATTTCTCACTGGGATATTTTGTATTGGTCTTCTCAAGTTGGCTTTTTCGTGTGTGAATTGGTGGCTGTTGTTTTCCTCCAAAAGACTGGAATTATTCTAGTCTAGTTCATTTCCTTCATCCTTACTCCAGTTGTTATAGTGCCTGTCTGGCAAGACAGTTGCATCCTTTCATTCCATAGCCCTTAGTTAGCTTACTATTGCTGTCAAAAACAAAACAAAGCTAGATTGTATTCTATAACTGACACAATATGTCCAGTCCTAATTGGAATATTTTGAGTGGTCTGGATACTTGTTCTGCCTGTATCAGCATCTTAATTGGACCATGGAGTTTAATGGGCAGCTTTCCATTCTGCATATTTTTAGTGTCTCAGTTCGTCTTTTCCACTGCAATTTTTGGAGTGGAAGTGGAAACAGAAATCTGATTTTGGCTTTCTGCACCAAAATAAATATATTCTGGAAGCAGTAGCATTTTATATGCTAAACAGGCTTAAAAAAATAAAATAACTAAGGACAGCCCTGATCTAGCCAAACATTTAAAGTCAGCTACTGACATTTGATTGGCTTGGAGAACAGTCCCCCTTATGCCAAATCTAACTGGAACCTTGAACATCAATTTATCTCAAAGTCTGAATGTTAACTTCCCATCAAAAGCAATAAGATTTAAAGTTCTTCTTTGAACAAGAATTTGCTCCTTGCAGGGGATGCCATATGTTGTATTTTAATGCTTCCTGTCACACATCTTAGAATATTTATATAGAAGTCAGTGTAGTTTTGTGTGGTTGAAAAAACTTTGTTTCCCAAGATAAAGGCATCTTTTAATTGTTTGCTTGTGGATTGATTTATTTAAACATGGATTTCATTACTGAGACGTATAAAGCTTGTATTGGCTAAATAAGTTTGATTGTATGGACTTTGGAATGTGCACAGGCCATTCAACAAAACAAGTACATTTCCTTTGCATTCTAAATTGTTCCCCTCGTAAATTCTGTTCCCTCTGTATTGTTTTCCCTTGTCAGTGAAATAAATAAATAAATAATCGAAACACGTGAGCTGTAAATCTGTGCGACAAATGCTGGGGAGGGTTCTAATCTCTTTGCCTCCATTTCACTTGTCATCTACTCTCCCTACTTCTAGTAAAATGGCGATGTAAACTCATATTTTATATGGGTAGGATAGCCGTGCCTACATTAATGACTGAATAAATTGTCACTCTGAAATATTTGACGTGCTGTTCATTTGCAGTTTTTCAAATAATTCAGTCAGCCACTGGAAAAAAACAACACTGCACTATAATGCTCATCCAGATCTTTACTGTAGGAAGGATTTCATGCAACTCTTCATGATTCTCTGTGCATAATGTCAAAACATACTTTCACTGTTTCAATGAGGGGCACATGGCATGGTTGACATGGCACACACTGCAGTCTATGTCAGAAACATGTGTCTTCCCTCTCTGGAAAAACAACAATAATTCTGTGATTATTTAAAAGAGACAATCAACCTGTATGACTGCATTCAGTTTTCCCCTGTAAAGGTAATATTGTAAACAACTTTTTGTAATAAACATTCTGGTCTTGGAGAAGACTCCTGAGACTACCTTGAACACCCAAGAAAACAAGCCAATACATCATCGAATAAGTCAACCCAGAGTTCTCACTCAAGACACAAATTACCAGCCTCAAATTATCCTACTTTGGACACATTATGTGAAGATCTAGCTCTCTGGAGAAGGCTCCAGTGCTGGGAAAGGTGGAAGGAAAGGGAAGAAGAGATCAACCAGCAGCAAGGTGGATGGATGCAGTTACAGTGGTGATGTATTGGGAGACTTGAAAGAACAGGTTAGGGATACCTTGTCATGGAGAAGATCTATCTATGTGGTTGTTAGGAGTTGTTAGATGTTTAGCAAATGTACACATCTGCAGCATGCTGATTTGAAATATCTAGGATTTTTAATAGATAATGTATTGTGAAATTGTGATTTTCAGGGAGCTTACAGAAAGACTTCTCTTTTATAAGAAGGAGCATTGGCAGTGGTCACAAGGTCTTGGTGACTAGCCACACCACTTGCCAATAAAGAATCAACTGGCTATGATCCTCTGAGTACTCACTGACTGTGTGAAGGATTCTACATATATACTGTACTTAATACACACTCATAAGGTACTGATGCATGGGGGGTGGGGGCAGTGTCCAGTAAGGACTATAACTCATACAGAAAACGCTATTACATATAAATTGGTCCAAACGTATGGCTGCAGCATAGCCTATAATTGCATGACACTTAAAAAAGAAAAGGAATAGGCTTCTGATCATAGTGTGCCATTTATTGAATGATAGGGTTTCCTTCCATGCAAGCATAAGTAGCTACAATGACTTGACATGGATTTGTTTCTTGAGCAAATAAAATGGTGAACCTCTTTCAACAAAGTTCCTCAACTGTGGGACAATCTTGATTTTGCTACATCCTGCAATACCTGGCTAACTCAACTCACATTGAGTTTAACAGGTCACAACTTTGCTGGACTACTTTAAATCATGCAAATGGATGCAATTAAAAAAAACCTAATTGTTATCTTAAATTAAAGGGTAAAGGACAGGACAGATATCTATTTAAAAAGTTGTCTTTGAGTCAAGCTTCACATGGGACTTCTATGGACACATCCATGCAGTTTTCTTGGAAAGTGTATGGAAGTAGTTTGCCATTGTCTTCTTCTGGGACGTTTATTTCCCAGTCTAGCTGTAAGATTTCCTGGTGGCTCCCACCAAAGATCCAACAAATTTGGCCCTGCTTAGCTTTCAACCCAGAAAATTATTTCTAATGGATATATATGGATCTAAAATTAATTTAAAGAAGATATTAAGCAAACAGATGTAATTCTCACCAATGTGTTTCTCACATATTTTCCTTGTCATCCAGAAGCTTCTAGCTATCTTACTTGCATAACATGTAATAAGGAGTCTATGTTCTGAAAATAGAAAGTAAAATAATTTGTCAGCTTAACTTTTCAAGTTATTTCTCCATAGAGCTGAAAAAGACCCTTGTGTCTACTACAGAACAACCTACACAAAATGGTAATGTACAATTCATTCAACCATTTGTTCACTTGCATCTGTTTGGCATTCCCACCATGTCCCAGTCTGGTGAACTAATGAATTCAGAATGTTTTAATTTTCTCCAATTACACATTCTATTTCATGGAAAGAATTATATTTATCATTATTAATTTTAATGAATATCATTTATATGTCTTTTTATTGCAATGTAAATATTCATTATGTATTTTGGAGATTTTTTTGGGGTAGCAAATTTTTAAAAAGAAACTAAAGGCAAGGTTCCAATTCTCCTGTTACCATCTAATGCAGAGACCTATTCTAATTTCTAACACACTGGCTCAAAAATGTTTTTCAGTTGTTGCGTGTATTCACTTGATAAGCTGCCATTGCCTTCTTTGCACATATGATTCCAGAATCAATTACCATGTATGTGTCAGTTTCTCTGTGTTTTGGAGTACCCAGTAGGTGCACTATATTTTTTCATGATATGGCATAGTGCTGTATTCTAAGGAGACAGATAATCCTCACAAGAATTTTTTGT
The DNA here is from genome assembly GCF_035149785.1 of Candoia aspera. Lineage (NCBI taxonomy): Eukaryota > Metazoa > Chordata > Lepidosauria > Squamata > Candoiidae > Candoia > Candoia aspera. The sequence continues at coordinate 192,417,055 of NC_086155.1, forward strand.
TGTTGTTATAAAAATCCAATCATTTGGGAAATTTACTCATCCCCAAGATTTTAGTAGATGTTCAGTACTGCAAGTTGATGAATTCCCCCCTATGACATTGCACACACTTGCCAAATCTCTAAGTATTGTGACACAGTCATCACACAGGCAAAAATCAGTTTGGATGAAATCATATTAAGTTTATTAAACCATGAAGGATAGGGGAGGCTAAGATTGAGTTGGCTTATCCTTAAAATCCCTTGGTAACAGCACAAGCAAGCATGGCTTGTAATCATCTAAAGCAGTCGAAAATCTTGTAACTTTGCAGCATACTCCTTTTCAGGGCCCATAATCAATTGAAGTATAAAAGCATTCTTACATGCAGTTTCTACAGCAGTCAGTTAGGGGTGAGTGGATTCTTTCTATTCCAGCCAGTATTTATTCTGTCAATTCACTCTGCCCTGTGTTCCATTCAGTACCAAAAATGTCTGCAATCAATTATGGAGTCAGTACATGTAAAATTTGTCACAGCTTTTGCTTCGCTTTGTTCATTCTCTACTTTTTTTTTTCTTTTCCAGGATATTGATGCACCTCAGTGCTTGTTTGCCATAAGGAAGCATAATATAAAAATGCAAAAAAATGTTTTGTCAAAATTCATTTTTGTTTTGTGTTTATAATTTGTGTTTATAACTTTGGTTCTGAAGAGTATTGCATACTGGAGATATAGTTTAACTACATATAACATATGAATTGTCTAGTCAAAGGCCAGAAATTGAACATCTGCATGCCCCACCCAAAAGGGGGCAAATGCAACAATAAACAGTCAGAGTAGCATTTCAGTTGAAGGATTATCTCATCCTGGGGATCTATGTAGGGTGTTCCAATTATTTATTTATTGAGCTTGTCCTAGGAAAGGTAAAGCAATGATCTCCCTTTTTCAATGTTTAATGTGTCAGTTATAATTCTGAGACAAAGCAAAAATAAATGCTATCATTTTCCTTAGGGAACATGACCACTGAACCTAATTAGGCAGAGATGTCATTGGGCACATATTACAGGATCTGGGGAGATGTACAGTTTACAACATTCATGATATTTCCTAAACTCTCAAGCGAGTGTTATGGCTTCTGAATTTTTCATCAGCTTGGCCTCTAATCTGAGCTAGAGAACAAAATTAACAAAAACCTCTCTGCCATCACCTCAGGATCCAAAATCCTTCCCTCCTTCCCACATGTACTCCTTGTTCTCTTTAGTAATCTATCTGTGTTAAATCTCCATGAAAAATACTTTGTACATGTAGTTACAAATCTTTAAGTATTGCTACCATGCATAGGGAATACTGCCCAGGAAAAGAACTTCCACAAGATTACTGCAATGTTTCAAAGATACAGTATAGGGATTTGGGAATAATCTAAAAGATTGGTATCTATATAAAAGTCTATATCAAAAGCTCTTTGAAGTCACAACAGTCTTTAAGTCTTATCTCCAGGAAATGATACCTCAAACTGTATCTATAGCCATTGCAAACAACACAACTTTTACAGGCAACCAATGTACCCCAGTTAGAGAGCAAACCAGAGATTCTGGGCCAGTCATCTTCTGCAGGTAGCTCCTGAAAAAGAAGGACCAGGAATTCATATCTTGGAGAGATGGAACTATGTTCTCTACAGCTTCCACCCACGGATATTTCACTTTGTTTATTTATGGAGATCTAAAAGGAACAGCCCTCATCATCAATTGCAAGCATGTTCAGAATCTGACAAATTATTCTGAGAATTTGTAGGCTATGCAACAGGGAGAGCATACACTAGCTGCAAAACCACATTAGGGGGTTGTTTTTGCTTTTGTGCTAAAGTCAGAATATATGGCTGGGTTTGGTAAGAGAAAAGCTACTAATACCCTCATTTATTCTCAATGTATGTAGGTTACTCCAGGCAATAAAAGAGAGAAAAATGCAATCCTTTTAAAAGGATAAAACAGGATATGATTTCATTCTAGCCTGCCATTCATTAAAGGGTAATGAATAAGTGTGGCATTACTGTTTGCGCACTGTGCGTTGGTTAGAGGCATTTGAAAACAGCTTTTCCAAAAGTCACTGAAAAAGGACCACTATGGCAGCATGGAACCACGCCACCTACCCATCGTACGATCATCCTCATTTCACAGTTTTAATTGCACTTGCTTGGAAGTAATCTGCATGCTGTTCAATGGGATTTACTCCTGTGTAAACCAGTTTGAGCTGGAGATGCCAGCCAGTCTTTTCATCAGGCAGAAAATGCAAAGTTGGATGCCAAGCTGGGAAAGATATATTCCCTCCAGCAGCATCTGGTTCCTTGGCAGGCAGTTCCAGCCGTTGCTCTGGCTTTTTCCAAGTGCCCCTGGCTCTCAAATCATTATCCTGATGGTTTGTCTGTGCTACTGACTGCTCCTGCTTAATTCCTTTTTGTTTCCATTGCTTTGTTCAGAATATGGTTGTGCTGCATTGATCAAATATTTGTTGCATTGAGAGAGCCTGCAGAAAACTTCTATTTCAGTTTTCAAGCTCACTCTCCCACTTCCCTTTAAAAGAGAAAAAAAGCCAGGCATGAATGCAGCAGGTAAACTTAAAATCCCAGCCCTACTCAAAGCCCACAACTGAAGTCTAACAAGGCAGAGAAGGCACGCAGAGCATGGCTTCTGGAATATTTCCAACCCCTTAACCAGCAGTGTCCATATATCTGCGTGCTCTGTGAAGCATCGGGCAGGCTGCAAACACTCTGTCCTGGTCATATGACCAGGAAGGAGGTGGGATGTAGCAGTCAACAGCTACCTTAGCTGCTGCTGAACTAACCCATTTTTCTTTTAATTTTCCCCCTCTGTCTCCCCCAGTCAGATCTGGCTTCTTCCTCCATGCCAAACGTTGTCCTGTTTGGTTAGGTTTTGGAAAGTTAATCCTGCTGACAGACATTCTATTGGGCTGGAAGAATGAAAATGACAGGTATGTTATCTTCACATTGCTATTACTTTTTGACAGTCCATTGACCATTGCTGCAACTGGAGGCAGTAATATATATTTTACTTCCAAAGTAAGATGGATAATGTCTGTTGAGCAGAGCTCATACTTTCATCTGAAGAAGTCCTAGATTCAGCACATCCAACCAAAGAAAGAAGAATGGACATCTTCATTTTGAATTCTTTGCCATCTTCAGCTGAAATCATTCAAGGGGAAACTGAACAGTCAGCAGTTACTGTAGCTCTCCCCCCTCCTTGCAAGCCTTAATTTATGCCAGAAAGAAAACTCATTTTAAGATCTTCTTTCCATTTCTAGCTAAAATCACTCAAGGGCAAGTTGTTGCAGTTGGTCCCCTTCCTTGCAGCTCCTTGCTTTCCCACTGACTGTTAACTTTCCTCATTCCGTGCTCTGTGAATGATTTTCATATATTTTTAATCAGTATTCTTTCAAAACTTGCTATAAAGGTTATTTCCTCATTCAGCTTGAATGCCATTTCCCAATCATTGCTACTTTCATGTTCAGTGTGTTGTTCCTCAACAAAGTCCAACCCCAAAGTTTGAGACATCTATGGTCCCCATTTAAGACTATATTCACTCTAGAGGTGTTATTTTTAAGTATTCATTAGTTATAAGGCCTGCCTTGCACGATGGTTCCTGCATAACAATCCTTTTCTAGTTTTAATCCAACCCTGATCTATATAGATGCTTATCCATACTTTCCCATATGCTAAATTACCTTCAGCTGAATACTTATGGAACTGTCCTGAAACCTTCAGCCTGGCTTGTTATCCAGAGAGAAATAGCTTCCCAGTTTCAACAGCTCTTCGGAGTACCTGGCCTATGTGGGGTTCTAGCAGATGCTACTCACAAAGATAATCATTTCAGGAAACCTCAGTTTTTAAGGTTGAAATATCTATACATCTTCCACTGTTTATTTTATGACTGGAATTCCAATAATCACGGTTATTATTATTATCCAGTAATACATTTATTCTTTATGAATTTGCCATCTTATAAGACAATAATTAATTATATATACTGTAACTGACCGCAACTTTCTCTCATTGAGCAAACAAGCATTTTTTGTCTCTCCTGCATCTGCTAGTACTGACCTTCACTGGATGATTCTAGAAGTAAATAAAAATAATGATAAACAGGTCTTGTTATTGAAACAGAACAACATATGCACCTATGTTTTAAAAAGTGCAACTGCTGTTTCTGCATGTGTGGTTTATGAAAAGTGTAGTTTAGTGTTAGTTGCTCCCTGTTTAAAGAACATAGATTCCTTGCCACTGTGGGCTACTTTCCAGTTCTTTCGATTGCCAAAAATAATTTTATGTATGCATGTGTGTTCTATATAATTCTTAATACAGCAGGAGATCCCATCTTTTTTATTCAGCAGACATTGTAATGCAGCTTTCCCCACTGAAATTGGCTATTGTTGTTCTGGCATAATAAAATGTGAAGCAATATAAGAATTGTTTTTGTACAATAAACTGAATTTGTTTCCTTTCCCATACATTGCTATTTCTCTATGTGCATATCTGTATGTATTGCAGTGGATATACTTGATCCTATATATTGTAGTGTAGAGTGTTTCAGATCAAAATACTGTATTTAATTGTTCTCTCCCCTAACATTTATTTTTTCAGCCCTAACACACAACACTGTTAACTGTTTTGTAACTGATTTATCATGTGCACTTGCAGTGGGGAGTAGTTATAACCTTGAGGAACCAGAGGAAGAGCCACAATCAAGACAATGGTCAAATAAAAGAAATTTGATGCCGAGACAGAAATGTAATTTGAGAAAGCACCTCAAGTTACCTTCCAAGGGTAGGGGGAAGCATATTTGGATTTGCAAGGTTCTGTTACTGTAACCATATAATAGTAGTAGTATTAGCATGCATTTGGTTTTCTAGTCTGGTCTATCTCGAAGGGCTGAAAGCACTATAGTTTCAACTTATGTTTCAAAGTAGCATGTGAAAGCATCATATGGATTGCTGACTAAGCAGATGACTGGCTATTTGTGTTACTTCCTCATGTTCTACACCCTTGTACTTCCAGTTAGTTCTCACTTCCCCCCATCATTTTTTTCCCAGAACAGTCTTAAAATTCTATCTATCATCTACCTATCTCCCTGTCTGTCTATCTATCATCTTTAAAGAGAAGCATCAAAACCACAGTGAGCAATTATTTAGATTTGAATAAACCAATACAATAAAATAGAGTAAGTAGAGCCCAGAAAAGAATGAGAAAACAAGAAAAAAAAAACTGTTGACTGTACAAGGAATGGTTATTCCAAAGTCTAGTGACAAAGCTCACTGAACTTTCAAGCATGAGTCATTGGAACAAGGACTAAGAAGATAATCATTAGCAACCTAATTAATGTTAACAACTGGGTATATTTACTTGTATAATTCCACCAGTATCAATGTTCTGTTCCCACACAGGTATTTTTCGATAAGTGCCCAGAACAGACTGCAACTTAAGTATAATAATAACAATAATAATAATAATGAAAAGTGTAAGCCAGTTTGGTCTAGAAGGTTAAAGTGCTGTCCTAGAAACCAGGACTCTGAGAGTTCTAGTCCCACCTTAGATAAGAAAGCTGGCTGGGTGACCTTGGGCCAGTCTCTCTCTCTCTCTCTGCCCAACTCACCTCACAGGGTTGTTGCTGTGGGGAAAATAGGAGGAGAAAGGAGTATTAAGTATGTTCCCTTCCTTGAGTTCTTTATAAAAATAATAAAGGTGGGATAGAAATAAAATGAAAAAAAATGATAATATCGTGCAGCAGTATGCATGGGCTATGTTCATATACCATCCTGAAGTCTAAGAAAAAAATCTCATCATCAACATATTGCATACACAGGGCAAAATGCTGCATGTTTTCCCTGAACTCTTTGATTGTCCCATATTAGCGATAATGGATTATGGATTTATAGGTTGAATATGTTTTGGGGGATTTTTTCCTTTTTTTTTCTTTGAGGGTACTATTTTTCACCTACTCTTTATTGTTCTGTTTATTGCTGAATACAATATCTTCCCAGTTTGGCTGATTTTAACCAGACTGTTTTGGTTGTAACAGGCAAGTTGTGGTTAGTAGAGACTAGATTAGTTACGTGTGAATGTGGATCACAAATTGCTCAATCAGCTAACTCTCACTGCTTATTGTTTGAGAATATTTGAGATGGAGATGCCTTGGGATCAGGTAGCAAAAGCCCATCAAAACCTAAAGCTACCTGCTCCAAGGACCATCTCCATCCTAAATATTCTCAGTTAGTAAGCAAGGCAATCAAGGTTCACTTGAAGACACTCTCTTCAATTACCTTTAGGTGCATAGGCAATGCAAGGTATAGATCATTCTGGAGAATATATCCAGTGTTGAATTCCTCCGTAATTAACTTATAACAGTCTGTGCTGCTTGATCTTCATAAGTTGGCTTGTGTTCATTGCCAATCCTAGTTTGTAATTAATGAAGTTGTAGCTTTTAGCACAAAATCTGTCCTGTCATGATCGCTTGACCATGCAACAATCAGATGATCACACGATATTGGAATGTTCTTTCTTGGGGCCATATGGTGAAAACAATATTATTTTATTTTATTTAGCCACCACTCATCTCCCCACAAAGGGGGGATTCTGGCCAGTTTAGAACAAAGATAAAAACATTAAAATACTCTAATAAATACAAATACAAACATACACTTAAATACAATATAAAATCCAGATGACGGTAGCAGTTGGAATATCATTCACATGTATCTAAAGGGGCCATTTAAGGCGCTAACCATCTCCAGGTGTTACTACTTCCCTTCCTGCCCCAAGCGAGGTGGCAGAACCAAGTCTTCCATTGTTTTCGGAAGGCCGCAAGAGATGGAATCTGTCTTATCTCTGGAGGAAGAGTGTTCCGATATGTGCCATGGAGCCTAATATTCATGGAAGATTTTTTTAAAAAAACACAGAAGAAAAACTGTAATTAGCCACCTCTATAGTAAAACCATTTCTCTTTCAAACTCTGCAATATCTGTATTTTATTCAATGTAAAAGAGGCAGAAATAAGATGCTTCTTTCATAGAGAACAAAGCATCTCTAGCACTCAGGATTCAGCTAGGCATCAACTTCAACTATCCCAGTGGAATTCAACACTGGATATATTCTCCAGAATGATCTATACCTTGCATTGCCTATGCACCTAAAGGTAATTGAAGAGAGTGTCTTCAAGTGAACCTTGATTGCCTTGCTTACTAACTGAGAATATTTAGGATGGAGATGGTCCTTGGAGCAGGTAGCTTTAGGTTTTGATGGGCTTTTGCTACCTGATCCCAAGGCATCTCCATCTCAAATATTCTCAAACAATAAGCAGTGAGAGTTAGCTTATATATTTAGAGCTTCCCGACCACTATCCTTTCAGCAGTCAACTTAAAGGTGGCCTTTATAAAGCCTGGGATTTTATTGGCTGCTGTCATTTCTTTCCATTTCTTTCTTTCTTTGGCTGTTTAATATTTAATTGATGGCAGTCATAAATAGAACATTTAAAAAAAATGTGAATTGTAAATGTCTTGAGGGTCTTTACTAGGCAAGTACATAAATAAACAAACAAATCAATCCAGTAAATGTGAGTTGTGCCTACATCACAAAAGGTGCTTAGCTACTCTTGTAGATAACAGCAAAACTGGTATTCTGATTAATGAAAAAGTTGACACAAAATCGTAGCCTCACACATCTCTAATGGCAGGTTTGTTATGGTTTTTGTAATGGTAGTTGTAGTCAGTACACTAATTTCAACCAACAAAACACTCTGGGAATAAGGATGAACAGTTTTTATCACATTTACTCCTTGAGTGGTCAGTTTGGATAAGAATAAAGGGACACTTTATTTTCATGTAATATGAACTTAATTTAATAGAATTATACTTAACACAGTTACTCATCCATGTAGTTAACAAATACATTATTATTCCATTAAAATTATAATTATGTTACTATTTTTGAAGTGGCTCTGAGTTTTCGAACCCCAAGGCTTTGGGTTCATGGGTCGTTTCTACTTGGTCAACACATAACTAGAATTTTAGTTTCCATTTGCAAAAGCATTCAATCTGCAAAACAATTCATTTTTATTTTTTTTTTACTTTTGAGTAGACACGTGAAGGTTATAGTGTAAATTGATTAAATTCCATTTTTCTCCCAAATAGGTTATTGTTAATGTTATTCTTGAGTCATGAATTATGTCTTGTAAGGCAAGAGATTTTGTTCTTGCAATATACAACAGAGCATTACTTTTGGCAAGTTCTGTACTATTTTGTCTTTTAAACCTCTGGAAGCTTGGTTTATTGCCCCAAGCAAAGGAAAAGGAAAAGACAAATAAGGAAACCCTTGCTGTGTGTTCTAATTGGTACCAACCACCAATTGGGACAGACGTCTATTTGTGATGCCATCTGTAACTCACTGGGTTACTGCCCTGAAAGCCAATGCAACTGAGTGAGACACTTTACAGGGGTGGCTGGCACCTATTAACTCTCTCAAATCCAGGAATGAGATCCATATTTATTGGATTACTTAATACACTCATCCAAATTGACTAAGTTTATTGCTTTAGGCTAGGAAAGGCTTCCTTTGTGAAAGCACAGGTCTTATTTTCCAATCAAGTGCAAGCCAGAAATGTGTTAAATAGGTAAAGCAATGCCTCAGAAAGGAAGACTCATTCAAAGGAAGAAAAGGTTGCTGCATTTTGAAGATCAGAGGGTGCTCTAGGCACTTGAGTTCAAAGGATATTGGGGAAGTTCTTAAAGAAGCGTGGATCTTAAAGAATCATTTCTCTCCAGAGAAGATTGTACAAAACCAAAAGAGCCAGTGGGCTGGATTAACAGAAGTCAGCATCTACAGTAATGTTCCTAGGAGAGAATGAGTTGTCAGGATTTTTTTTTTAAATTTTTATTTCTGGAGATAATAGAAGAATTTATTTTAGAAACCTTACAATAGGTCCTTAGAAGTCCTAAGAAGTCCTATTCATTCAGGTCCAAAGTAGGATTATTAATGATCAATCTAGATAACAGATCCTAATATAAAAATCATATTATTACTTCTTTTTATCATGAAACTGATCCCTATTTCTGTACAGAGTTATCAGAATACCACACTTTTAACCAAAGGATATTCATTCTTTGGAATTTATTTATTTATTTATTCCATTCATTCATTCATTCATTCATTCAATTTATATAGCTTCCCATCTCAAACCAGTGACTCTGGGCAGCTAACAATAATAAAAACAATCATACAATAAAAACAGTGACAAAAAATTAAATATAAAATATAAATATAGCCAAGAGATCTTAAAAGCCATTGGTGTCAGCAGAACCATGAAATGGGGCCCTTCACACCCTTGGGGCCCCAGGCCTGGGCACAAAGCCAGGTTTTGAAGACCTTCCGAAAAGCAAAAAGGGTTGGGACCATCCTAATCTCAGGAAGGAGGATGGTCCAGAGGGCAGATGACACAGCAGAAAAGGCATGTCTCCCAGTCCCTGCCAGCCAACATTCCTTGGCTGATGGGGCCTGGAGCATGCCCATCCTGCCGGACTAGATTGGATGGGTAGAAACAACTGGGAAAAGATGGTCCCTAAGGTAACCCAGTCCCAAGCCATGAAGGGTTTTAAAGGTGACAACTAGCACCTTGAATTGTACCTGGAAACATACCAGCAATCAATACAGCTCCCGAAGCAGTGGTGTTACGTGTGCCAAGTAGCTGACACTATTTACAGCCCAGGCAGCTGCATTCTGTACCAGCTGAAGCTTCAAATGCTCTTCAAGGGCAGCCCCATGTAGAACAAATTGTAATAGTCCAAATGGGAGGTCATGACAGCATGAGTGACAATGAATACAGCCTCCTGGTCCAGGAATGGGCACAACTGGTGCACAGCTTGAAGGTGTATAAAGGCCCTGTTAGGCATGGCTGCCACCTGCTCTTCCAGCCAAGTTTTTGAATGTACTACGCTACAGTGAAACCTTGATTTAACAGAGACCCCATTCAGAAAACTTTGGATGTACTGTACATTGCATCTAGAGTAGGTTCTTAGTGGACAGTTAAGTGAAGAAATCATCCCGGTGTATGGAAATAGTAAAAAAGATAAATTCTATAACAGGAATGATCAGAAAATAGAATAAAATAAAACTTTTATTCAGATTATAGTGCCCTTATACAAATCCAGTGTGCAGTTCTGATTGTTGAGGTTTTCCTACTAATAGATTATTGTGCCTAGTCATTTTGGCTGAGTGAAAAAGGTTGCATTTGATTGTCTCCTCTCACGGGCTTCATGCAAAATAGCCTGGGGGGAGGACCTGCCCGGACTTGTTCTTCACTTCTTCTTTTTCTCTCTGCTGGAAATGTAGCTCAGCAAGGCTTGCTCCAAACGGAGCTAAGTACTTTAAATGTTTTGCTTTTGTTTTTGTTTTCTGTAAATAAATTATTTTTATAGAAATGCTTGGTGTGTGACTTTTTTGACCTCTCCTGGGCTAAAGGCTTTCCCAGCATTCTGCAACTGGTTATGGGCCCAGTAAACAACGCAGTAAAACCCAGAGAGAAAAGAGAGGTCAGCTCCACACCTCGTGCACAATTTAAAGGCAGGTAGCAAAGACCTGTGAAGATTTTCTTTGGAGCCACCTGGAGATTTTCCAGCAACTGCCGGTCTGCAGGACAAAGAAGCTAGCTGAGGTGACTTGCAAAAGAAGGAAGAAGCCATGGCTACCTCCCAGCCCTCAGCGATGCCTCTGGAGCGCCTATCAGAGACCAACTATTTGAATTGGGCCCTGAAGATGGAGATGTATCTTCGCAGAGAGAATCTTTGGCTGCCAATTGGTGAGCAAACCCCCCAAAATCCCAATGCTGAATGGCTGAGACAGGATGAGCGGGCTAGAGCCACCATTATCTTGGGAGTTGAGGACAATCAGCTAGTCCACGTGCGAGGCATGCAGTCTGCAAAGCAACTTTGGGACGCTTTGAGAGACTTATATGTAAAGGCAACAGCAGGGAGTAAAGTTACTCTGACGAAAAAGCTGTACAGAGCCTACCTTGCAGAAGGAGAAAGCCTTCCTGAGCACCTGCATTATATTCAGCAGCTGTTTGTTGAGTTGCAGGAGAGAGGAATGGAATTTACACCTCTCACAAAATCCTATATCCTCCTGTCCTCACTAAATGAAACGTGGGACACGCTGATTTGTACCCTGGAGGCTATGCCTGAAGCAGACCTCACCCCATCGTATGTTACACAGCGCTTACTCGCTGAATGGGAGAAGAGAGAGGAAAGATCCCCCCCCATCTCTTCTGGAAAGCTGCAAGACCAGAAAATGAGGGAAAAGAAGGGAAAGGAACCTGAGGCCACAGCGCTAGCAAGCCAGAGATGCTTCACTTGTGGTTCAGCTGGACATTTGCAAAGAGACTGTGCCATGAGACCCAAGAGTAGAAAGACAGAGCAGAAGAACACAAGGGCAACACAGAAGAAGGCTCTTCAGACAACCCAAATTGCACAGGTTGCTGAGAAGGGTAATTCTGATGTATGGGTGTTAGATTCTGGGGCCAGTTGTCATTTATGTAATTGTAAAAGCTCTTTTGTGTCACTGTCTAAAACTGAAAGACAAAGTGTATCTTTGGCTGATGGGTCTGTCACCAAAATTATGGGACAAGGTGACTTGTATTTATCCTGCTTAGGAGAAACTGTAAAAGGTGTGTTGTATGTGCCAAATTTACAATCAAACCTTTTATCTGTGGCACAATTGGCTGCAACAGGATATATCATAACATTTAAGAAAAATGGTTGTGAGATACGTAAAAATGGGAAATTGTGTGCTACTGGTATGTTAAAAGACTCCTTGTACATTGTGCAAAATGCAAGGAAGCCAAGCTGCAAGGCTGCAGTTGGCAACACACCATATCATGACCAATGTGTACACCTGATGCACAGGAGACTTGGTCATGCTAATTACAAGTATATAGCACAAATGCCACAGCTGTGTGCTGACCTAAAGATAAAACCCTGTGATAAATACTTAGATTGTGTAGTTTGCAAAGAATGCAAAACACTAAAAGCTCCTGTGAGTAAGCACAGTGACAGAGTTACAACTAGACCTTTGGAAATTGTACACTCTGATATTATTGGTCCTTTTGCTCCAAGTCTTGGACAAGCAAGGTATGCAATGACCATCATTGATGATTTCTCAAGATACACAAAGATGAGGCATTTGAGAAATTTAAAAGTTTTGTGACATGGGCAAATGGAAAATTCCCTAGGCCTGTATCTGCACTCCAATGTGATAGAGGAGGAGAATACCTTTCTCACAAATTCAGAAGGTTCCTAGTGGAAAAAGGGATAGAACAAATTCTTTCTAACCCGTACACCCCTCAGCAAAATGGTGTTGCTGAAAGAAAGGGCAGAACCTTGCAAAATGCGATGGAATGCATGTTAAAAGATTCACGATTATGTTTTAAGTTCTGGGGAGAAGCTTTATCGACTGCTTGTTATGTTCAGAACAGGTTGTATAACTCTATGATTCAGGACACTCCATTCCATTTGTTTTATGGTGTGAAACCAAAGGTAAGCCATCTTAGAGTGTTTGGTAGCACTGCATGGGTTCACATTCCAAAACAGCAGAGAAGGAAAGGAGGCCCCACAACAAAGAAAGCCATTTTTGTTGGCTATGAACAAAGCCAGAGGAGCTACAGGTTCATAATGGGAGAGAATTTAATAATTAGCAAAAGCGCTTCTTTTGCTGAACAAAACTGGGGGAGATTAAATTCTAGCTCTCCAGTTGAACTGACCACCACAAGAGAACAGCAAGGACTTGCTGATGGTGATCTTTTGCCTGATGAGAACATTAAACCAGAAAAGCAAATTGAAGATCTGTCTGATGAGATAGATGCTTCTCAGGAAAGTGATAGGAGTCAAAATTTAAGCCCTGTATTACCTCGCAGATCTCAGAGGAGTAATAAAGGCGTTCCTCCATCACGTTTTCAGGCTGAAACAGTAAAGGCTTTTCACATATTCACAGAACCTGAGTCTTTAGAACAAGTGAATGCTTTACCACCTGAGATTGCACAAAATTGGCATTCTGCCATGCAACAGGAATTAGCATCCTTGAAAGAAAATAAAACATGGAAACTGGTAAATCTACCTCCCAATGAACGCTGTCTGGGTTGTAGGTGGGTTTTCAAACTGAAAAGGGATGCTGATGGCAAAATCCAAAAATATAAAGCAAGGTTGGTTGCAAAAGGGTTCACTCAAAGGAAAGATTTAGACTTTGACAAGACTTTTGCACCAGTTACTAAAGGTGAATCAATTAGATTACTGTTAAAAGTTGCTGCACTCAAGGGAATGTCAGTTAACCACTATGACATTCAAACTGCATTTCTCTATGGTGATTTAGACCACAGATTATACATGCAGCAACCCCCTGGCTATGAAAAAGGGGAGAATCTAGTCTGTGAACTGCAGAAGTCAATCTATGGGTTAAAACAAGCTGCTAGATCCTGGAACCAAAAAGTAGATGAAAAACTGCAGAATTTTGGTTTTGAAAAAGGAAAAGCAGATCCCTGTGTATATATGAAGAAGGACAAACAAGGCTGTATGTATCTGTGCATTTATGTTGATGATTTGCTGCTATTCACATCAACAGAAAAACAAAGGCTTGATTTTGAAGCCTGCATGAAAAGCCATTTCATATTAAAAAGCCTTGGAGTTGTGACCAATTACCTAGGTTTGGAAGTACACAGAGACAAGGATGGTAGCTTTCTGTTAAACCAACATAGTAAAATTCAAAAGCTCCTAGAAGATTTTAATATGCAAGACTGTAAACCAGTCTCTACTCCGATGATAATAGATTTTCAGAAAGATACAGGAGAAACTCAATTAACTGAGGCAGAGAACTATAGATCTGCAATTGGAAGTTTACTGTACATTGCAAATCATTCTCGCCCAGATATCTCAAATTCTGTGGCCATTTTAAGTAGACAGGTAGAGAAGCCTACATCTACTGGAAAAGCAGCATTGAAGAGGTTAATGAGGTATTTGCAAGGAACAAAGAATTATTGCCTGATGCTAAATGCCTCTGGAACTGAGAAATTGCAGGCTTTTGCCGATTCTGATTGGGGAGCAGATGTCAGTGACAGAAAATCCACTTCTGGGATTTTAATTCAATTTGCTGGATCTAGCTTAGGCTGGCATTCTAGAAAACAAACACTTGTTGCTCTTTCCACTGCAGAAGCAGAGTTTTATTCTCTAACACAAACCTGTAATGAGGTTACATGGTTTAAACATTTGTTAAAAGACATAGGCATGGAAGTGAACCAGCCTATAACTGTTTATGAGGATAATCAAGCTTGCATTGCTATGGCAAAATCTGAAGCCTGCAGAAGTAGAACAAAACATATCGATATTAGATATCAATATATCAAAGATATGATAAGCAAAGGAGAAATAATGTTAAAATATTGTGAATCAAAAGACATGATTGCTGATATTTTAACCAAACCTCTTCCTGTACCAAGACACAAAGAGTTGTCAGAGAAGATTGGTTTGCAACTTAATCTATAGTGTAAAAAGGGGAGTGTTGAGGTTTTCCTACTAATAGATTATTGTGCCTAGTCATTTTGGCTGAGTGAAAAAGGTTGCATTTGATTGTCTCCTCTCACGGGCTTCATGCAAAATAGCCTGGGGGGAGGACCTGCCCGGACTTGTTCTTCACTTCTTCTTTTTCTCTCTGCTGGAAATGTAGCTCAGCAAGGCTTGCTCCAAACGGAGCTAAGTACTTTAAATGTTTTGCTTTTGTTTTTGTTTTCTGTAAATAAATTATTTTTATAGAAATGCTTGGTGTGTGACTTTTTTGACCTCTCCTGGGCTAAAGGCTTTCCCAGCATTCTGCAACACTGATTGCCACATTTGAAAAAAGGGATAATAGAGCTTGAAAACAATCAGAAGACTGCAACCAAAATGTTGAGGAAGTTCAAATGCCTTTCTTAAGAGAAAAGTCTAGAATATTTGGGACTCTTTAATCCAAAAAACAAAACAGTAACTGAGGAACAATATGAGTTTAAAATCATCATGCACATAAATGAATGCTGGAATATATTTTTTTCCTTCTCTTCCCCCCTTTTTAATGAATATATTTTATTGAATATTGTGCATATTGTTTAAATATTATTTCATTATTGTATTGCTGTTTTTATTATAAACTACCTTGTGATGCTTTGGCATACAAAGGAGCATATAAATATAAATGAGAACTAAGTATCCACCTGTCTCAAAATACTACGGCTCTGGACATCCAGTGATGCTGTGTGTGTGTGTGTGTGTATCCATTGTATCATGCAGTTTTTTGTTTGTTCTATGTCCTATCTAAATAAATGTTTCTGTATACATCCTAATATAGGGTGGTGCTGGTTTTGTATTAGCATTTCAAATTCTTCTTCTTTAATGTCCCTCCTTCCTTCCTGAGATCTGATTTTATCATTCCAACTATTTGTAAATACATCAGAAGTCTGGTATATTACAGACTTCAGTAAGTAGTTCTTGCTGTGTTCTTAATGAATTCATAGAATCTGAGTGAACCATATCTGCATATATAACTAGACTTTTTTGTTTTTGTTTTTTTACTGTAATTATCTCCAACATGAAAATCATTTGAAGGAGAAGCTAGAGGTGACATTGTTGGGCTTATTATTCCCTTTGTGGAATTCCATGCTTTTAACAAACTTTGTCTAATAGTATATTATAATTGATATAGTCACTCTCTCCATGCCTGTTGTTTGTATATTTTTCTTTTTAATATATTTTATAATGATTGTTTCATACTTTTATAATGATTGTATTTATTTATCTTGTTTTTAATTGATTGTTGCATGCCACCCAAAGTCTTGAGATGGGCAGCTATATAAATTTGATAAATAAATAAATAAATCCTTTTAAATGTTTATCCTCCTTTGTATCTCTGTACCATAACTATCTAAGACATCTCCTTCCAAGATTGCCATTCTGCTAATGTCTGGTAGGTTGAAGTTACCTTCAACATATGGGAACCATGGTTTGGCCAAGGATATTCAAGGGCTTTAGCCTGCCATAAAACAAACAAACAAACTAACCCCTTCCGCCTTAATTTATCTATCTGTCTAAAATATCTAGTATGGGTTTCCAAAATGCCTGATAGGGATTAACATTAGAATCTCTCTTGAATTATACATTAATCTCAGCTTAATGTTCCTTTTAATAACATTAATCTTGCCCCAGAGACTAAATGGAAATTTTAATGGAGTTATGTCTAATGAAATTGCATCTGTACCTTTACATGCATTTAATTCAACATATTATGATGTATTTTGAGAAAGATATGAACCCTAGTATTTTATAAAGTCAGTACAAATTGTAAATCTAGCCTCTTACAATAGTCTATATCTAGTGAATCTCGAAGGCAGCAAATTAACTTTCTCCAGTTAATGGTATAACCGGAATATAAGTCATATTGCTATACACTTCAGTAATCTTTGGTAATGGCATTGCATAATTATCCAAAATAGCCATAATATAATCAGCATATAAGAACAATTTATATTCAGTGCTGAATGCTACTGTACCCTTAATATCTTTAGACTGAAGTAGCCAATGTTCAAGAACCAAATTGAAGATTAAAGGAGACAAGGAACATCCTTGACAGATACCATAGTATAACTTAATAGGTAGAAAAACAAATTCATTTCTAATAACATTAACCCCTGGATTAAGATACCAAATTGAAATCCAGTGAACAAAAGATGGCAGAAACCTATGTCTTCTTAGAACACCCTTCATAAATTTGATCTGAACTGTATCAGAAGCCTTTTCAGCATCCAACAAAATTAGGATTAGCTGATTTCAATTTATTGGTTGCAATAAAGAAAATATCAATTTCTATTCAGATATTGGCAGATGCCTGTCTATTTTTTTTATAAATCCAGAATGAAATGGGTGGATTGCAGATATTACTTTCTGTAGCCTCCTTGCTAGTGTTGTCGCTAAAATTTTAGCATCATATTGAGCAAAGTTATTGGTTTATAACTTGCACTTTGTCAGGCTTTAATATTGTAATACAAGCCTCATAGCATAAGTGATAAAGAAAATCTAATGAGATTAAAGTATTGATTATAGAACTCTAATAATATGTTGCTTTTTTTCATCTTTTACTTTCATGCTGTTTGCCAACTTCTAAACAAACTGGGCTCAGTCTACTCATTCTGAGATACACTGCTATAATTTATTAGAGTTCAGGAAGATTCCTGTGATACAGCCTTGGACTGATTTGGAACAATTCAATTTCTTTCTCTCCATTCTCTCCTCCCCCACCCCCCAAAAAACCAACCTCAGGATAAATTCAAAATTAATTCAAAAACAGCTTTTAGAAATCTTACCAACTCTGAAAACAGGTGATATATATTCCAAGTACATTAGCTTAAGTGCTAGTTTTTTTTTTAAATGGTAATGTTATCTTCTGTTGTACAAAATATTGAAAATCATCCCATAAATTAGATTTTTGTCCAATGATTCCAAAGACCATTTGGTGCACCCAATAAAGGATGTGCCCTTTGTCAGAAAGCAACAAGACCAGATGAGAAATATATTGCAAAACATCTGCCCGTCCATCTGATTTGGACGTTTTTAGTTCAATTACTATAGGTTGGCTTGTGCTCTATGCCACATAATTGACGTGTTTCTGCTGCATGACTTTCTAGTCCTAGGAGTTAATCACCCTGAAAATTAGAGCTGTTAACTAAGAGCCCAAATTAAAACATTATTGTATTTCAATTGTATAAAGGAAAGCCCTCTAGCCACTGGCACACAAAATGGTTATGTTTTCATTATTATAGCATCTCAAATTTGCTGCTTGCAGAACATTCTGGAAAGGTAAGGCGTCACATAGCAAATTGGAAATTTGTTCCTTTTTCTTCCCTACATTAGTACAGCAGCTTTTCTTCCAGTAAAAATGTTGATACTTTTTTTCAAATCTGTACAAGAAGAAAAGGATACAATAATTGCTGCCTTGATATGAAACTTATCATCTGATCACTAACCTGTTAAAAAAATTGGATAGCTGGAGTGAAGAACAATGCATTTCCTAACCTGTGAGGTGTATCTGCATTGGGGAAGTACAGAGAGAGTCCAGGGAAGGTGTGAGGAACCTTTTAGTTACACAGTTAAAATAAATCCACCTTTCCCAAAGTTTCATTGTATTGTTTTCATTGTTCATTTGGGTTTCTTTTGGTATTTGGAATTTTAGAAGAGGTGTGTACATTAAGATTACACAAAGGGAGGTGTGATGTGTGATGGTAAAAGGTGCCGCCCATACATATGTAAACTGCATTCACTACAAACCTATGGGATGTCCTCCCAATGCATATGAATGGCTTAAAGGGCCCTTGTAAGAAAACATTCACAGCAAGCTGAATTGACCCTGCGGGGCAACAGGGAGAAGGCTCAGTCAGGAACCTGTGGCCCAGTAAACCAAACTGTGTCTATTCACTGACCATATCTCAAAGAGAGTACGGCTAGCACGCTGACCTAGTAGGAAGGGATAAATAATAATAAGGTCACACAGATGGGTTTATCTAAAACATACCAATGCCATGCTGTGATTTCCACTGTGTCCACCTTTTTCTTTTTTCTTTTCCCATCCCTTTTTTTTTTTGCCTCACAGTGTAGTGGGCCAAAGGTACTGTGGATAAACTCTGGTTCTGCTTTTGCTCAGAGCTGCTCAGCAAAGTATCCAAGCTTTGCTGAGGGTCCAGTATATGCTGTATTATTGCTTGTATGCATGCAAATAAAATTATGTTGTGTCTTCATAGTGATTTGGTTGCTTTAAGTGCCAGGTTTTTGCCACGACAGTTGGCAGAATGTTTAGGAAGGCCTTATTCAGACAGTTGTTGAGATCGCTGTGCCTGAATGAATGAATGTCCAGAGGTCAGCAAGTTGATGTTCTCTAGATATTTTTTGAATGGTGACTCCCATCAGCCTAAATCAGCATGGTCAGTGGCCTGGGGTTATGGGAAGTATAATTCACTGTATCTGAAGGACACTCCTAATCCACAGCATTATCATGCAAATGTGTAGGGAGGAGTTAGGGCAGAGTCAAACTAGGAATTTAGAGAATTGGATTTACAATTTTAAAAAAATCTATAAGAAGACTCTTTCAAGGCAAATATTGACTCCCATTAGGACAAATGTAATAGTTAGGGCATTGGATCCAGGTTCAAGTTCCCATGTGACCTTAGTACTCTCAAAGTGGTTTTGGGCATATTCTCTCAGATAAGCATATCTTGAGTGGGTAAAATGAGATGTGATCCCTTGAGCTACCCAGAGAAGGCGGAATATAAATGTAAGTTCTGCAACATACATAGAACTGTTCAGAGCAATGTGCCCTTCTATCATTTTGAAAAGGACTACTAAATAATTAAGATTGTTTTTAAAATAGTTCATTTTAACAGTGACCATTTAACTTTTGTCATTCGTGCAATATATTTGTATGGCTGCCTCTCTCCATGGCAATTGCTAATTTAAATACAAAAAAATATTTATATATTCTGACTTGAATTTGCATTATAATTGCCAAAGCAGTATCTGTCATCTTGCTAGAAGAATAGAATCAATTTATGTAGTGGCTTTGTTTATTATTTATTTATTTATCTATCTCCTTTGAATGATGCATGTGTGCAAACAAGGCAGTTTGCCAGCAACTAAGTGTATATTAAAATCAGAGACAAATTGCCAGAGGAACTGCATGATATTACCAAAAGGCACAATTTATGCTGCCTACTATGCCTTGCCATCATTTCTAAGGACAACAGTCCTATTATTTTTATATTTGGAAATATAAAGGGCAGACTCTAATATTTGGCTCAGGTTGGCTGCTTAGTGGAATAAAAGCCTGTAGTGCTTTCCTGCTCCAGCTGAGAACAGATGTGGATCTTTGAAAGTGCTGTTTGAAATCAGCACTTCATTTCACTGAATTATACCATCACCCTGTGTTTTGACACACCGTGAAATATTGCTTTCCTCTGGTTACACCACAGCAAGAGAGGGTCCAATTTTCAAAGGGGAAAAAAGTAAATCCATTATAGGCTGTACTACGACAGAGGTTCCAGCTAAACTGTGCATTTGGAACAGACTGCTCACTGCCAGGAAGTTCAGACAGGAACAACAAAATTGATCAACCCATTTGTGCTTTGCTGAAATACTTTGACTGTTATGTTGCATCTGTAAATATTTGCACCCCACTTCAGGGCCTGGGGCTTTAGATTTCCAGAAGTGCTTGAATTGCCTTCCCATTTTTATTTTAAATTTAGTAGGGGACAAAGTGACCTTTCTCATGAGGAAATTTTAAATTACTGAATTTTCATTCCACTGCTTAGAACAACAACAACAACAACAAAAATGGTTATTGGAGGCTGCTCTAGCTTATGATCCAGAAAACTGCTGAGAGTTGAATTGATTGTGGAGGTATAAAAATGTAATAAATAAGCAAACAAACTAACAGATGTGTGGGGAAAGAATGAACATTTTAGCAGTGTCACCAACTTCATACTGTTGGATGGATTGTCTGATGAATCTCTTCTATTTTTAAAGCACTATTTGTTGTAATTGTTGCTTGGTGATCACATTTTGATAATGCCATTTTGTGATACCTTCGAATGTTCAGTGTTAAAAAAAAATATGGTATAAATGGGTCACCTATACTTATACCAGTGATTAAGTTCACACGCTTTACTTTTTTGTTATTATGGTTGATTGAATAAACCACACTAAATTTACATTATGCAATAAAACATTAACCATGGGTTATAAACCATAACAGTTGGGATGACACAACATGTTTTGCCAAAGCCTAATGAGCCACATTATGGCTTAGTGGATGCATGAACCATCAAAGATTTCACATCACAGCCAAGAGTATTCTGTTGTTACAGGGTGAGTGGGAAATAATACAAGGCCCTGTGGCTGTATGGAGTTCCTTTATTTTAAATTTAGTGCTAATGCAATGCCTCCTGCAGTGAGTTATTTTGTGGTTAATTTCACACAAATCTTTTTCTGGAGCCCTATTTTCTTCAACCATTAAAAGAAGGTAATGAGTCAAAAAAATAACAACAAAAAAACCTTCCCTGAACTTGGATCTTGTATCTTCTGTTCCGCTGTTTCAAGGTAAAACCCACTCCCTGCCCTGAGATAGGTGTCTGAGTCAGTAACCTGGGTTAGGATGTTCACATGATATGCTAATCCCCCATGACACAGCTAAGCATGTTTTATGTACAGAGCCAAGACATATCAGCCTCATGAACAGAAATGATGATCTTTTCCTTCTCAATGAATTCCTCTATTCCTTCTGAAGGTTGTGTACACCATTGCCATGCTTTTTCCAGCCACCCTTTTGGGGATCAGCATTTGTCTTATACTTGATGGTAGCCCAAAGGGACATATTTCTGAGCAGCAATGCGTATAATTGCACTGTCAGCTTCCAGGTAGTTATTAATTTTATTTTAAGGAGAGGACTGGAAGACGAGTAATGGAATGGAAGGACAGTAATTGGAAGGCTCAGACTGACATTCTAACATGTATTTCTTTTGAAGGGGAAGAGGATGGGGATAAGAAAGAAACGTGGATCTCACCTACACCTCCATTTTATACTATGTTGCAGCAAGCTTCTTTTACAGACATTGCAGGAAAAAGAAAATGCACAGAGGAACAGCTTATGCAAGTTCAGCTTCACTTGGATCATTTCATTTAAAAAAAATGCATAACTGTTTAAATTTTCAGGGTTGGGTGGGTGTGAATGTAAAGGTAGCATCCCTCTGCCTCCAGATCTATCCATTCTGATCAATGACACTCTATGAATGAAATCAGACACCTACAGTATTTCCTACCCATGGCACTCACACTTTCTTGATCCCTGGCAAACCACATAGGTAGACTCAACCACTTGTCACTTGGGATGAAGCAGTTGACCCAGTGGATTTTAGGCTTCTCTCTTTCCTTTCCTTTTATTCCTTGTCCAGTTACTCTTCCCCTCACCTAAACTCGATCCACTTCTATTCTCCCTTCTATTTCTTACCATTCTCAGTGCAGTTTTCTCTTCCCTTTAACTCACCCACATCTTATATTTGTAGTTGTTTTCTTTCTGGAAAGATTGATGACAATGTGTGTATGTCCACATGTGTATAGCATGTTTTTATTTATGAGACTTATTTGTGTGTGAAAGAGAATGGTTGGTATATGTAGATGAGGAACCAGTTTTATTGATTGACTGATCAATTGATTATGTGTCATCTAGTCTTTTTCAACTCCTAGTGACCACACAGATAGATTTTCTCCATGATGATCTATCTCTAACCTGTTTTTTTCAAGTCTCCCAATGGTGCACTTATTGCCACTGTAACTGAGTCTATCCACCTTGCCACTGGTCATCCTCTTCTCTTTCCTTCCACCTTTCCCAGCATTACAGCCTTTTCCAGAGAGCTGGGTATTCACGTAATGTGTCCGAAGTAGGATAATTTGAGGCTGGTCATTTGTGCCTTGAGTGAGAACTCTGGGTTGATTTGTTCAGTGATCCATCGGTTTGTTTTCTTGGCTGTCCACGGTATTCTCAGGAATCTTTTCCAACACCAAAGGTTTATTATTATTATTATTATTTATCCCACCTTTATTATTTTTATAAATAACTCAAGACAGGAAACATACCTAATATTCCTTCCTCCTCCTATTTTCCCCACAACAACCCCCCATGAGGTGAGTTGGCTGAGAGAGAGTGACTGGCCCAAGGTCACCCAGCCGGCTTTCATGCCTAAGGCGGGACTAGAACTCATAGTCTCCTTATGACCATGAATGAAAGTTCAACTTTCATTTCCATTGAATGTCATTATTCTGATCTTTGTAGACAAAGACACATCACAGCATTTGAATATCTTTTCCAAGGCCTTCATGGCTGCTCTACCGAGTGCTAGTCTGCAGCGTATTTCTTGGCTGTTTGCTCCGTTACTGTTTTTGGTCGATCATAAAAGGCAGAAATTACTGGCCACTTTGGTATGTTCATTGTCAATTCTAAGGTTGGTTGTTCTACCTGTTGTCAATAGTCTATATTTAACTTTAGTCCCATTTTTTCACTGTGCTCTTTGATTTTTACTACTAGGGCTTGCAGATGCTTTTCATTTTCAGCTATCAGGGTAGTGTCTTCAGCATAGTGCAGGTTATTGATTTTTCTTCCTCCAGTTTTTAAAACCACACTCATCTTCTTCCAATCCAGCTTCCCTTAGTATACTGTATTTTCAGCATATAGGTTGAATAATTAAGGGGAGAATATGCAGCCTTTTCGCACTCCTTTACCAACCTGGAGCCAGTCTGTTTTGCCATGTTCTGCCTGTACTGTGGCTTCTTGGCCTATATGCTGTATAGGATTCACATGAGGACAACAAGTTGTTCTGGGATTCCCATTTTTCTGAGCACATTCCACAGCTTGACACAATCAAAGGCCTTTGTATAATCAGTGAAACACATAGTGCTTACCATGTTCAAAGTCTTACAGCAATTTGTAGAACAACTTAGAAAAAATATCTATTCCCCTAATAAATTGGGGGTAGTTTTCTAATTCCATTACAAAGAAGGGTGAGATTTATTTTATTTTCTTCCCAATTGCATTTTTTTTTTAATTTCCCACCTACAATACACCCTGGATCAGATACACTCCTTAACTGGAGAGGAAGATATCTGAGATCACTTTTGGCTAGAGTACACAATCCTAGGATGACTGGGTGGGGAAGCTGGAAATTGTTTAGCATTATATCTATATCTCTCTGTCTCTGTCTAACACATACATACACATACATAAACATGCATACTTTGGGGGGGAGGTAATTAATAAAATAAATAAAATACATTGAAAAGTGATTATCTATTTATACATCTATATATATTTTAACATATAAAACAGTATTTCTGGTTTTGAGTATTGGGACTACATTCTATACATGTGCTATTTCAGACATCAACAGATCAATGATAGCAGTCCTTAAAAAGACTCCCATAAAACTGGCAGATATAGCAGTATATCTGAATTCTATATTGTTATAATAAAAATACATAAATGTAATTATTAATCACATATCTACATGTGGTTTATTGAAGACTGATAGTGGGAAGCAAAAGTTCAAGTGGTATTTGCATTCCCAGATGGATCACTTTCTATGCATGATTTTTTCCCTTGAAAATAAGTTGCTGTAGTGATCACCACAGGGGGTATTATTTTTTTCTACTTTCCCACCATATTATCTGCAGACAGTGGTGTCCAGAAGAATTATTCTGGATGGTGAATGACATAATAAATCAGATCTGTCACCAGTGCCAAAAGCCTGATTCATGTTCTGTTCACTGTGAGAAATCTGCTAGTACTTTGAAGTCAAAAACATTCATACCCAGTATGATGAACAGTTTCATTACAGTGCAGACTTGGTTGTGTCATGCTTACCCTGCTTTGCTTGTGTGGATCATATTTGAATGATCACCCACCAATGGCAGGATATTTATGTATCTTCTAGCGAATCAAGGCAATCTGAAATGAGTTGAGTGTTAGTAGCAGGAAGGACCATGAAGTGACAAATATGAAAAAAAAAGCACTATAAACAGCTAGAGATGGGTAAATATGTCAGATTTTCCCCCCATACCTAATGTTTAAATTCCTGGATTCTTTCTGATCAACTTATGAAAGAATGTGTGAATAAAATCTTATGAAATAAAGTACAAATTGAACAAAATGGTCACATTTCAGTGGGGTTCATCCAACAGGCAGAGTCTATGCCAAGAGTCTTAACTGATGTCTTTTTTCCGCAAGTAAAATCTTTAAATAAAAGTTCTTATTTAGAAATGTTCAGATTGATGTTCTAACCAAGTCATTGCATATGGAGTGTGCTACTGAAGTTTAGAAGTTCTCCATAATTAGAGAGAATGATAATATTATTTTATGATCTCTGCACATTCATGGGACTACTCTCAAGATTCTGGAATGGTATCTACTTCATACGTTTTATGACTGAGTGGTTGCTTGACTGGGAAGCTATAAATATAGCTATAAATATAATATGTCATGCTCATTTGATAATTTAATATTTTGGGGCTATAATCAGAAAAAACCTAAAGCAAATTAGAAATCCTGTGTTGAGAATTATGGTATATCCATAGCAGTTAGATACCTTGGGAATATATTAAATACAGTGTATTCTTGGCTCCGAGTTTATCATTGACTCTTATGCTTCATGTTCATAGCACTGATTGTCTTCTCATTCCAATTTTCCCTCTAACTACAGGTTATTCAGTTCTCTTCAAAACTAACCTCTATAAATGGAAGAGAGGCAGGAAAGTTTTGAAGCTGAATCCCCATCCCACATAATTCTCATTATCCAAATCTGGTTTCCAGATGTATTGAACTGCAGATCTCACAGTTTCTTGCTGTTGGCTATGCTAGCTAATGTTGATAGGAGTATGAATTCAAAACATCTGAAGGACAACATGTAGCCTACTCTTGCTGTATCCAAATGCAGAATGACTATCTTCAAAGGAAAATCTCCTCTATCAGTGGAAGCTTTCCCCAAGGTTTTAGAAACCTGACTTCTCAAGATTAAAGACTATTAGTAAGCTATAATCACAAAGCCACTTTGGTAGAAAATAGTATTCCCGTATCAAAAAGAATACTATAACCTAATTTTGAATACAGTTCAGCCATTAATCTTTCTTGCCTCAATACCCAAATATAAATGTGATGTTGGAGCTGACAGTACAAAAACAGTGTATTTCTAATATCAATGGGCAATTTTCTATTACCACTGTAGAATTTATATACAGGCATGATGGATCCTTTAATAAAAAGAATACTTGCCACATCCTTTATTTGTGTCCATATTTTATTCACAATTTATGAATTATGAGAATACTCTGTATATTCCTAGTGCAATATGAAAAGGTTATTTTCCTGATGAATTCATTTAAATCTTAGATATAAATTGTTAACAACCACTAGTCTATAAATAAGCATTAGAAGATGGGCTCTTTAAAATAAATCAGCTTCTGTAAATTTAGTGGATTATAAATATTTTTAATATCTATTTAATATTGATTTCAGCAAAATTGCTAAACAGTGATTTGCTATCACTGTGAGGTTTACAGGGAGGTTTTCTGTACTGACTGCAGTTTTTAAAGCCTCTAGTCTTACTTTAAAACAATAGGGAACCTCATTCCTGCAAAAATGAATTCATGAATGAGATTTTATTCTATACTCACTTGCATTGGAGTAGGCACCAATGATCAGTAAATCAGTAGCACTTACCTTTAGGTAGACATAGGATTATTTTTGTGAAATTAATAGCCTTCAATTATGTTTTATTAAAAATGACAAGTTGAATTATAATCATACAGTTTTTCAAACAACATTTCTGCCATTGAACATTCCATTAGATTTTTAACACTACAGTTGCACACATTCGTATATATATATATATATTACAAACACAACCATAAACATAAAATACAATCTACATCTACCTCAATCAATCAATCAATCAATCATCTATCATTATCAATCAACCATCTTTCTATTCAAGTACAAGAGAAGGATATTAAATGAATGTGAGTTTGTTCACAGAATTACAGAGAAATACATGGGGGTGGGGATGTCTGTATATCAGAAAAATACTAACTTAGCTGCAAAATATAACTTACTCATATAGCCCAGTATTTTCCTCTCCTCTCCTCATGTCAGACATGTTGTCCATATTCTTTTATCTATATTTACTCAGCTTTATAGGGCTAAAATCTTACTTTTCACACCAGAAGGAGAAAGGGAAGGGGAAGGGGAAGGGGAAGGGGAAGGAGATGATTAGGAAAAAGAAACCTAACTGGTGGGCTGCAGGTTTTTGCACTTGCTTTAGTTACAAAGTGACCAAGGGACTCTTTCAGAATGTCCTTTTTTTCACTATAGAAGTAATTTCTAGCCTTCTTGATTTCCCAATTAATTTCCTAGGAAAGAAATTTCTATTATAGACCTATGCCACAGGAAGGGAATCAGTGAGACAGCAGAGGGATGGAGAGATGCATAACTGAAATAATATTATCAGCACCTTCATCTATTCCACAAAAGTAAGCTAAGCTAAACAACACCTGAAATCCTGAAGCATTCTTGTTACAGATTTTGGACTTTGGGATTTTATGTAGTAATGAAAAGTTTGTTGGAACACACAGTGCACAGAGAGTCTCTGTTAACCTACAAAAGCTTTGTTTATCACAACTGCTTACACAGGAAGAGAGAGACACACACTTGCACTAATATGCTCTGCTACATTCTGGCCAGGTGACGCATGGGCCTGGGGAAGACAGGAGCACTCTGTAGATAAAAGTTGTATGCACAAATTGGGGGTCTTCCAACCAGACACATGTCCAGCCTGCCTTTTATCCTTTGCCAGATGCATTACATTATGTGTCACTTCAGCTGTCCTTCCATTAACTTTTAGGTTGCTTGGTCAAATGTGACTTGCTGCATGGCAGTTAACTTTCTTATCTCTTGTGGATGTCTTTTGGTCCTTGTCTGATTTCAAAGTTGACTTCTTTACCTCTTCAGCTTGCTTACACATTATTTTCTAGGGTTAAATTTTCTTCATTCTGCTTCATCTGCTTGTTCCAACACTTTACTTCTTGTAATGCTCTGAAAATGACAGACAAAAGTTTCCAGAAAGCCAGGATTATGAATTCAAACATCAAAAATGGCATACTATACATTGCAGAAAATTTTATCTCAGAATGGAAAATGCTTTTGGCTTGATCCATTTGCTGGGAAAGTATCAACTTAGTACATTCTAGACGTATTTAAGTAAGTAAATACTTAAGTACTTACATACTTAAATACTTCTAGGGGGTCCTTAACTTAGCACACTCTAGAGGTATTTAAGTAACAATTTAGGTATACTCTAGAAATATTTAATGCAGGTCTAAACTCACCATGCTCCAATTCTGGGCCTCCACCTCTAAAGAGTGAAATTGCAAGCACCTATAAGGAGAGGGGAAACTTTCCTAACCAATGCAAAATGTCACAATGGTGCAGAGAAGTATTAAATCCCAAGCAGGTGTATCAGAATAACCTTACAATCAGCTAATATTGTCCCAATCATATTGTCTCAAGGAAGAAGAGAAAGATTGATTGTGTGATCCCTACTATCTCAGTTTATGAGCACACTTTAAAATAAATAAATGAGCCACCATTTTAGTTTTCTAAGAATTCATACAAAGGAAACCAAACTCAAAAAAAAAAAGGGGATATAATTTTTAGCCAGGTTTAACCCCTTCCCCCTGAAAAATGATCCCAAAACATATGGGTTCAATTTCACAGCTGGAGACTGTACACATTGAAAGCTTCATCTATCAGGAAACAAAATGGACAGATTCATTGCTTTTGAATCAGGAGGACCACATGGATATTCCAATCTTATGTTATATTCAAGGGCACTGAGACATTACTGACTGGAGCCATTACTTACATTCCCCTTCCTAAATTCCACTAGGGCATAAAGCAAGCTGTAGGGTTAAATAACAGATGTCACACAAGACATATATTTAACACATGCAAAAGCGTCCGCCACACTTTATCATTTTAAAAAGTGGCTCATGGCACGAGCCCAAGTGAGTGATGTTGACAACTGTTCTTTCAGATAAAATATGAGCAATAATAATAAAAAAAAGCTCTTCATTGTTAGCTTGCTCAACAGTTCAGGGTGTATTCCAGGAGGAAGCAGATTGTGCTAATACAGTGGACAAATGTACTATTAGTAACCCTGTCTATAGCTATTCATCATTTTTACCCATCTGCTCAATACTTAGCCATCTGTCTCTCTAACTTCAGGGATTTGAACTACTGAAGTAAGGCAATATATAGTTCCAGTGATTGGGAATACCTCAAGGAAGATGATACATTACATATGGATTGCTTAATTTTTCATAACAACCCATCATTTTGAAGGATGCATGTAACACACACTTCCTGGCTATTTTCTCTCTGCTTTACCCAACATATTTTAATGACACGAGGTTTCTATCACACTATTCAGTGAGTCACTGAGGATAAACACATATACTTGTGTGTGTATAGACACATACACAAAAGGCAACTGCAAAAAGATCATCCAGGCCTATGGATCTGCAAAAACTGATGTATCACACAACACTGTGACAGTGTTAGGTATCCCTGTCCTAGATCAAACAATGCATAAAGCCATGAATAAGCATGGGAAAGGCAGGTAAGTGAAGAAGCATCTATCAACTGAAGGCAATAAGTCTAGTAGTTCAGAAACAGATCTTGGTGATACCTATGGGACTTCATTTTAGAGACCTGGATCAGAGTTACCTGCACCAATTCCAACAATTGATAGTTCAGTTTTTAATTAGTAGTAATGAAGGGACAGATGTTCCTACTTAGCAGCTTTTTTCTCCTTCTTCCATAAAACAAAATGTTCAAATATTTGAGTATATTCAAGTATCTATCAAACCATGTGACATCAAGTGACAATTTAATAGTGAGATGTCATATAATGTGTCCATAAAAAAAAAAGAAGGAAAGAGAAAGAGAAGAGATTGTGTGAATATGCATAAGCAAAACTAATTCAAAGGGATTTGACTAGATTTCTTGAAAATCCTCTGCTCTGCTGAAATAAAATGAATTTCATAGAATCGTAGAGTTAGAAGAGGCAGGAATCCAACTGAACATATATGTGACTGATGGCTGTCTAGATTCAGCTAAATGTATATTATCATTCCATCTAACCTAATTAGTATGATATAGGATACTCTGTCCCATGTTTGATGAATCAATATACTGTATATCTGGTGCACAGAATTCTATTTCTACTAAGTAAAATTTCTTGACAAGTCAGGGCTGATTTCTTTCTTTGCCTCATTGATTTCAAGGTGCTTGCAGATCAATTGCTTTATTATCTTCTCTAGTGTCTTCCCGCTTACTACTCTTAGACTGGATGGTTGGTAGCACCTTGGATGCTCCTTTTCCTTCCCCCTTTTATTGACAGCATTTGTTGTCCTTTAGTTAATGGGAATTCACTCATTCTTCAGAATTTCTCAAAAATAATTCCTAAAGGTTTGCCCAAATCATCAGCCAGTTTGTTCAAGCTTTTATCTGGCCCTTGAGATTTAAATCTAGTTCAAAATACTTAGATATCCCATGACTATGTTTCTGTCAATCTTAAGGCTTGCCCCTTTATTGCTTTAATAATTGTCTGACCCTTAATTGACAGAGAAGATAGCCAAAATAGGAGTCATCTAATTCTATATTTTCTGTATGTTACATTGCCATCTCCACTAAGCTGTAGGTCTGCTAAGCCTTTTCTCTTCCTTTAGTTTAAAAATATCTGAAGAATACTTTTTGTCCTAATTTCCTTCATCACCCTCAACTCTTCTTCAGCTTTAGCCTTTCTGACACCATTTTTACAACTCAGAGCCATCTCTGTATGGTCATTCTCTCTTTCTAACCCCTCTTTAATTTTTTGCAGCCTCTCTTTTGCTGTCTCATACTGTTTATTACCCCATGGGGATTGCTCACAATTTTGCTTCTAGTACCTCTTTTTTCAGGAATTTCCAACCATCTTCAGCTACTTTTCTCATTAGCTTCTTCTGGAATGGAATCCTAATCATTAGTCTGAGCTACATTCCGCTTCACTGACTTAGACTCAGGAAAGTAAGTACACTCAGCTTTAGTATCCCTTAAAATCAAGCATTAAATGTCAGTTTCTCATAGGAATGTACAAGATGGTTAATTCAACAATGAAATGCTCTCTTTTGCCCTCAAACCTTTCCTTGTCCCATGAAAGTGCATTGGCTGGCAAAGAAAATGGTTGGAGGATACTCTTGCCTTCCATAATGACTAGCACTACACAGTCACATCTTTACATCCTGACATGATGCATTTTTTGACTCTACCAGCCACTTTCTCTGGCTCATATGATTATTTGGAACATAAAATTTAGAATGCTGATAGAAATTAGATGCAAAGCTTCCTTTTCCAAGGTATCTATTATCTAATTCTGAATTAAGGAGGATAACACAGATGTTTATATGTGTCCTTTCAAAGCAAAAAGGCCAATAAAGGCAAGATTGTGTAAAATACGAGCAATGATTTAGAGGACCTGAAGCTGAACCAAGTCTTTTGTACTTTTCTGCTCTCCCTGATTGAATGAGAATTAATATTTTATAGCCATTGAGCTATTAATAGCTATGATCAGCTATTGAGAGCTATCTTTAGGAGAAGGAGGGACATTTTGATTCATTCTGATGTCTCTGATCATGTGCCAGACAACTACCACTGCCTTTATGTTGTTCCTTTGCTTCCAGTAAACACTAGGAAAATAAGTGAGCTATACTGAGCACTGTGATCCCAGCATCTATAGGCCTCCATCCATTCAATTTTCAGGTAAACATATGCAGACACACACATACACACACACACACACACACACAGCGAGAGCTGTTAGCTCTGGGCAATTCTGTGATATCTCTGACTAAAATAGGCCTGAAGAATGTGCAAACCTAGCACAACTTTTTTAAAAAAATCTGTTCAATCATGTCTGATTCTTGGAGACTACCTGGACAAGTCCTTGCAGTTTTCTTGGCAAGGTTTTTCAGAAGTGGTTTGCCATTGCCTCCTTCCTAGGGCTGAGAGAGATGGACTGGCCCATGGTCACCCAGCTGGCTTTGTGCCTAAGGCAGGACTAGAACTCACTGTCTCCCAGTTTCTAGCCTGATGCCCTAACCACTACACCAAACTGGCTCTTGGTACATCTTAGTAATAGCTTTTTCAACAGCCTTGCCCTCATATCACTTCTCCTTCTTTCTTCTTCCATTTTTCCATTTGGCATGCCAGTCTTTTAATAAATGGATTGTGTTATGTAATAAGTTATTTGATTGAGTTATTTTGGCATTTAACTGCTTTTATTTTATTTTTTTAAAATGGCTCCTGTGTGTCTTAGAGGAGTTTGGAAGTAATTAAACTGAGGTTAAGTGGATTGCTTTGAAAGGGTGATGCATTTACTAAAAGATATTTTACTTAAAGCTAAAGTTAATTCATTTCTCTTTCAAATGTGATTTGGGTTTAGCTGCACTATGAAAAACACATCAAAAAGCCATGAAAATTAAGTTAAGTTAAGCTCATCTCTGCGTCAGCTGTGGAAGATTTCTTTTGAACTGAGGTCTGATAGCTTTGCCAATTTTAATCATTCAAATTGCTCAATGTTTTTTTTTTTAATCTATTTTAGGGCTGAGTAGTACTTTGAATTTGATTCCAAAAAGGCATTAATGTAGCACCTGCCTCTACTTCATTTAAGCAGCCACATTTTTTTCTACGACCCAATGAATGCCATGCTATGTCAAAGAAAGACACAGCTACTTTAAAGAGGTTCAGGTAGGCTCTACTGTATATCAGTGCCTTTCTTCGCTCCAATGTATCTATGATTTATGCAGATGTACAGAACAAATGATAGTGATTGTACCACTCCAGTTACTTGGATGAAAATAAATTTCTAAACCCATTTCAGCTTGATAATGGTGTCTTGGAGTTGATGGATGACCTTCCCTGGGAAAAGATCAGCAATATATTAAGGCCCCAAGTAGCCCTGATGTTCAGGAAATGGCTCTCACATGTGGGAATTACGACCAACAGCTTCTAATCTAAACCCTGTTGTAAGAGTTGTTATATTGAGGGCCAGAAGACAAAGAGGCAGAGAACTCTCTTTTATAATCAAGGTGACCAAAAGTGGCTGACCTCAGTACCTTTACTGAAAAGTTAGGTTTTTATTTAGAAAGACTGTACACTGAAGTAAATACATATATTGCAGTGTTTGCAGAAAGAATAAATGACTCACAAGTTGTTAGTAGCTCAGGTGGTCAAACAATCTGACCTATATGCAGCAAGACAGAGCTAAAGAAGTCTGGGATGCAAAGGAGAATCTTTGCTTGCTTTGAAAATGCTATAAACAAACATATTACTGAAGTTTAACTGCATATTCTACTCCTGGAAGGTTTACAAGGAATAAGATAATTAAAGTCTTTTATTGTAAAAGCTTTTGAACATTTGTGAAACAAGTAAAAATATTCAGTAGGGGCTAATAAAATAAGGCATTTAAGACTCCTATTGAAAGAAGTATAAAATATTTCTGCTCCAGTGTTGTATCAATTATGCAAATCAAGAATAGCACATTTCCAACCATTTTCTTCTGTATAATAAAAAAAAACACTTATTTCCAATGGAAAGTGCTTACCTGGGGAAAGCTGAGATTTTATTGTGTGTTCTACCATACATACAAGAAAGTTAATTATGTCACCTAATAACAATCCAGAACTTCCTGGAGCTCTTTGATAAGGCAGCTACACTTTTATGTAAGAATTTAAAACTGTACTAATGAACACTTCCATGTTTGTTGTTGTTGTTCCCCATGGCCATGTTTATGTTGTTTTGTATACATTTAGTGCAACATAAAGGCAATCGAGATACCAATGAAACAATCAGAATACAATAAGTTGATATTATCAAGTTCATGGTCTAACTGGCATAAATCCCTGGGTGTATTTTGGCCAACTGGCTATCTTCAAGGAAGGAATCAAGGAAGACAGGAGGAACAAACTAGGTCATATCTATGGAAATTTCCCAGCTGACTAACTCCAAAATGAGCATTCAGGATTGGCTAGATTTACAACCCCTTGGCAAAACACTACCAGGTAAGGTTTCCCCTGTATTGATTTGAATTATCTAGTTTGGGGCTGCCATTTTAATTCCCCTCAGTGTGTTACAATGGGCATCATTGAAAATTAAAATGGTACCTTGTTGATTGTCCAGGTCAGGCCTTAGCACAGTTATGACTTCTACTGGGATAATAGAATTCAGTAATCATGCTAGGCCTAGATAGATTGTCATGCAGGGTTGTTTTTTTCCAAAAAAGTTAACATTTTTGGGGGTCACTTTAGATTATTTATTTATTTATTTATTTATTTATTTTCTATCTCGCCTTTATTATTTTTATAAATAACTCAAGGTGGTGAACATACCAAATATTGCTTCTTCCTCCTTTTTCCCACAACAACAACCCTGTGAATTCATTAGAAATATTAGTGTTTTTTTTTATTGGTCCATTTGTTTTTTTTCCAGCCTTTGGATTTCTGATGCCTGCATCTTTCCATTCCTTCCATGGTATGTTTGTTCAACTGAGCAGGGTAAACATATGAGAATTAGGACTGAATAAGAACTTTGGTTATTTTAATTCTACCAAATAGCTAAAGGAACCCAGAGTGTTTGTAGGTATAAAGTCTTTCAATGTAATTTGCAATTCTTAAAATTATAATGTTGTATTTTATGTGGGAAAATTGTTTGGAAAAAGTACATACACTAAGAAACTACTCTACAGTAGAAGTGGGGGCAGAAAAATGCTCATTATTCAATTTGGAAACAGCAGGGAGAAAAAGAAAAAAGTGAAAAGTGACAATTTTATAATGCCAGTTTTCACCCAATGTCTTGACCTTTGCATACATTTTAATAAAAATGAACACCTAAAGAATTATATATCTCTAAATTCAGGGTCATATGCTCAAAGCAAGAACTTGTTGTGTACACTTTTGCCTCCGTTGATTGATCATGTAAGTCAAAGAGGAATTTTGCCTATGGCATCTTAGTCTTGCAGTTGGTGAATTGCTTCTCCTCCTTCTGTGCCTGCCAACCTGACTTCCCTGTATTAGTTTGCTTGCCTTCTGTTTCTTCTCCTGTTCAGATGGTCTTCTGTGCTGACAGCATCTAACTGACCCTCTTTCTAGGACTTGCATTGGAGCAATCTATGTGCTCAGCTTCTTTCATTCTATATTAATAGACCGCTAATGTTGCCAAGATCACTTGGAACTTGTCAGACCATTCAGAGAAGAACCAGAGATTTCTTCCATGGCTGAAATCAGCTGCTTAGTGGCATAAAGCAGATCTCACTTTATAGAGGGTTTTGGAAAATATGCCCAGAAAGTGCCAGTTAATGGGAAAAGAGTTCCTTCCAAACAACCAAAAATTATTCCAGTGTTCATTCTTGAGCTGTTTAAAACATGCTTTAAAATGTGTAGTTGGAACCAGGAAAATCAATCGAAATAAATGAGAGAACACTGAGTTTGTTTAAAGCCCCGAAGGAAATACAAAGTAGAGAGTCATTCTATTCGTTTCCAATAGTCCTGTGAAAGAATGGCCAGTTCTATCAGTTAACATTACTTTCCAAGTAAATTCTATTCTTTCTGGAATGCACATTACTACAAGCTCTTTTATATAATATTGCACAGAATGCATGCCTACTGCATTTACATAAACATTATACCATAAGTAATTGTTGCTTCCAATATCAATATATATTTTCAATAGAAGATAATATATCAATATATCAGTAGAAGAGAAGAGCACTGATGATGTTACCAAGTTGGGTAATGAAATGTCTGCAAGCAAACAACCAAGCTCAGAGAGCACCAAGGACTCCATAACTGTTGTTTCATATGTAAATCACATCATGTTTTTGTATCTCAACCATTTAGCTGCAGGTTTCCTCTCTCTCTTATTTTCTCTCACCAGCCTCACTGAATCCTGAACCTAAGACAGAATCAGGATGCTTCAGTTTGATTTTGTGGCTTCACAAAATGAGGAGTTGAATGATTTATCTGTACTGAAAGAGTTTAGGGTCCCTCTCCAAATGAAAATGCTTGTTGATATATTTTACTCATCTGTTGGAAATCTTGCAATGTTCCCTCCATAGAGGAACAATTGTGAACTCTGTCCCAGAAGAAAGGTGTTAAAACTATGTCTTTGGATTTTTTGTTCTGTTGTGTTTTTTGGTTTGTTTTAAGAAGCAGCATTCAAAGGAGACTGGCTCTGAACATTCTCTACCTCTGAAATTGGACAAGTTTCTAGCCTGTAATTTTAATAGGAAGATCCAATATCTTTTTTTTTTCCATCATCATCATCATCATCATCACCATCATCATCCTCATCATCCTCATCATCATCATAGAGTGTGCCAGGAAAGATTGTAGATCCATAGCCTTTCCATATATTATATATGCCACCAAATCATTAATACATCTGATATATATATATATATATATATATATATATATATATATATGATTTTTAAAAAGAAAGAAAAAAACTAAAAAAAAAATGAATACAAACTAAGATAATGTAGGAAAAAAAGAAAAAGAAAGAAATCAAAGGGAAAGCTAAAAGTGCAAGAAAGGGGGGGGGAAGTGAAAGAAAAATAGAAAAGAAAAGAAAAAGATACAAAGAAGTAGCTTCCGATCTTCTTTACAGCAATTATAAGTACAATTATAAATTTACCTCTTATTCTATGGTTATAACATAACTCTCTTCTTTCTGTAATCTATCCTGTCTAATCATCAAAACCATAAATCATAAGTTCATTTTTTAATGTTTTATGCAAAAAGTCCATAGGGGGTTTCCAAACAGCAATGAAAGGTATTGTCTTTCCTCTCTCTGACCAAAGAAGTCAATTTGCCCATCTCAGCAAGTCACATCATCTTCACCAACCATTCTTCCATTGCGGGTAGTGCCAAATCTTTCCATCTTTGTCCATACAATAATGTCACTGCAGTTATCATATTAAAAAAAAAAAAAAGTTCCATGACTTTTTTCCAACTGTTTGTCCATCAACCCCAAAAGAAAAACCTCTGGTGTCCATTGTATATTAATCTTTAAAAATCCACAGAATCAGTGTGTGTTTTTGCATCCAAAATTTTCTAGCTTTTTTACACATCCACCAAGCATGATAAAATGTCCCTTCTTGTTGTTCACATTTCCAACATAAATTTGAAGTGCCTTTATACATTCTAGACAATTTCTCTGGTGATGTATACCAACATTACATCATTTTATAAAATTTCTCTTTAAGATTATAATATAGTGTAAATTTCAGTCCTTTCAACCACATATTGTTCCATCTGTATATTATAACCAAAACTTTTAGCCCACTTTATTATATGTTCTTTCACTTGTTCTTCTGTTTCAAATTTCATTAAAAGTTTATACATTTTAGCAATTGCATGTTTATCATTTGTACACAATTCTATTTCAAACTCAGTCTTACAATGTTCGAAACTATACATTCTTTTTCTACTTTAAATCATTCTAATAACTGTAAATAAGAAAACCACTGGCAACTATATCCTTATTGTGCATATTATTCATGGACCAGAATACATTAAACCTTTCCCTTTTAAGCTAACAGGAACAAATTCATAAGAAAAAAGAATTGGGGAACAGGGTCATTAAAAAAACCCAAAAACATTATTTATGCTTTCCTTTTGCCTTGATAGAAAAAGCACTTTGGATAAAACAGGTCCTCCAGTTGCAGATCTTCCAGTATGCAGGCTTGTTCCATAAACCCACTTCTTGTTTAGTAACACGTTCCATTCCAATGACCAGAGATGGAGAGAGACTGCAAAGATCACTGGTTGCTGCTGTCTCATTCAGATAAAGTTCCCTCATACAGCTTTGCCAGCATTACTCTGACTCCAGCATGCATTGTCAGGTGCACAAAATTTGGTTGTAAATATGTGCATTGGTTGGAAAATGATTCATTACTGAATGGTCACTAACCAGGGTAGTCATTAAACAAGGAGTGGGTATAAAGCAAATAATAAATCTTAACACAGTTTGCAGAAAGTACAAATTATTAGTTTTGGAAATCTGGTGCCTACTATATGGAGAAGAGGAGAAGGAGTCAAAAGGAAGGCAGAGGCTGAAAAATATTGAATCCAAGATGGCGACCGGGAGCAGACACCAACACCGACTGCTGCTCTGAGGGGAGGACTCCTGGGTCTCACTTCTTCCCCCCCCCATTTCATTTTGATCGGGGGCTTTGGAGGGGACTTCTGGGCTCCCCGGCCCTCATACCTGATGGGTCGGGGTTGGACAGAGCCCCCTGGATGGAGCGGCAAGGGGCAGTGGACCTGAGCGAGCCCTGGCGGCGCAAAGCGACATGGTGAGTCCCGGAGGTTTGGCGGTGCAACAAATTGGCGGCGCATTGGACTCGGGAGAGACTCGAGTGGCATGGTGAGTGTTGGCGGTGTGACCCCTGGGGATGCTGGATTATGGCCTGCAGCGGCCTGGTGGTCTGGAGGCATGGGAGAGTAGTCTGATGGCATGGTGGATCGTCAGCGTTGCGGACCGGCTGACTGGCCTTGGTGAACCAGCCTGGTGGGGCAGTTTGGCAGGGCGGCAGATGGATGGCTCGGCAGTGTGACAGCCTGACTTCGGAGGGCCTGCTCAGCAGAGCAGTTTGGTGGCGCAGCAGACCAGCAGCAAGACAGACCTGCTGACTCACCTTGGAGGTCCAGCCTGGCAGAGCGGGTGAGCAGTGCAGCAGACCAACAGTGCAGCGAGCTGGCAGAACAAACCTGGAGGCCCAGTTGGGTGGAGCAGGTCAACTACCAGCTAGACAGTGAACTGATGGACAGACCAGGGAGAGCCCAGGATAGACCTAGGGGTATAGGCCTTGGCATTGCAGGCCCAGGGACTTGGAGGGAGCTGGGCAAGGAGATCTGGGCCATCCCCTCCCTACCAGCCTGGAAGCAGTGGAGAGCTGTTGGGGTCTCTCCAGTGTGAATGAGGACTCCCTCCTGGGGTGAGAGACGAGGGGGGGGAGTCAGGAAGCATCTGACGGTGTGGGAGAGCACTCACCTCCTGAGTGAGAGGCAGGAGGTGAGGGAGAGCGAATGAGATGCCCCTGGCTGACCGGTGAGAGAGGCCGAACAAGGAGCAGTGTGATTGAAGAATGAATGGGTGGGTGATGGCTGGGCCAAGATGGCAACAAGAGCATGAGCTGGTGTGCCAGAGGGCTTGCCATTGTCCTGTGGATAACTGTGTATGTGTGAGGGTGTATGAGTAGATGGAGGGACCTCTACTCCAAGCAGGAGACTCTGGAAGCGCTGGGGTGGGGCTAGGTGGATTTGGAGTCTCTGGGGGCTGCAGGGCAGGTCATACTATTGAGGTGGTGATAGGTAGGGGACGTTATGGCAGAAGCCAGAGGGCGGGCCATCCTCGGGGAAGATGCCCCCGGTGTTTGTTACCAGTGGCGTGTTCCGGCCCTCTGTGCTCAGACCCAGGCCCCGGTCAGCAGACCCATAGAGGCCCTGGTCTCCGGCTATTGCTACTCAACAACAGGTCTGTTAACAACAAAGCCCCCCTCATAAGTGACTTGATCACTGAGGAGGGGGCAGAAATGGCATGTATTACTGAAACCTGATTGGGCCCTGAAGGGGGAGTGCCCCTTTCGGAAATGTGCCCGGCCGGGTTTACGGCATGTCACCAGCCGAGACACCAGGGCAGGGGAGGAGGGGTGGCTGTTGTCATCCGGGAGTCTCTGGTGGCTTTCAGGGGCCCTGCCCCACAAGTGGCCGATTGTGAGACCCTGTTTTTCAAGTTCAGTGTATGAGAGCAGTTGGGAGTGTTGCTGCTGTACCAGCCTCCCTGCTGCGTGGCAATCTCCCTGCCTGAGCTGCTGGAGGCCGTCTCAGGGTTGGCAGTGGAGTTCCCCAGGCTTATGGTTCTGGGGGACTTCAACCTGCCTTCCCTGGGGTGGGCCTCTGAGGCAGCTTAGGAATTCATGGCTACCATGGCAGCCATGGGCCTGACTCAGATTATTTGCGACCCAACTCGAGACAGTGTCCTCACCCCAGATTTAGTTTTCTTGTCGGAGCAGTGGCAATGTGACCTGAGGGGAGAGTTACAGCTATCCCCATTGTTATGGTCAGATCACGCCCTGGTGGCCTTGAGATTCTCTTATGCCACCCCCCTCTGCAGGGAGGCAGGTCCTATTCAATCGGTCTGCCCCCGGCGACTGATGGACCCAGTAGGGTTTCAGAGGGAGCTGGGGGTTATACCCAGGGATCTGCTGCACAGTCCAGCAGAGGCCATGGCTGCTGCCTGGAATAGGGAGGTGGCTGGAGCCTTGGACAGGATTGCACCTGTGTGACCTCTCTTGCCTCATCATACTCGATGCTCCCTGTGGTTTACGGAGGAGCTGAGGGTTTTGAAGAGGATTAAGAGACATCTAGAGCACTGCTGGAAGAAGACAAAGACCGAATCCGACTGAACACTGGTTAGAGCCGCTATTAAGGCCTACCTGGTGGCAATAAAACCGGGGAAGTGTCAATACTTCTCCGCTCTTATTGCATCTGAAGAATGCTGCCCAATGGTCCTATTTAAAATCATTCAATCCCTTTTGGGGAAGGTGGGTGCAGTGACCCAACTACAGGGCCATGCAGAGGAGTTTTTGGAGCATCTGCAAGACAAAATCGCTCGGATCAGCTCCAAGTTAGACTCCAAGCATGAGGCAGGGTCTGTGGAGATACCAAAGGATTGTACTTACCACATTATCTGGGAACAGTTTGATCTTGTTGGACCCGAGGAAGTAGACAGGATCCTCCAGACAGTAAATGCCACCACTTGCAAATTAGATCCATGTCCCTCCTGGCTCGTGAAAGCAGCTCGGAAGGTGACATGTGGTTGGGTCCAGACGATGGTTAATACATCCTAGAGGGAGGGGGGTGTTTCCAGCTGCCTTTAAGAGGTGCTGGTACAACCCCTCCTCAAGACACCATAGCTGGACCCTACTGTACTGGATAATTTTCATCCAGTCTCCCACTTCTTTTTGGAGAAAGAAGATTCTGGAGGAAACAGATTATCTAGACCTCTTTCAGTCAGGTTTCAGGCCTGGATATGGGAGAGAAATGGCATTGGTCGCACTTATGGATGATCTCTGGCGGGAGCGGGATGGGGGTAGTGCATCCATCCTCGCTCTTCTTGACCTCTCAGCGGCTTTCGATACCATCGACCATGGTATCCTTTTGGG
The DNA here is from genome assembly GCF_035149785.1 of Candoia aspera. Taxonomy (NCBI): domain Eukaryota; kingdom Metazoa; phylum Chordata; class Lepidosauria; order Squamata; family Candoiidae; genus Candoia; species Candoia aspera. Next base: position 192,457,996 of record NC_086155.1, read on the forward strand.
GTGGCTCAGGGAGTTGGGGGTGGGCGGCATAGTCTTACGCTGGTTCACCTCCTTCCTCCAGGGCCGATCCCAGTCGGTAGTGATGGGGGGGGAGAGATCCGACCCTCGACCTCTCCTTTGTGGGGTGACACAGGGTTTGGTTCTGTCTCCTCTCCTCTCCTATTCAACAGCTACATGAAACCGCTGGGTGAAATCATCCATCACCACAGGATGAGGTATCATCAATATGTGTCATGAGTACTGATGGCGAGCAGGAGGGGGCCTCTATCCAGGGGGGAAAACGCATGCGTAGTACTGAGGAATTAAGCAGCCATTCAAAGAGACACAGATCAGACCCGCCTTAACCTCTGGGGTTTATCTGTCTGGGTTTTCCCACACTTCTTCAGTTTGTTAGGATTTTCTGTCTTATATAGCAGTAATAAACACTAGAGACCTATTCCTCGTCTCAGCGTGATTCCTGACTGTTAGGACAATATGCTGATGATACTCAATTGTATATCTCCATCCCGGGTGAGGTAAGTGATGCTGTGACTGCCCTCTCTCAGTGCCTGGGGGCTGTAGGGGTCTGGATGGGGAACAACAGGCTTTGGCTGAATCCTGGTAAGACGGAGTGGCTGTGGGTTAAGAGTTCCTCCATATCCGGGACTTTGTCATCCTTAGTTCTGGATGGGGTTGCCTTCTTATGTGCTCATCAGAGTAGAAAGGTAGTGGTGTCAGCAAATGAAATGCATATTCTCACATAATTTTAGCATTCTCAAGGCTGTCCACTCTCAAAGGGGAAATTAATATTAAAAGGTATGTATCTATGTATGTATGTGTATGTGTGTGTGTGTGTGTATGTATGTATATATATATATATATATACACACACACATACACACACACACACATACATACACACACACACACACACATATGAAGCCATGTTTCTATTTTTGTCTTTCCCTTCCTTATTATTAAAGTTGTTCAGCTCTTACAAATATCTGTGAGATCTGGTGTACACTTTGGTAAATGATTTTAACAAGACTAGAGATTGCTTTTTTATATGACTCGTTTAATGAGCTGGATTTACAAGATTATTGCCCAACAATTAATTAAATAAAATTGCTCATTTTTAAAAAAAAAATCCTTTAAAAATTCAAAGGATTCTTTAAAATCATTAAATAGCAGAGCAAATTGCAAGAAGTAGGTGGCTATATTGTAACACATAATATGATGTACAGGGAAGAATTAGAACAAAGTAGCATTTGCCACCTGTATTGTTTTGTTACTGCCCAGAGTCCCTCTTCTGAGGAGATGGGCTGTAACAAAATTTGAAAAACAAACAAACAAACAAATATTGTTATTTTTTACTTTAAACTTTATGAGTTTTTATTTTTTTATTTTATTCTTATCATCCAATTGTGTTACTTTCCCCTACAAAGCTACCAATATAGGCAGATATTGGAAATGCCAATTAAAAAATGCTTTTTTTGTTGACTCTTTTATAGATGTTCTTGCAGTGTACAAGTTCCTATGACATAATGAGGCTCAATAAACAAATGTTTTGTGTTATTGGTTGTCCTTGATTAAAAAGAAAAAAAAAACAATCTAGGTTTTGATACTATTTAAGACTCATTACAGTGGAGTCTTAAAGTGCATTTCTAAACTTATTTGCAATTCAACAGAGAGCGAAGCATTCTTATTTGTACTTTTTTGGCTTCTGTGATGGAGATATCAGGACAACCATCAAAAAATGAATCCATTTGTTTACAAAAATGTACATCAGATAAAACACATATCAAATGCAGAACTTGCAGAAAAAAATGATATACAGAATTGCACAAATGGATATATTAAGAACAGTGTGTATAGAAATGTTTTTTATTAAAATCCTCACATTGAAAAAGGGATACAATTTATGGTAATACAGAACTGGAAAATAAACCTGAAATTGGAAAATCACAAACTGAGTGAAACTGAACATCAAAATTCACCTAAAAAATAGTAAAGTATCAAATTAAAGAACTAAAAGCAAATGTCTGCAAGTGAAGGACAAGTTGACAGAACAGTTCTTTCTCTTTTACCTTTTGAGTTCCCTATACCTCAGTACCAAAATCTTCTCTAGACCATTTGAAAGGCCCACTTTTTACACCAGCAATATCTTAAAAAACATGCAGTCAGATAGGAAGTAATTGAATTTGGGAGCTTTCTACAAGCAGTGCAAGTTTCCTTCATTCATTTGGGGTACTTTTCCTTCTCCAACATCATATTAGAACTTTATACATTTTATATATTTCAAGCTTCTATGTGATTTAATTAACTTGCAATGAGGTATTTCTCTGTAAGTAATGTATTGCTAGGTCTAATGACTGTCAATCTACTGATGCGACACTTGGATGATGGATTGCTGTGGATCGTGGCAACTGCAAAGGTTGTGTGAGAGTCATTTTCTGTACTGTGCATCTCTTTGCTCATAAACCATTCATGGAAAACATGAATACATAAAATTCCCACTACATGTCTGAACTGAACCTACATATGTGAAAAAATGTGGACCTGATCCTGGGAAGTGGCAGGCAGTTTCAGACAAAAAAAATTATAATAATAGTCCCAAGGAAGAGGTAGGAGTGAGAAAGAAATTCAGAATAACCCTGACTTAATTTTGTTTCGTGTAGGGTAGGACAGAGAAAAACTCTGACAGGTTTTTCAGATTGTCCTTCTACCCTATAGCAATAAAAAGCATTCTAGGAATTCCTGCTGCGCCTGTTTCTTGGCTGTGCCAACCTCAAGGAGCTGACAATGTGCTCCTTTCCAAATCTCTTTCAGGTGGTCCCTTAAAACTCTGAAGCAGATTTCTGAAACATGCTGAAAAACTATAGAGGGAGGGAGGATTTGAACAACCAGCAGGGTCTACCCTATTTTTATAATTCTAAATTACCTAGAATCTTGCAAGTAGCTGGCATACAAATGGATTCAAATATAAACAAACAGATAAGAACATAAGCAGTGCCCTGCTGAATCGGACACCTGGCCAACCTAGTCCAGCAGTCTGTTCTCACAGTCCACAAGGAAGCCCACAAGTCTTCTAGCAGATGTCCTTCAGAGGCAGTCACACTGCCATCAAGGCTAATAGCCATGGACTCCCACAACTTCCATGGATTGGTCCAGCCTTTTTTTGAAGCCAGCCAAACTGGTAGTCACCACCACATCAGCTTAAGAATATATGTTGAATGGAATCTAAAGGGATACCAGTCAATGAATACAGAGTTTGGGAGTGATATAGGCAAATACATGGAGTTCTAAGCATGACAGCAAGCAGGATGGCAATGAGAGATAAAGCGTTCTGTTCCTCCATTACCCAAAGCATAGAAGTCAAGCAAGCCAAAGTCAGACCATGATGATATTATACCAGCAGCAATTAGCAGCAAACCCGCCCCCCCATTCCTTACCAAACATGCGGTGAGAGATCAAGTACATTCAACAGAGGTTCCTATTACATTGTCTTCATATGCATATATATTAGTCATGAGTTATAATTTTCCATTTTAAATAATCAGAGAAACTAGGCAGTATAAATAATCATTTATCCAAATAACAATGATTTTTTTTATCTTGATCATTTTGATAAAGTGAAAGTTTTAGAGATTGACAAACTGCAACTTCCAATTCCAGCTTTTCCCACCATTGGCTATGCTGGCTGGGTTACTAGGAACTGTAATATCAACAATATAAGGAGTGTCACAAGTTCTAGTTAAACATCTACAATTCCCAGTTCAGATGAGAGTATAAAAGCTGCATAAAGGTTTCCTATGCTTCCTTGTGCAAAAATATCCATTAATTACTGTATCTTCCATAGCATAAAACATTAAATATTAGACATCCTGTAGTAGCCAACTTCATTTGAATGATATGATGGAGGGGTGTTGTTGAATGAAGTATAGATTTAATTTTAGAGTACCTGAATAAAGCTTTAGCTTATGCATTTTCCTAAGCTTGAAGGACAGTTTACTGATCTCAATCAATGCAATAATGGATCTTTACTTAGAGTTGGGGGAGGGACATACTGTAGCTCAACTTTCATAGCATTATTTAGAAATCTGCAAATAATTTATATTGAATTAAAATGCACTCTCATTTTTTTTAAATTGCTTCTTTGCATTTAATTGTATAAGCTATAATCAGTGTTTGCTAACTGGAATATTTTCTAATTTCAGAAGTAATTTAAAATCTTTACAGTATTTTTAATTTAGGAAACAACCCAAACACAAAAGAAAATAGCGGGGAATGCCATGTCCCCACAAATTTGTAGCAGTTGGCTGAGGAATTTGACTCTACTCCAACTTCCACAGCTGTTCTAGTTCTAAATCTTTTATAAAGCACACTCCATATTACAAAAGCAATTATCCATTTTTATTTGTTTACATTGCACTGAAAATTTACATCATACTTTTACAAATCCCCTTTTTTTCATAAAAATAGACTTCTTTACAAAAGTGTATGCATTAATATAAGAGGAGTAGCCAGTTGCAGAAGAAACAAGATTTTAAACAAGGTCTCAAATATTAACTTTAACAGTAATGAATGAATCATCATTATTGCAATCATTTGAATAAACCAGAATAAATAACAAATTGATGATATAAAATATAAAAATGACATTCTTTTAGTAGAAGACAGTTTCTGGACAGAAGGGTATGATTACCAAAAGAAAGCATTGTAAAATGGTTTATAAGAAATTCATCAAACACTATAGAAATCCAAGCAGCAGTCCTGGGTTCAATACAGATTTGAGGATGGAAGTGTGAAAGTTGGCTTCCTTTGGGGGCAATAGGCACTCTCTTATTTTATTAATAAAAAATATTTTTATTCCCGCAGAGATGTTCATGTCTGGGAAAAGAATAGTTCCAGATAATTCACACCAGCTAATGTACAGCATTAATGAGTTCAAAATCATTTCATGCTATAAATGGAAGACAATGAACAATGATCTGGACATTACTCAAATCATATTTTGATAATGCAGTCATGAAACTCCAACCAAAACTAAAAGTGAATTATTTTACATGAGAGTGAAACAGACCTATGGAATTTCAAATCTGACAGAAGAAAGTATGATTTGGAGAAATGAGCATTTTTATTTCTGTAACCTTATTTATATTGTATGGCTGCCATAGAACACATTGTAATTTAAGATTTAGCTTTACAACATAAAACACAAAGTACATTTGAAAACAAACTTCCTGAATTAATATGAAGCAGGATTTGTTGAACCTTAATTCAGTGGGAAGATTCCTCCTGATTGGAATTAAACAGACTGAAATCTACAGGGGCGATTCAGTTTTAATTCATTGTACTTTGGCTTAATGTGGTTGTGGATTGGATTACATAACCTTCATTTAAAATATTTATGCTGGCATCATCCTTTAGTAATGTGTGGCATTGCTTTGGCAAAGCATTCAGTGCAGTCACTGAAATCCATTATTTCTTGGCACAGCATATTATAATGAGACAAACATTGTAATGGCAAAATTATTTTTTTCCATACAAAATGTATATTTTAAAATTGACAAATAAAGTACCCATTTGTGTGTAAATCATAGGCTACGTTTAAGAATCAGGCAAACTCATGACAGGTTCCTTATAATACAAAGTGATAGAAATCAATTATGATTTTTGCCCAAGGCCTGGATTGCAGATATAAGATCATAAGGGAATGAATTCCTTTTAATTAGGCTAACTGCACTCTTGAAATCATATACTGCCAAATAATCCAGGAAAGAGAGTGGAACACAATGGATTAAAGCCCTAATCCAGACATGTATGTACACTGCAGTCTGCTGCGTGAAGACCTGTAGGTTTTCACACTGACTTCTGTGGGAGGAAAGATTCACAGGCATATTCCACAGTTTATATCATGCTGTTCCCTGTCTTAGAACAGGGAAGACCTGGAGAATAGGAGAATTTGAGAAATGCATCAAAGGCATTAATGGGCTGAAATCTACATTTTTGTGACTGCAGATTTACTAGCCTGTGATTATAATCTGTCTCCAGCATATAATGCAGCATAGAAATAGAATCTAGAACACTGATGAAATTGGTGATAGAGATGGGAAACGTACCATTTAGTAACCTTCATTGTCTAGATGTGTGATCCTGCAATAATCTGCCATTTGTTCACTTGGGGAAATTGAATTTCTGGGAAAAGGAGGGAGAGTATAAAATATATATTTTTACAATAGATCTCAGCCACTAAGACAATCGCAGTACAGCAGTTCTCAAATCTTATTCTATCGCTGCAAAATTGGTAGCTATTTGGACCAACAATGAGAAGAAGAAGAAGAAGAAGAAGAAGAAGAAGAAGAAGAAGAAGAAGAAGAAGAAGAAGAAGAAGAAGAAGAAGAAGAAGAAGAAGAAGAAGAAGAGGAGGAGGAGGAGGAGGAGGAGGAGGAGGAGAGGAGGAGGAGGAGGAGGAGGAGGAGGAGGAGGAGGAGGAGGAGCAAGAAAAGAGAGTAGGAGATCTTTGCATGACAAGAACAACAGAGCAGGGAATGAAAATCATGAATTAAAAGAACCGGAGACCAGACACTTAATTATTCATTGTGGCTCAGAAATAATGGGCTGCACTTCCAAGCTTAAGCACATTAATGATCATGGCATAATCTCAGAAATTCATAGATAGTGATGTGGGAGTGGGGAGAAGAAAATGTTCTTAAAGACCAGATATGATGGAATGGTTTTGCCTGTGACTATTAAAGAGAAGCCACAGGCCCTTGCTGTCTCCTGTAAATATAACTCTTAATTTCTATCACATATAATTTGTTCTTTTAAATCCAGTCCCTCTAGCACAGTTTATAAAGCACAGAAGTACTGATTGTGGATGCTCCTCCAATATATGCAAATATGTTATTATTTTATTTTCAGAATAATCTTCTTTTTTAAAAAAGCAAATAAACTGTCAATAAGCACTCATGGAGTGCAGCAGACATTCTGTAAAATACTCCACAGTAACCGTGAAGTCAATATATATTTATGAAAAAAAGAAACCCACTCTAGTCTCTGTCTCAGCCTCAGGAGAAGGTGATCCAGGAGATCCTGAAAAATGTGCTTTTCTTTTCTTTTTTCTTTTAAAAACCAGTGAACGATATGTCCACCATGTTGCGTTTCAATCTTCAAACCCCTGCAGTCAGGTGATCGCAATGTTATACCATTGTGCAAACTGTGTTCAGGTTGGGATCAAATCGCACAGCCTTCCCTTCAACAGACTTTGCATTGGTGTCATACATAGGGTTTTCAAAAGCAGCTTGTCCATTGTTATTTTCATGTACGGAGCAGCCTGTGTACTGTGTTTTTGGTGCAGTTCTGTGGCAAATGGCAGAAGAACAGAAGATCAAATCAAATCTTTATTATGGTCACAGACCAGCATAAAAGAACAGAAGATTATTGATCGACTGTAGTAAAAGAATTTTATAATCTGGCTTCCAAGGAAATAGGTTTCAAGAAAAGATGCTTCTTTAGGGGCTGGAAGATACCTTGTTAACCATTTCAGGAAGACAGAAACAGGTAACATCATCTTTCACTCACCCCTGACCCACTGTGAAGTCACTCATTTTTTCCTTTCTAGTTTTAATGTGGTAATCTCCACCTTCATCTAACACAATCCTTGTAGATCAGAACATCTAATGTACATTTAGGGATGGGCCTTGCTCCTTTTGGGCACCTCAGGTTGCTGTAGACATGCCCTCTGGCCAGTGCTTTTCAGGGCTGCTCACCTTCTGGCAGCAAGAGAATTGGGGTTCTTCCTCTGTGCCAGACGATCAACACTCCCACTTCTCCTGCCAGATTCACCAGACCTAGCAGCAGATCCCCAGACTTCAGGGTTTGGAGGAATGATAAGGATTGTGTGTGTGTACAGTAACTAAGGGTGAGCCTGTCCACCCAGCCCTAGCAGAGATGATACAGGAGTGTCTGATTCAGAGGGATGGGCAGGTGTACTTTTTGATACGTATCCATCAGTCTTCTGGAAGACAAGTGGACATGTGTCAAAAGTACACCCTTACTTATGGATTAGTTGTCACAGAAGCACATCTTCTGCCCTCCATAGGGCAGTGGGATAAGGGTTAAAAAATGTTTATCTGGATTGCTTTAAGGGTTCGACTGATGATACTTGCTTTTAAGGATTTGAGTTAAGGTTATTAGGGTATATAAAAATGTTTCTTTGGATGGTTTTAAGGATTTGATTTAAGACTACTGTTTTGAATTGGTTTATTTTTTGGGGGGGTTATTAAGATTATTAAAACTGTTGTACTATTGAGTATAATGGCAGACAATTTATGTACTTTTTAGTTGGATTCTTATTATAGTAGACAGAAATGTATAGAATAGTAGTAGGAAGGGAATAATTAAATAAGTGTTATCTTTTGTGTGTGGGGGGGAGTTATTTAGGAGGAAATTGGCCCCAAAGGAACCATATTCCCCTGCTACTCTCTCCACTTCACCTGCCAAGAGAAGTGGTGGAAGGAGAGTTTCTCTCTCTTTTGCTTCTTTTACCATGAGTGACAAGAAAAATGGGGAGAGAAAAGTAGGGGATAATGGTCTCGTTGGTACCAGTTGTCTATTTTCACTATCACTCTCTGGGTTTGGAGAATTGAAAGCAGAAGACCTGGCACCAAAAGAGACATTTTTACCCTGCCTCTTTCCTCACCCTGCTTCTTTTGCATAACCTCTCCTCTGCCACCAGGCAGAATGGGGATGCAAATGGGGGCTCAGATTTTCATGCTAGGGTACCTTCCTGCTAGCTCTTGCAAAGGAGAACAGCACTAAACACACCACTGTGCAGAAGAGTCTAAAGATACACTGCAAAAATATAAATTAAATCAAATCATGAATTAAATCAAATCAGTTACACTATATAGAATATTAAAGATGGATATGAATAATGAATCTTTAATTTTGGAAGAAAAAAAAATGCCTCTTTCAAAAATCCTGCACCCAGATTATAAAGGCTTTTAAGGATAAGAATCAACATCAGCAGTTCAGTCCTGATGTACTGGAAACCAATTAATACAGCAGTGTTTGCTGAAAATTTCACTTACTTTTTTCCCAAGTAAATCCAGGAAGATGTAATAGTTATGTGTAGGCATTCCCAGAAGCAAAGTACTTCTCTGCACTTGCCCATATGGTATAGCTCAGCAAAGCTTTCCAGGCTTGAAGCAAAGTTCCTACTTGATCCCTGATCTGATATGACTAAGCTGAAGGAAAGTCAGACATGGCTAAACTAAAGCTTCAGGAGATTCTCTTTTATATTCTCTGTAAGCTATCACATACAACCTAGATGACTGCACAGAATGTCTAGTAACAATCCTGCTGTTGCCTAGCACAATCATATGGGTTACAGGAAGGGTTCTTAACAAATGTATTGGTTGACTCGGTTGAAGCTGTGTCTGAGGTATTAGACTTCATGAGATTGTTCTAGGACTTCACAGTTCCCTAAAGCCTTAAACAATTGCATTAAGTGAGGTTGAAGAGAGTCTTGTTACATAATTTTGAGCTGTTAGACATGTCTATATCTCAGCTGAAAAACACAGAATAACTTTTGATTTTATTCATTTTGCTGCAGTGGGAAAAGAACATTATTTTACATTCTGGATGTGCACATTTCCAAGTGGAAGCTTATTTTTGTAAACATTACCCTATCTCATTACTCATATCTGATAGGAGTAAAATGTTCATAAAGAAATAAGACTCCATATGAACTGGGAGATGATCAATCAAAGGATCACGACATTGTTTTTAGCTATTTTATGCACAACTATCTCCCAGGTGAGAACAGTAGGATAAATCTTGGACAAAAGTCTGTAATGACAGCATAAACTGATAACAGCTGAATTGCCAGTGATGGCTGTGCAATAGCTGTCTGTAATAAAACTGTTCATGGCACTTATGGCTGATGTAAGATAAATTATACAAGAAATATGATTTGCAATACTGTACATGTCAAAAATGAAATATAGGCAATATGTGAAGTACACAGCAAACCCATTTTTACTGCAGTGTCTCAAGACACCAAGACATTTGAATAAGTTGCTTCTCACTAAAGGGCAGTTATTTACAACAATTCCAAAAACTGAAAGTAAAGGTCTAATGTAAAACAGTGACCTTATCTATGAAGTATCTATGATAGTTGTGAAAGAATGTTACTGTATATATACAATAGATGGGATACTTTTCAAGGGAGATTTTAATTTATTTTGAAGAAAGTAATGGGATGTACAAGGGATAAATAGTTCAGCTGAATGATAATAGTGCAGACCAGTCCATACCGTTTAGATGTTCTTTTTACTTTTTGAAAGTGTTCCCACTAATGGGACAGGGACAGTAGGGTTCTACAATGGGCTTTTGCCCTCAAAAGTGTTTTCTAGCTGGATCAGTCTTGTTTGAAAAGTTAAATAAAACTTAACAGTCAAGGCAGAGTAAGCGTGCTGGGAAAGAGAGACCACACTAATTAGAGGACATACTAATTTCAGAAAGGGAAAACAACATTTCCATTTCCCAACTGACCATGACACCTTGACAAATACCAACACTGAAGCACCATAGAGATCTGAGATTGGCTTCCCTTGCCACTCAGGGATACGACTTCAGCTGGCATTTGAATGACAACTGGAAAGTTGCCTAATGTTCCTTGTTCTGCCTCTGTGTTCTATAGAGCAGATTCATCTCAGAACCACCTTCCACTGCAGTCAGTACTGCAGGTGCAACTATGGGGAAGAACAAGGGATGTTCAGGCCTGCAGGGGTCACGCAGAAGAGAAAAGTGGTGGTGGGGGGAGGTCTGTGTGCTAAACCATCTGGTGATGGAGGAACTAGGCACTTTCACCCTTGAGAACAGAGGAAGAGCTAACTTTGGCCTGAAATCCTATCTATGCTTCCTGGGAATAAATGTCATGGCTTTTCATGAGTCCTTTCTCCAAGGAGAGCTGCACAATTTGGAATTATCAGGTCTAGTTGCAATCTAATTTAGATAGTACCTCCGCCCTCAAGAAATGTGCCCAAATATATTCTTCTGCCAGTATAACCTGAACAAGATAAGATTGGCCTGCACACATAATTTTGTTAAGGGAGTGACTCACCCTATTGATAATAGGTTATTGTAATCTAGGGTGAGCATTGTTATTTCATGCTTGATGCAATAATCAAAATTTGTTTCTCAGAACAATCTGAAAGATAGAGTTTTTTCTTACTTTTACATATCTCTTTAATCAATATCTTAAAAGGGAGGAGAACCTCAAAAATACCTTTCAGGATTTATGAGGTTTCTGGATTTTACTGTTTCCCATATGTAATGTAAATTCTGATTTAAACATATATTGTTTTTTAGTGCAAATTGGTAGCTCTCCTGAATGTCTCTTTAGAGACATAGGTAGATTGATAGATTGGAAGGCTGGATGAACCTGGCAGGATTTCATAATTAGGTCCAAACAAATCATCGCATCCTACATACAGCCTAGATTCTATAATCCAGGGCCACTAAAAAAATTCTTGAACAGTCATAAAAATAAATAATGCAAATAATGGTGTTTGTGATGGTGGTGGTGGAGGGGAACATGATTACTGAAATATGTAGGTCTAGGCATGAGGTACAAGGGAATAGGAGAATTTCATAAGCTGAAATTTAATCTCTGCTCTGTTCAGCTGATACTTCTATTTTTTTTTCCAAAGGTTTATTAGCTGAGATGGCAAACAGTGATGGCTATAAGTGAAGTTCATAATTTTTACAGCTACTATTTATCCAAGAGCATTTAACCTGTGGAAATTTGGGCATTTCCTTAGAACAACATAAAGGTGCTAACCAGACCTACATACAATAATATTTCCCACATCAAAATCATCCATATTTGGTGGTATGTGTGTGTGTGCATGCAAAATAGATGTATATTCCACCTACCTTTGTTTATAAAGGTAAAACCCAAATCCTGCTAAAATAAGGGCAAAAAAAGGCACAAGAATAGCAATGGCCACAGAACTGCTGTTTGTACCATGTGATTGATTTGATGAATTTGATCCTTTAGACGTATTAAGTCCTGGAGGAAAAACAAAACAAAAAACAAACATTATTTCTGTTACTACTGTCATGGAAAAATATGTATTACAAATATTTATAATGTGTGTATACTATACAAATACATAATTTGTTTATTCCTATATAATATAACTCTATTTTCAATTATTTTCTAGACTAAACAAATTGGATCACCCATATATTTGAGATGTGATTTCATGCTCTTTCTAATTGATAATCAAAATGAGAAGTCAAACTCCTTCAGAAACTAAAGCAATTTATTTCTGCCTTCAGATAAAAATTAGCCTGGTTAAAAAGAACCAAAATATTTGGAGCCTTTCCACACAAGTGGGTTGCAACAGTACTGCAATTACACCAAGCCATGTTTAAGCTCAGGGGTATTATCTAAATTAGGAAAAAAAACAATTTTGATGATAATTTATCCATCTGCTTCCACTTTCTGAGTTACCCACACACCATGCCAGGTACAGGAGAACGGCCACAGTGCTTAATTTGTTCCTGGTCCCACACTTATAAGAGGGGCTCTTTTGCAATCTACTAAGGTGTGATTACTCCCAGTTGAACAGCCTCCTATGACAAGGCATCATTTTTTCCTGTGAGAAGGAGAAGAGATGCAGGAGACACAGCATTCAGGCTTCTTGAACTGAGCATATACACTCAACACCAGGGAGGTCCTGGGTGTCAAAAAGGTCAAGCTAGGATTGCACTGGCTGTGACAGTGCAATCAAAGCCCTGCCTCTTTTTAATGTGTAACATGCACTTTGGTTGTGTACTCACAGTACACTTTTTAAATCCCCTTGTGGATACTCCTGACCAGGATCCAGAGTTACGTCTCTCAGAAAGAAAACAGTTAAATACTAGTTTGCACAAATTGAACACAACTGGATAGATAACAGCTTTGCCTAAGTTGTGATTAAGGCATCTTTCTTGCATTTTTTCCTGTAAAAAGCTCTTTCTCCCCCCCATTCCAAGTAAAGGGTCCTTCAAAAGTTTGAATAATTCCAAATGTTTTCTCTTCCTAAAAGGACAATGTTTTTTTTAAATGAAGTCCAATGAGTTCATGCATTCTTTGTCCCTTCAATTTTCATCATATTTTTACAAATCCACAAGTTTGATTTCTCTCTTCTAAGGAATTAATCCACTGTGTTGGGTCTCTGTCCATCTGTTTATTTATTCATTTACTTACATGCTTTATTTGTATGCCACCTATTCTTGAAGTCTCTGGGTTCCTAACATTTAAAGAGATCATAAAAACAACCCTTCCAAAAAATAAATAATCCCATCCAAAAAGAAAAAAAAAATCTCAGCAACCATACAAGGGACAAAGGGAAAGTCATGTCTTATGTGTCCACCAGGCACCCTAACAGTCAAAACATGCCTTTCTTCTGGGAGAGATGGAAATGCCACATCTTAACTGCTTTTATGAAACCCAGAAGGGAATAAGGAGGGAGTTCCAAAGCATAAGAGCACCATTCAAAAATACCCGTTTCCTAGGTCCCATCAGATGACATTCTCAAACAGACAAGACCCAGACAGAGTTTCCCAATCAGATGAGCAAATTGTTTAGATGGGGAGACAAATATGAGTGAACCTGGTCCATAGCCATGTAAACTTTAAAGGTCACAACCAACACCTTCAATTGCATGTGGTAGTCAACTGGCAACCAATGAAGCTCCCAAAGCAGTAGGATCACTCAAGTATGCATCCATCACAGCCCAGACTTCTGCATTTTGTATCAGTTGTAGCTTCCAAATGCTTTTTAAGGGTGTCCCCATGTGTTACAGTAATCCAAATTGAAAGTGACTGGGGCAGGAGTAACTGTGAGTAGGATTTTCCAACCCAGGTATCATTGCAATTAGCAGACAAGTTGTAACTGTGCAAAGCCCTCCTGGCCAAAGATACTCTCTGTTCCTAGAGCAGGAGCTGTGAATCCAGGAGAACCTCCAATTTGCAGATCTCCTCTAAGCAGGGGAATTCCATGATTAGGTCCATTATGGACCAAAGATAGGCAAAAACCTAGGCAAAAATAACCAATACAGATGCATATCATGCTTGGTTTTTAATCTGTTATAAAGTGGGCTGGATAACGCTTGTGTGGAAAGGTAGAGAAGATTATAGCCAAGACAACAAATTATTCTTGCAAGACCATTCAGTTTGAGCTAAATGGGATTCTAGTGCCTGAGGAATAAGTACACTTAGCAATACAAGTGTTCGTTTAAGAAGGAAAAAAAAATACCACTATCAAGAAATTCACTCTAATAATTACAGCTTAATAATTTCTTTTACCCATTTTCCCTGTTTTTATATGCTTATGGATGCAGGCAATTATATTTTATTAGTGCTTAGGAATTTGGAAGAAAAGGTAAGCAGACATGCATGTAGAGCAAAGCGCATCACATAAATTTTGAAATTGCTCCCAGAGTCCTCCTTAAAAAAGGCTAATAGAAAACATCATGTTTGGATAAGCCAAAGCAGGCACCTAGAGTTTACTATTATGTTTGTAGGTGCTGAATCAGGGACAGTCATTGATCCTAAAATAGTTTCAGAGGGGAAAAGAGCAAACAATTTCACCTGTTTATATCCATTTTAGCTACAGTTTATTTATTTATTTTTTTTACTGAAATGGTCCTTCCCTTCAACACAAACTCTCTATAAGAATTCAGAAGGGAGTAGATTTCCACTGTTTATTTTATGTGAATGAAATTTTGCATAGCAAGATTGTAACTAAGCTAATGGAACAAAGTAAGGTTGCACAATGAACAATGGAAGGGAAGAATCTAACACAATTTTTCTTGTACCTGACTAGGATGAAATAAAATACCTCACTAATATTTGAAACTATCCAGAATATCTCAAACTCAACCACTTTAAACACATACTGACAGAGCTTGTATTATGACATCACAGTGCAAGTTTCATTATTTTGATGAAATCTTGGTTTGCTGTGGATGCCTCAGATCACGTACTGTACCTTCTAATGTATCTTTGATAACAGCACCATCCCTCTTTCAGAATACCATTTTAAGTCTGAACTTAAAATTAATTCAGTGCAGTTTGGCTACAGGAAAAAAGTGTCATATGCAGATACTTTCAGCTTCCAACATATGACTGGAATTAGCTTTTCTTGAAATAGTATCAATCATTCTATCAAGAAAGTCATTCAGAATCCAAAGGGAGTCAATGTGTTGAGGCAGGGGATGTATTGCCCCTCCTCCCAACCTTCTAACTTCTCCACATTAAGTAAAAAATATACATGCAGATCATCTCTCAGAATTGGAGCAAGTTTTTATCAGAAGCAGTAAGCGCATGAAAGATGTAAATGGCTCCATTGGCCCCTTCTTGTTGATTTCAAATGGTGCAAAAAGTTTGAATATACCTATATTAATAGCATAATCTTACCTAATCTTTGAAGTCCAAACGGACCATAATCTTTACCCTGAATAAATCCTTGAAAAACATAAGTTGCACCATCAGGTTCTGCAGAAACCTACATAGAATAATAAAAAGAAGGGTATATAATTAATATAAATATGCATATCTACAGTAAGAAATTGAAAAGCTGATTAGATTCAGCCTGGAACAAGGCACTTTCGCTATTCAGTTACTTATACATATTTTTATTTTTAATGGTAATAGATTTCTTTGATCTGGAAGTGATTGACTGATCATGTGCCATCAGTTCGTTGTGAACTCCTAGCAACCACATAGATAGATTTTCTCCATGAAGATCTGGAAGTACTTGAGATTTATTTATTTTATTTTAAAAGATATTTAAAGATTAAAAACAGAATAAAAAGAAATGAAAGCAAAGAGGAAAAACAGAAAGTATATCAAGATCTACAAAATATATGAAAATATACTTGAAGAATTTACAAAATATGAAAAGAAAAAAAGAAGAAGAAAAAATCTACCATTCTTCTTATTGGAAGTAGTTGAGCCAACCAACTTTTCAGATCTTTGTGTCTAAATGGCCGTAAGTGTCCTATAATTTTATTAGTATCTGAAACCATGCATAAAACAATTAGAGAAAATATGTTCATTTGTTTGTTTATACTTTACAAAATTACAACATCTAATAAATAATCTTATGTGTCTATAGAAGCAAAGACTATTTTTAGTTGAATTGTATTCATGGTAACTTCAAGGACAATACAGAAATGGTTTGGCATTGCCTTCTGCTAGATTCTTCATTGTTGTTATTACGATTCCTTCGCCTGATATTCTCTATTCTAAGTACTAGCTAGTTCTTATCTGGAACTGGCAGATCAGGTAGATATTGCCTCCTAGACTGCTAAGAATATTTTAAGATTCCTGTTTGGTCTTGACCATAAGTAAAATCTTGATTTGATTTGATTTGATTTGATTTGATTTGAGATGCCCCTCCTGTCAGAAATATGTTGTTCTAGCATATTGTTCTTCTGTATCGCTTCCCCAGACTATAGAATACATACTCTAGGAGGTCCCGGCATTTTAAAAAATCTGCAAAGATGAGAATCTGTTTCCCCATGTGCTTGTCATTGAAGTTTAGCATTATTTTTTATCAATGTTTTTAACTTATTAGATTGTTTCTCTTTTCAAAAGCCTTTGAAAAGTTTTAAAGGTATTAAAAGCTTTAACACTACCTGAAATCAAATCAATAAATATATATTTGTATTAGGTTACAAACAGAAAGTTTATGACACCACACCTTTGTTTATCTGTGCAGTATTGCTACTCTATTAATATCTATTAATATGTATTGTACTGCTATGTACTTAGAAATAACATTGCATGCTGTTCTTTTGTCAACTACAAAGTTTAAAGAAATGTAGGGTTTCTACACAATTACATAGAAATGTAATCTATTAATAATTAAACAACTGCAATGTTAGCATTATAATCAACCTGGAAAGTAGCAGTATACTTTGCTAGAGAATCAAAGCACACTTATCAGGGCTTCTATCTCACCAAATACTAATCACTAATACAGCAATGCACTGATTTATATGGGTCTAGTTGCTTGAAAGAACATCTAGGGTATTATTCCCAATTTCTAGCTGTAATGTTGCTATACATGTTTCCTTATTCATCAATATTGCACTAAATATGAGAATCTTGGTGAGTGTAAAGCAGATACCATATTATGACAGAGAAATGTAACTCAGTGTACCATTTTTATGAATGTACGCAAGGACATGATTTTCTAATGCAGATATTTTTGGCAAGTACGAAAATAGTCATCCAAAATGTGTGCTGATTTTTTTTTTGCCTGCATGCTGGTCTACCTTTGAATCCAATCAATGGCATTTCCCATGACCTTTAAGAATGCCACTAACCTGTAATAGCAATATTTGTTCTTGTCTTGTCAGCAAGTGCCTGTATAAGCCTATTTTTCAACATTCCTAATTAAGCTTTCATTTTTTAAAAATGACTTCTTTCTGGTCTCACGCACAAACCATAGTTTTCTATTAAGACACATTGGATTTTGCCAGAAATATACTCACAAAGCCATCCATTGCCCATTTGTCCTCTTTCAGTTTGTTCACAGAAGTATGGGATGGTGCTTTGATGAGATATATATGGAGCATTAAACAGGCTTCTTGACTTTTATACACCCCTGTAAAACATAAACATAGTTGATCTGAGCCATTAAAGCAAAAACAAAATCATCCTTGTATATCTCTAGACAGTCTTTTCAAAGATGAGACACAAAGGCCAAAGATTGGCTCATCTTTTTAAGTAATTAGAAAAAAAGGCATACCTATTTAATTGCACATTATGAAGTGGCAGTTTAGAAGGTGGTCAGTTCCAGAGTTATTTCAGTAAGCATATCATGCATGACAGCCAGTTTGGTGCAGTGATTAAGGCATCAGGCTAGAAACCGGGAGAGTGTGAGTCCCAGTCCTGCCTTGGGCACAAAGCCAGCTGGGTGACTTTGAGCCAGAAACTTTCTCCCAGCCCTAGGAAGGAGGCAATGGCAAGCCACTTCTGAAATCTTGCCAAGAAAACTGCAGAGACTTGTCAAGGCAGTCTTCAGGAGTCAAAAACTGACTCAAAGCCTACACACACAGACACACACACACTGCAAACTCAACCTAAGTTTGCTATAGATTCAGGTCTTCAGTGTCAAAAATTAAAAAAAATCATTAGGTAAATCCTACTGTATTGTTAATTGTGTGTAGCTTAGCTTATATTTGATTTTATGCAAGAGAAGGGAGGGAGGGAGGGAGGTAAATGGAGGGTAAGTATGGAAATAAAAAGAGACACTTTTGTTTATATACGGTGTAATAATAATGGTGGAAAAAAGATTTAAGGCATTATGATGTATTGTTAAACCTGCGCTAAACTAGAACCTGAAAACCACAGGTACAGGTTCCCCTTTATCAGTGGAAGCTTACAACCCAAGTTTCCCACATTATATTCTCTCTCTCTGTCTGTCTCATCTTATACTCCTGGAAAAAATCCAGGATGTAAAAGAAATAACATAAAATAAAATACCAAAATAAAGGTGGCTTTAAACTATGCATTGGTGTGTTCATTTGCAAACAGTAATTTCAGCTTGCTTCAGGAAGACTGCAAGGGACAAATTGAAAGCCACATTAAATACACAGAGGACGGATTTGTAGCCATGAGTGAAAATTCATGTAACACTACTCTTGTTCAAAGTTCTTTGCCACCACATTGATCCTCTGCAAAATACTATGAGGTAGCTTTCTTCTCTAAATCTACTGTAGTAGCCTAAGACCAAGCAACATTCTGAGCCTCCATGCTAAGGAGGTGTACAGACCACAATTTCTCAGCTTTGCAGAGAGGAAACCTTGACTAGTATGTTTCAACAGTTCTAAGGGATGGCTGTACCTAGAAGATTGCCATAAATCAGGGACAGACTTTACTTGAAAAAAAAGTATTAGGTTAATTCCTGATGCTTTCAGCTTTAGAAAGAACCAGGACTAAGACCAGTGAAACCTGCAGTCAGATAGGGCAACAAGATGAATGGACTTAATTTCAGTGACAATAGGTGTACCATTGGAAGACCTGAAGGACCAAGTTCAGAACAGATGCTCCTGGAGAAAATCTCTATATATGTTTGCTAAGAGTCAACACTAACTTGATGGCACATAATCAATTTGTTTACATATGATGGCGTGTCTAGAGTATGATTTGTTTCAGAATGTCTTTGAATCAGCATAATATCTAGTCTGTTTTGATATTTGCTTTTAGTTGTGCTCAAAATCCATTTTCACAAAGATATGTTGAGGGGAACAAGTAGTACGACTTTCAATAATCTTCACTTAAAAAATCATATATGATTTTTAAAATGTTTCAAAATGACATCCAAGGAGGATCTACCAATGTCTTTGATTTATAAATGAAAAGGATACTTGTTTAGCTAGTAAATTTGAATGGATCCAAAGCCAGCTAAAATCCTTATCTTAGGTATCTTGGGACCAATTCACAGAATGCCTTCAAGTTTATAGTTTAAGAAAAAAGTTCTTTATCACTAGGGCAACTATCAGTGGATAGTAAATCAGCCACTACCTCTGAAAAGGTATTAAAATCAGACCTTACAACTACATTGTATTTTGATGGTTCTTCTCAATATTATCTACGTCTAGCTAGCCAGAACGAAGCACACATCCAGCTACTGTCAAATGTCTCCTTTCTCTGCCAATGAATTACTCAGCTCAGGAAAAGATGAGAAGCTGAACTTAAAATGACAAATGAATGAATTATCTTCCTTGATAAAATCCTTGGATTATTTTTTCTGGCAAATTATGAGCAGTCTTGCAGACACTGCAAGGGTCAACGGTAAGTGGACTTTCATAAGGAGCCTTCCACTGCTGCTTTCAGCAAAACTATATTTATTTTTTTGCCACATTTAAGACATTCTTCCCATTCAGAAATTACATGACTGGAAGGTTTCCATTTGGAAAGTAGTAGTTTCCACAAATCTGGATGTCTGTGCATGGGGAAATCCAAACGTTAGTTGTCAAGTATAGGCTATCTCATAGTTAAGGGATAGCATACAAATTAGCAGCAACACACAATTCACTATGAAAAGCAAAACACAAACAAACAAGATGTAGTCCTGCAAGAAGTACATATTAGAGTGAGTAGCCCAGGCTTGCTGCATCCTCCTCTGTATGGATCTTCTGCGCCTATAGAACAATAATAGAATCTTGAGCCATTCTTGAAAGCTATCATTTAGTATTACTGATATTCAGTTTTCCACTGAATAGGGAAAACTGAAAAGGGCATACAAAAAAAAAATATACATTTTAAACTATGACACACATTCTTTGTTCTTTTTTGAGATTTTTTTTTAAGAAGAAGAATTGTGGCATGTGCATGATCTGAAATCAGAAACTCTGTATCTTACCTCTGATAGCTTTCTCTACCAGATTCATAGGGTTCCCTCCAAAAATATATATACCTCTATTTCTGTAAATAGATACCCTGTTATTAAATGCTTGTAGTAATTGTCATGCCTGAAGCAAGATTATTTTTCACTGTAACTCTAAATTTTAAGGAGTAATGTATTGTTTACTTGTATCAGTGCTTTTTCTTAATCAAAATATAAAACGTACCTGCACTCAAAAAAACTACCACATCATACTTGATTTAGAAATGCATCTGCAATGCATTACTTGAATCAAGAAATGTGCTCAGAATGAAACCAATTGAACATTACAGAAGATTTCTTATTTTAATATAATTCCAGTTTAATGCCATGACATGGTCTTGCACTGTAAAAAGAAGATGAGATCAAGAAATTATTTGGAGTTTCTGTTGCTATACAGAAGCAATAAGTGTGATTGCATTTTTCTTTTTCTTTGCCACAGTGTTATTTCAGATATATCCCTCATACAGGTAGTCCTCACTTAACAGCCATTCATTTAGTGATGGTTCGGACTTATGACGGTGCCGGAAAAACTGAATTATGACTGGTCCTCACACTTACGGCCATTGCAGAGTCCCCAAAGTCCAATGTGGGTGCTTTGCAACCAGTTTGCAGTTATGACCATTGCAACACCCTGTGGTCATGTGATCACCATTTTCAACCTTCCTGGCCAGCTTCTGGCAAGCAAAATCAATGGGGGACCACATGATTTGCTTAACAACCACATGGTTTGCTTAACACCCATGGTGATTCATTTTGCAACTGCCACAAAAAAGGTCATAAAATCGGGTTGGATTTGCTTAATGACTGCTTTGCTTAGCAACCAAAATTCCAGTCCCAACTGTGATCATTAAGCGAGGACTACCTGTATCTATTCTGCGTTAAACATGACTATGTTCCATGTGCAAACATGTAAGAAAAACCCTCTAGATCAAACACAGACATATCATTATCCAGTATCCTTTCCAAGATATTCCAGCACAATTTTTCTGCTCAGGCAACAACTAGTAGTCAGAGACATTGTGACTGGAAATAAAATCCTATACGGATTCATTCAGAATAAGACCTGTTGAACTCAGAATTTTGACTTTCTTGTCACAGCTTTCAAATCTTCATAAGGTGGCTTAGATATACAGAAACAAATTGCTACAACAAATTAAAGTCTCAGAACAACAAAAGTAACATCAGCAGAAAAAGAGTTAAACAAATTCCAATTCCCTTGAATTAGTCTTATCCAACTTTAAAGTCATGGAATGTTGTAAGTTAAATTAGGAATGTCTGGTGAAGTGAACTTTTTCAGGCATGAATCTACCATTAATCTTGTTGGGTGAAAATCCCTTATATAATATCTACTTAGTATATCCTATCTGCATATTTATTAACATTCCGAAAATGTTGGGACATGGTTTTCCTTCATAGAAGACATGCTGATTCTTCTTCCACAAGGTTTGTTCTTTATATGCATAATAATTCTAAATTAATAATGTTTTCTGCCAGTTTACTAGGGAATAGTTAGAGTGAAAGAATTAAACTAATGGGTCTATAATTTCCTGGCTCCTGCTGGATTCCTTTTAAAGAAATGTTGCTACATTGCCTGCTTTCTAATTCCATGGTAAGATAGCTAATTTTAGCAATTTTATATGGTTTTCTCAGCATTTAATCTCTTTCCCATTTTAGTTTTAAAAGGAATAGGAAAAACATAAGATATCCAAACCCATTTTCAGTTTGTCAAGCAGACTTTAAGTTGTGTCAGCCCTATAGGGTACCCCAGATTAAGGAACAGACACCGTGCACACCTAAAGGTACTTTTATTAAAACAGCTGTAGTAACAGAATTTTGTGAGTCTGAATGTGCTACCTTTCCTCCCTATCCACATGAGAATTGGGAGTGGGGGAGAAGGCTATCTGAGGCTTTTCCACAAACCACTTTCTTGGCCTACCCTCAAGTTTTGTTTAGCTGATAATTGTCTTAGTAATAGATCTTGTGTGTGTCCTTCAAGGCCATCCTCATTCATATCATTTTATTAACCAACTTTTCCAAATGCTTTTTCACCCCCCAAATGACTAAGAGGTTGGTCTTCATTTAATGGGCCTATGCAAATCATATGATGATCCAGAATGGATCCATTCTCTGAGGTCACAAAACATATGCAGCCTATCAAAGGCTTGGGATGGCTGCTTTGAAACCCCTAGACTTCTTCTATATACTGTTTTGCTATCTTTGTTTGCCCAGCTATTGTAGTGGATGGGTCTTCCATGCATGCACACACATATCCATGCACAAACAGCCATCCTGAGTCTTTGAAGAACACTGGCTTTACTTTGTTGAATGTTTTCCCCAGTTCACTAATGTCTTCTACAATGTAGTTTGATACAGGAAATCACAGAGCATTAAATACTCAAATATGCCAAATGTGCTTTCTGTTCTTATATAAGAACAAAATATCTGAAGTAATTGTTCAGATCAATCTTATCTAAGTAGTCAAATGTGTGTACATGTATGTATTTTGTTAAACAGCCATTAAATAGTACTGCTGTTTTGAATAGAAGGTATAATCCTGCGATTAGCATATCTGGCAGTGCAATTCTAAACATGTCAATTCAGAAATAAGAACTCTTCAATAAGACATTTCCACATAAGAATTTCTGCAGAACTGCAACATAAACTTCACAAGGCATAACAACCCCAATAAAACAGGAAATGTCAGTGTGCTTGACATGATTGGAAGTTGTTGTTGCTATTATTCTGAATCAATTCACTGCAGCATGAAGGCCTCTTTATTGGAGGTTATGGACCATAATCTATCATGCTGATCCAATGCAGGTCTGTAAATAGATCTTCGTTGACTTCCCAGTCTAGGCCTAAAAGAGAGTTACTGGCCTAATGTCACCCACCTGGCTTTCATACATAAGGGGGAACAAAAACTAAAACCGCTAAACCATGCCGGTATTCTTAACTCATGTGTGTGTATGTGTGTGTATGTGTGTGTGTGTTTGTGTGCCACACAGGATTCTAGTTTACAATAACACAATAGAACAACAAAATATTTGTAAGACTAATATCAATAAATGTTCTTAATTAAACTATTAATAAAACTGCTGCTATCATCAGCCAGATCCAAACGCATCCCTGAAGAGGCCTGTGTTTACCGTTTTGTGAAACCCATTAGGATAAGGGTACATCTTTCCTTGGGAGATATTCCAAGGTGGTCCAAGGAGAGGGAACTACTGAGCGGTCATTCTTGAATCTCAATCTTTCTGATCACTTACAGTGTAGGTATCCCGCACAATCCATACTAAATGTTGTGGAATAGTGAGATTCTACCTGAATAAGATTGTCCTGAGAATACCCAACACCAAAAGTGTAAAGGGTTTTACAGTGATCATCAGCTCAATAACATGGGTATCACGCTGTTGGTAGAGATGTTAAGGGAATTAAATTGGCAACAGCTATAATTGTTGATCCTACCTGAAAGCAACAGCTCCATGTTGCTATTAGTAAGGGTTGCATTCACTCTTCCAGATGATGCATTGAAATGAGTAACTGTCAAGGTCATTGGCTGCTTTTTGCCTTTATAATTGTAGGATCCTTTCCATATGTAATTCTGAGCAAACACATCATCAGGAACTGCAAAATAAAAATAAAATCTAAATGTTAAGGAACATTAAACGTTAAGGAACGTTAGAGCTACAATAACGCTAGTTAAAATGAGATTAGAACATAAAAAAAAAAAAAAAAGCCCAACCTACCTGAGAAATGCTGAGCAACAGGATTCTGTCCTGGAAATGCTTTGTTTGTTTGTTTTAATTAGTTTTCTGAGATTTCACATGTAAGTGCTATGCAGCCTTATGTTACAGTTTTGTACCTTCAAGAGTTTTAGCATCTCTGAGCAACTATTTCTCTTTTTTTCATAAAATTATCAAAGGGATGGTAAGACCATTCTACTATAAACAGAACTAAATATAATATCACAACCTTAATTGGTAGCTGCATGGTGCAGAAGTTCTATCTAGCGGATGTATGCTATGTATATCTTGTAGGTATATATATTAGATGGATTCATCGAAAGTAGCTGAAATACCAATTACAGGAAAACAAACTTGCTTTCTTTTCAGAAGATAAATTCACAGAAAATTATAATTTCAGAACAAACAGAATGTAGATGATTTCATGCCAAAAACTGAATTTAGAATAATGTGTAGCAAACCAGCTGGTATTTTATTTTTTATTTCCTATCCTGTCTTTATTATTTTTTGTAAATAACTCAAGGCAGTGAACATACCTAATATGCCTTCCTCCTCCTCTTCTCCCCACAACAACCACCCTGTGAGGTGAGTTGGGCTGAAACAGAGGGACTGGCCCAAGGTCACCCAGCCAGCTTTCCTGCCTCAGGCAGGACTAGAACTCTCCTACCATGCCTGATTGGCTCTTGGGCTGAGAGAGAGGGACTGGCCCAGCCGGCTTGCATGCCTAAGGCGGGACTAGAACTCACAGTCTCCTGGTTTCTAGCCTGGTGCCTTAACCACTAGACCAAACTGTATATTACAGGGGTAATAAAGTTTTAAAAATAGAGAAAAATACATATAGAATGTTCTGGGCAAAGAAATCTATGGAGGGGGGCAAAGTTGCATACTGTATAAGATACACATGTTAAGAACTGTTCTTCATGAAAAAAAGATTTAATCAAACAGGACATTGAGCAGTTCATGCTTTTTCACTGTATCTTTGTCAGGAAGTTAGCACATTTTCTGCAGTACAGATTTTTCTTTGATCTGATTTTTCTTTTTGGCAGATTTAAAGTAACACCTCTCAACTATGACTTCTCCTGAAAACTGCCTTTCCAGAAAAGATCTCCCAGGATTCATGCATCCCTTCCTCCACTTGAAGGAAGAACAGTGGTTCCTGGAGGTTAGGTAAATCAAAAGATTAACTATGGGTCCAAAAAGTGTGATAAAGGAATGCTAACATTCCATTTAAACTAATTCAAAATGGTTTAACTGGGTTATCCTAGGGCTGTAGTTCTGTAAAAAAAGAGAGAAAAAAAAAAGGGGGGGGGTAATCCCATTCAAAATTATAGCAAGTAGATGTGCCAAAAAATTATAGTAGTAGATGTGCCAAAAGGCCTGCTATCAACCATTGGGATGCATAGAAGGGGGAAAAAAAGAACTTCTGTCACACATGCAAACATTCTTGAGTTTATAAACAGAGTGTAATAACCTATTTTGCAAACAAGCAGAAACATTCCCTCTCACAGGTGCCATATGTGGCATATCATGAAGAAATAAAGGAAGACACTTTTGTTATAAATTTGGAATGTTACTAAATGTGGTAAGAGTTTGGACCCATTCCATTTTTATGGATACTTTAGGTAAGAACACATTATGAGCATGTGCCTGTGCAGTTTGATCACAGTACCTATCTCATAAATGAGTTCAGTGGGAACTATTCACAGGTGAGTCATCTAGGACTGAAGCTGATTCAATCTTCTGTAGAAGGTTTGCCAACATATTCAAGTCAAATGTTTGTTCTGATAGGATTAGAAGGCCTCCAAGGTCTCTTCCAACCTGACAATTCTCTGATCTCAAATGAGAAAATATCTTCCCATGCATATAGACAAAATGTAGTCATTCTATAAATTCTAGTCTATGAAAGAAGATCAGCCTGTTCCAGGCTCTGTCTAGTAGAGAAGGCATAAAGCTTTCCTTTTTTATATTTCCTATTGTAGGAAAGGGAAAAACTTTAAAGGAAAAAATTCAGAAACCACAAAATGATTCAGGATAGACACCATATTAACTCCTTAATTAAATCATAATCATCCTTCTTATGCCAACCTATCTCATATTCTTATATTGATGCAACACACATACTCAGAATCATATGGGAGAGTTAAGTTCAGGGATGTCCATGAGGGCATCAAAATTTATAATGGTGGGCAACATTCTGATGAAGCCCCATCTGCCATCTTGCAGATGGCAACCCCTGTGGATACTCTTGTTTGCTCTAACACATCTTATTATTCATGAGTCTATATTTTGAAATTTCTGGCAATGTTAAAATCAATTGCAACCTTACTTAGTTTCAGGTGGTGGTGGGAATTTTGCATTAAATCTATGCACTTACTTAACTTGAGATTTAGTTTTAGTGAGCTCAGACTGTTTCCAAGGTGGCACAAGTAGGACTGAATTATTAGCGTTCATAAAGTTACAACCTTGGAGTACTTAAACTGCAAATTCTTCAAGGTAGTTTTAAGGACAGGTCTGGGTTTATTCTCTGGCACATCAAATACAAATATTTCATAACTGAAGAAAATTATTTTTGGCTTCTTTTAATCTCTTTTAGGCCTTTCTCACATTTTAATGCTAAATCAAAGTATCCTTTTGGAATAAATGAATGTTAATCATCATAAACAGAAGTGCAGAATGATGAGCTAAGCTCTATCTAATGCCAAGCATAAATCAATGGCGAAGGTTTCATTCGTTTCAATAAACTGGGGTTAGGCTTTTAAACCTGAATAGATGCAAATAAACTTACTTGTATTTGAATACTGAAATACTAAGACATGATGATGCACCAATAAATACATGAAATAAAGACAATTAAAAAGAGATTCTGAGAAAAGCAAGCAATCGTTCATTTTATGTTCCATCATAATGAGGCTACTTTATTTGGCATTTTAGTATGTGCTTATGTATTCTGTTGACTTGAGCATTAAAGTTTGTAATGAAATCATGTTTCCTTGTTCAAGCATATTTATTCTTCTGTGTAGCTAGTTACAGTCTCTTCTGCTGAGGCAGTAAATAGAATAATAAGGCAATACCTCACTGACAATTTTAATAAATGTTGTGTAAAATTAAAAGCACATTGCAGCATTTCTTAAATGTAATCTTATATTTACTGACATTAAAATTTAGTATATCATTATTTTTCAGATTAAGATTAAATCTTGTTAAATTTCAAAGCAAATTTCTTTATATACAGAATAATATAATTATGAATGATTTAAGGAATTTTTACAATGAGTTATAGTCCTATCAATGTCGTTATTGTAACAGTGAATGCATGTTTATTGAATTGAAAAACTTAGGGCACTTTCATGCAGCTACAGGCTTAATCTCCCTCCTCACAAAACAAACAAGCAAAGAAACATCCTTCAAAATAATGTTTGTAGTATTCTAGGATTGTCCTCACTGTTGCCGTATATGCAACACTCAATATCTTCCATGATCTAACCACTACTCCTTCCAATTAACTAATGGGGAAGTGCAAAAATCCCCATCAACAGACTTATCTCCCCATTCTTGTCATTACCTTGAATTTATTTTCAGTGTAACATTTTTTTAAAGCCAGTTTTCTGTGTTGAGTTGTTGCAGAGAAAATCCTCTGCTCTGTTTAAAAAGAAGATCAGTATGTTGAGAGACCATGATGACAAGCTGAGCTTCTGGGAGACCATTAGCCAAGGAGCCAGGATGAGATGAGGATTCTTGCCAATATTAACAGTGCAAAACTATATTTCCAGTAGAAGCATACAAAATGTTTTACGTTCAGAACTTTTCAAGTTCAGAACAATTGTCTGATTCTGGAAGAAGTCGTTCTGTTCATTCCAGAGGTGATATGAGGTCAGACTGTAGCTGTTTCAGATTCAAAATATATCCAGAATAACTGAAACAACCTGTTTCAAATTTGAAATGGTTTGTACACTTGTATTGCCAGCATTCGCTCTTGCACTGCAGCTGAGACAGAAGTTAATTTGCTCAGCTGTGAAAGAGATGGCAAAAATTTTGACCTGAGAGAGCAAGGATATGCCACCAATCCTAGATTAGTGCAAATTGGATATGAGGAGAAGGCTTCACTAGATTCAGTGGGACTGACTTCTGATTCAAGACATATTCAAGCCATACCTTCACTGTGTAAATATGAAATCAGGAGCAAGGCCATCCTTGCTCAATATTGGAGAATTCCTCAATGTTGGAGAAATTCAGTAGCTCTTCATCTAGAATCCATTACATATATTGCTAGGTTCTAAAGATACATGGAATAGAAACACTAGGTACTGCCCTTTACTAACTTTAGGTCACTGAAAATATGGCAAAATAACAGCTTGTAACTGTTTTCCAAATGACAGACAGTCACATTTGAATATCAAGATGTGGCAAGACTATATCATAGAATTCTGGTGTGGATTTATTGGTCTATATGCCTCCCCCATTCCTTTTTAGGCACCATGGAAAATTTCTGATTCTAACAGAGGTAGAAAGTGAAATACAACCTAGAATGAAAATAATAATAATGCAAGCTACTTCTGGAAGCCATTATTTTTTCTTCCTAAATTTATTTTACATGCTTAGACCTATTTTCACATTAGTTCAGTGTTTCTGTAAGTAGAAACCAGTGCTTATAATTCTGAATTGCTGATCTGACCTGGTTTAATCTCATTTCATAAGTTTATCAGAATTTGATGTGCCATTTGGGTGAAAACCTGAAGTAAAATGATGACAATAACATCATTCAGGAGGCTTAACAGGACTGAGAATGATGATGATGATGGTGGTGATGATGATGATGATGATGATGATGATTGATATGCAGAACTTGGAAAGAGGTGCTTTGAACAAATGAAGCACTTGAATTTGAAGAATTAGCAAAATTATTTTCAATCATGTGTAACTTCATTTAGGTTGTTAGTCGTCTTGACTGCACCATGGACTGCATCTTGTCCCCTGCAAGATTCACACATTTGCTTCAAAAGCTCTCTCTGGTTGTCTGCATTTGCACCAGTGTGTAGGCACAACACTTCTGCTGGGATCGACAGTGAAAAGAAACAGCTGTGACTATACATTCATGCATAGCCAGTTGAGAACAACTTTTCATGAGCCTAGCAAAGGACACAGCTGCTTTAAGATTTTGAAGAAAGGGGCTCCATTTTGCTCAATGCACTTTTCAAAGCATCTTTTTCAAATATTTTATATACCCCTAGTTGTTGCTGTTGTGATTATTATAATTATTATTATGCTGTTGTATATCCCATCTTTCTGTCCATGGTGCAGTCAAGATGACTAACAACCTAAATTAAGTTGCAAACAATTGAAAATCAATGAATTAATTTTAAATAGTTAAAGTTATTACTAACAAAGGGTTAGTTAACTCCTTTCCTAATGATAGAAAGAAGAGGACAATATTCAAATCCCAAGGAAGTGCATTCCAAAGGTTAGGACCAGCAAAGGGAAAGTGTTGTTATAATAACAATTTCATCCTATCCATGCTGCATCTCCATTTGCTATATATCCCCCCACCCCCCACCCCAGTTTTGGGATTGGTTCAGATTAGCTAACCTGAACAAACAAAATATTAACACTAATCTATTGACATAAAGAAGATGCAGTAAAACTTCACATAACTATTAGCAGTGTCAGGTACTTGCCCAGAACATCACTTTTGTTGATTTCCCATGTCTCTTTATTTCTATATTTAGTGTCCAATCTTATTAAATATCAACACTTGGACCGAAATTGCTAGCTAAGTGGTAAGCTATTGCATTATACTTTAAAAGTACATAATTCATCAAGCTGAATGATACTGACATTGCCAACTGTACACTGAAATGTGTAAGTAATATCAAAAACAACACCAAATCCTTTTCATTAGGAAAAAAAAAAACCAAGAATCATATTCCTGCCAATATTATGTTCTTAAAGATTCCAATGATTTCACTGGGTGATTTATGTATATGGCTAATGAGATCAAAAGTTGCTCAACTTTGACTAGATCATAAATAAGAGAGGTGAAGTTTTCTTTATTGCATAGAGAAAAATCCTAGGAGGTAATTAATTTAAGCTATGGCTGCCAAGCATTGTTCACTTTTTTTTCTGTACACAAATGAGTCGGAGAACTACAGAATTTTCCTTTGTGTTCAGCCTTGAGGAAAAGAGGATATGATAACTTTTTTTTTTTTTTCCAAATCCTTGAAAGGATGGCACAGAGAAGGTCAGGATCTGTTCTGTCTTGTTCCAGAGAGCAGGACATGTAATATTGGATTTAAGTTATAGGAAGGCAGATTCCAACTTAATGTCTTGGGGATGGGGGGCAACCATCTGTCTTGGATGCTTTAATTTGAATTTCTGCACTAAGCAGAGGGAGGGATTTACTAGTTTAAATAGCCTGTTTGAATGAATGAATGAATGAATGAATGAATGAATGAATGAATGGATGAATGTGTGTGTGTGTGTGTGTGTATGTATGTATGTGTGTGTGTGTATATATATATATAATTTTCTGAGGAAAATTTAGGCTTCTTGTACTTCTCTGAAGTCTGCATGAGTTAGCACCATTTCCATTCCCACTACCTTAGGGCTTCTTTTATCTTCATTATATCAATCCAGGCAATCAGAGTTTATACCGCATATTATTAACAAACAAAAGAAGGAATCAAGACAAACCTCTTTAGATTGTTTAGGTGGGTGACCTCAGCTAATGAGATATGGCCTTTGTCTAAATGGGAAATACTTCTTTGTTTTTGTTTTTTACAGGTAGTCCTCACTTACCACTCGTTCTGTGACTGTTCAAAGTTACGACAGTGCTGAAAAACAACAACTTTACAACCAATTTATGACCATTTACAAGTTTTGCAGTGTCCCTCAGTCATGGGATCACTCTTATAGTCAGTACACATTGTCCTGTGTCTGACCTGTTGTTTTTCCTTTTTTCCCCCCTTGCAGGGGAGACTCCAGCTGTGTCCAAAGTGAAAGTCAGATGGGACTGGGAAGGTGCCCCTTTGGATCTGTGGCCAGCTGGGAGGAGATGCACAGGAGTTGACAGACATCTTCCCCAGACAGACTCCCAGTCTCCCCTATGGTCAAGCAAGAGTAAAGGTGCTGGACAGGAGCAGCAGAAGAGGGCAGCTGCCTCACTGCTCTGCTTACTTGAGGGCCGTGCATAACAGGGGCATTGGTGAAGTCCTGTCCTTCACCACTTTCCCCTCCCCACCTTCTAGTGCCCTAGTCCATATTGGACTAGAGATGCCCTCTGCAATATGTACAACTGGAAGCCTCACCCCCTTCTCCCCTCACCGATCTCCTCCCATCCAAAGACACCACTCTACCAGGTCTGTAAAGCAAGAGAGAGGGAACACCTGTGCACCACCTTCTCCTTTATCCCATCAATGCCCAAGTCACTCTGGCACTTACCTGCCCTCCTCTCCCTCCCATGTGCCAACTGCAGCCCTCCTTCTCCCCTCACCCCCCCAGAAAAGAGACCCACCAAGAGATTTCTGTAGGCAATATTTCCTCTGTCCCCCCTCACAGAGCAGAGTTATTGGAGAGGAAGGGGATTACAAGAGACTAAGCAGGCACCCAATGGGGAATATACCAGCTGTTTGCCTAGTGTGCTCATGACTGCTGGCAACAGCACATTGATTTGGATTTGTATTCTCCATTGTGTGTGTGCTTAGTCTCTTGTAATCCTTTCCTGTCCAATCAATGCAAATACAAACATTAATTCCTCCTTGCTAATTATCCCAGTGCTGAGGTGAGCATTCCAAAGGGTGGGGAAGTGGTTAGGAGGAAAACAAAAGCCAAAGGTGTGAAACTGATTACTCTTGTCTGTTTCAAGCTGGAAAGCACAATCACAGTTAGGTGATTTCTCACTAAGTGATTGCTTCACTTAGCGACTGAGTTGCTGGTCCCAACTATGGTCACTGAAGAAACCTGTATTTTGTTTTGTTAGTTTTACACAAAGTGCCTGGAAAAATAATAACCCTGTTATTATAAAACTTATCTAAAAGACTTATAAAAAAAATAAACAAAAGGGGACTTTCCAGTACTGTCACAAATACTAAATACAAAGACCTTCCTATTAGACAAATTAACATATATATCCCAAAGTAATACCTGATGTATTCACTGGGACTTATTCTTAGGTAGGACTGCTCATGTACTGTATATTGAGGAATTTGAACTTTGCAGTTAAGTACAAATTGATCAGAATAATTTTCTAGTTTAATGTGCAGACAGGAAGTTGAGTAGTTCTGAATGTATGTATCTATGTAATAGCCTTGTTGAAAATGCTATTTAAAAAAATCATTTTGAAATATATTTTCTAGAGAACAGAGAATATTCAAGAAAATTTAAAAACTGCACATGTGTGCATAAACAAGATAGACAAGGCTCATGGATGCACAGTTTTAATGAAATAGCAAGCACAAAATATTAATTTACTCATCACTAAGGTTGAAAAGGATGGTTAGTTTTAGGCTAGGCTAGCCCTAAGAAAAACATAAGAAAACAAAATCTATTAGCAAATTTGAATTATCTGTAAGAAGGCTATGGTCTGAACACCTACTTTTCCCAATGTCAAAAGATATGAGAATATATATATATACACACACTGCGCTTGTTGCAAATGAAGGTTGCAAATGATGATCACATGACTGTGGGACGCTGCAAGTGTCATAAGTGTAAGCTGGTTGCTAAGTGCTGAGATTGTGATCAAATGACCGCAGGGGTGCTGGGATGGTCAAGATTCAAGGGTTGGTCTTAAGTACTACTGGTTCAGCACATAGTAACTTTGAATAGTAGCTGAACGAGTGGTTTTTAAACGAGGATTACCTGTAATTCTTAAAATAAAGATACTCACCATTTAATTTAGGGCTTGGTGTTCCCAAAGCAGGTCTAGGATCTTTCACCAATATTTTGGAACCAGCTGTTGTTAAAAGTAAAAACAAATAGATTGCTTATATATAGGCACTCATTCATATTAATATTAAGCCATTGTGATATACAGCCTTTTATCATTTATTAAAGACAGTATTGGATAAAAGACTCAAAAGACAAAAATCAATGCAATTAAAACCATAAAGATATTTGAAATTTCTATACGAAAAAAAATTCAAATTAACAGAATGTGCTATAATCATGACCCTACAAAAAATGACAACACAATTCTTCTGGTTGTTATGAATCAGGATTAAATTTGTAGACTATGGAATCAAACTTTGATTTTTAAAGTGTTGCATCTGCACAGCTCTTTCTAAGTATCACAATAGTTTTGCAGCTATTGTGAAGTCTACAGCAAATTCTAATTTCTCCTGTTCCTTTTGAGATCTGTTCATATATTTTAGGGCTGTTTAGTGTTTCAGATTCCATTTGGCAGAGACTTTGAATCTGAAGTATTACACAGCTGTCAGCCTTGTGAGGTAGACCAGACAGGAAACACAGCCAGATGAGCTAATTCTACTGTATTGTAAGGTTACATTAACAGAATCTTGCAGGTCTGAAAGTAGATTTCTTCCCCCTTCCCCTTTACAGCCAAAGAAACTAGGGACACTCCCTTCTGAGCCGCTTGCCCCACCCACATTCCTGCTGCAGGGTAAGCTGCCTTTTATCTGACCATTTCCTTGCCTGCGGCTCTTCACCCTGTCTCCCAAGCTCATTCCCACATACCATTACAGCAGCCCTAGAATGTTCTTAAGATGGTGTGCACTTGTTAAAGAGGGTGGAGCTAAATTAATATACATTTAAGTCTACCTGCATCAACCCCATGAGCTTGTGTCTCTTTGTGGAAGTCTAGGCTGCTTCTATGATTCACATGATTACAGTATGATGGAAACAGATTTATAGATTGTTCAAATGATAGCACCTGCATATATCTAGAAATACGATTTCACACACATAATGATTTTGCATAATACCCAATGTGAGGGTTTGTCAAACAGTAGGGAGACTTTCTAGATTTTTGGTCTGTGATGATTAAGGGTAGAAGGGGGAGGGAAACCCGACTAAGGCTTTTTTTTTCCTTTTTTTTTTTTTTGCTCTTAGTAGGACAGCATGCTAACGCCACAGAATTGCACAGAATTGATCCTTCAAGGTTAGATGGTGAACCTCCTATTATGTCCCAATCTGGAAAAAAATATATTTTGATAATATCCATTGCAGAAGAGAAGTTTGGAGGAGGAGGAGGAGGAAGAACACAGCTGTCACACATATCCTTACTGTGTGTTGTTTTGGAACTTGGATGGTGGTGAGAAGGATAAAGATAATATAATTCTTTATTCTTTTAAATCACCAGTGAAGTCACTTTTCTGTGAAAACTGTTCATCAGCAACAAAAGAAGACAGAGGAACATACTGCTTCCCCCCTCTGCTCCCATGACCTTTCCGTTTGAAAATAACAGGCTTTTACTCTTACATACTTTTCTTTTGTGTCGGAAATCTGGACCCCCATCATATTACTCTGTATTAATGTATGTAAAAAACATGGAGTTTATTTGTCTTAGCAACTGTTTCCTAAGTGTCTGTGTGTATAACTGAAACAAGCACTGCAAACCAGAATTAATTAAACATGTCAAACCCTGTGGGCAGTTGGAAAGGAGTAAAAAAAATGTTTATTAAAAAAATCCATCACCATATCACAATGTAAATTTTATTTCCTTCTTCTTCCACATTTTTGACCACTCTCATTCAATGAGATAGCAAATAATAATAATAATAAAGGTAAAGGTTTCCCTCGACGTAAAGTCCAGTCGCGTCCGACTCTAGGGGGCGGTGCTCATCTCCGTTTCTAAGCCTTGGAGCCGGCGTTGTCCATAGGACACTTCCGGGTCATGTGGCCAGCATGACAACACGGAACGCCGTTACCTTCCCGCCGAAGCGGTACCCATTGATCTACTCACATTTGCATGTTTTTGAACTGCTAGGTGAGCAGGAGCTGGGACAAGCAACGGGAGCTCACCCCGCCGTGCGGTTTCGAACCGCCGACTTTCCGATCGACAGCTCAGCGGTTTAACCCACAGTGCCACCGCGTCCCAATAATAATAATAATAATAATAATAATAATAATAATAATAATAATAATAGAAAATGGTAAAACTCTCACAAGCAGCGTATAGAGCCTTTTCTATTTGTATGTCAAGGAAAACATGATTAGGCTATCCATAGGGTGTTTTCAAATCAAAGAGCCTGGGCAGTGGTGGAGGTTTCAGAAACCTAGAGAGATGTTCACCAGGAAAAGAAAGAAAAGACACAGAACCCATCTCATGATAATAAGATCTGCTCTGGGACAGCTGAAACCACCATGTTGGTAGCTGGTGTTGGTTTTAGTTTTAAGACTCCATTTTCCTATTGCTGCAAATACTTTCTTCATCAGTCTTCCTGGAGATGAGCTACAGGTCCTCTAAGTGCCAGTGCTAAGTGGAAGATTGGCAGCTTTTCCCAGGTGAAGGAAGTTTGGCCAGTTTTTCCTTTCTGTTCAAGTAGAGCTACTACATCTGGACTGCAAAAATCGCAAAGACCACAGAATGCCAACAATGAGAAACTGAACATTATAACCATTTGCTGCCATCTAGCGCTTGTATAGATTTGTGTAGCCTTGAGCTGGTGGCCCTACAGTCAACATCTGACCAGCTGCTACACAAAGTGTACCAACCCTAACCCTTATTTACTGAAGAACGAGGGGAATTTTGTAGCAGCTTGGTGAGGCAACGGTTTTTAATCTTCAACTTTAGCATTTCTAAGTCAGCAGAACAGTAAAGGCTATCACAGATCACTTTCAAAGTACTGAGGAACTGGAAACTTGTACCCCTTGTACCAAGAAACCTATCAAAAGAACATAAGCTCAGGTCTAACTACCATTTGATTCCCATTGTAGCCAACCAGATGTTTTTGGAATATCATCAAAGAAAACGTGAGTACAATTTATCCTTGTTCAACTTTGGCATTCTCTGTCCTGTAATATGGTGATGGTACTAACAACATGAGAATATAAATAGAGCTTGGTTGGACTTGATTTAGTAGTCCAGTGTTCTGTTCTCATATGACTACAAGGAGCCCAAAAGCAAACAACTGTTTCTAAAACTGCTTTGAAATCAGAGGTAATATATTGTCACAATGAATAGTAGCCAATGATAATCCAATGGTCCATAAATGTATAAACTCCTATTTTAAAGCTGCCCATTACTACATCTCTTGGTAGTAAATTCCATAATTCAGCACTGTGCTGTGAAAGAAGTACCTTCCTTTATCTGTCCTAAATGTCTACCATTCAGCTTTACCTGATGAATCCAGATTCTAGTACTTGAGGGAAAAGGATATATATTCTAATAAAAGCAGTCCCTGGGGGTGTAGAGGGCTATTTTATGGAGAAGAACTGTCTGTTCTAAGAGACAGAAAACCTATATTGTACAGTGATTTGACAAACCATTATTTCCAAATGTATGTTAAATTGGAGAGTATGTCATCTAGGGTGATGCCATTATGCAAATGATGCAAATTACATCACTTGTGTAATGATCTTATTATGCAAATGAGATTGCATGAGGAAAATACTGTACAATGGGAATCACATCCCAAGGTTTCCTCAAAATACGATATAAAATACAGTATGCCAGTTCAACCATCTCTTGAACATCCTACCATCTGAATGAGAAGACAACAAGAATTTCTATTTTAACAATAATTTCATATTAACAAGCCAGTTTCTAAAAGCACGAGTTGAGCACAATAAAACAGAAGTGTTATGTGGATTAAGTGAATGAAACCAATTTCAATTTGTCCCTCTCACATGCAAAAACAGGCTTCTGTGCAGGGTTGGGTAATGTTTCCATGGCCAGAGACCATATTCTTTTCTCCTTAGTTTTCTACTGCTTTTAGTTGTTAATTGTCCTGAGAACAGCATATCTATGACAAGAATGGATAGATACTTTTATATAAATGCAAAATAAAATAAACAACTTCATTTGATTTATATATCAGTTAATTAGCTAAACTCTGCCTGATAATGGGCAAAACAAATTTTCCCCATCCTTACCTATTGGAAAAAAAAAAGTTGAATGAAAAGAAACAAAGGAATGGCAACTCTGAAACACTAATTCTTTCAGAAAGAGGAAAGATATGCAATAAATTACCTTCGCAGAAAGGAACCTTCCCTGTCCACGTGCCATCAGATCTACAGACTCTGTGTTCTGATCCTCCTGCTAGAAAGAATCCTGATTGGCATGTATATATCAAAGTATAACCAAGGGAAGGAAGATCCATTCCTGCAACATTTGAGTGAGCTGGAGATTCTGGCTGCTTACAGCTGTGAGCTAAAACAAAATGCACAATTCATATTATACATGGCACGTGATGGCATATTCTTCAACTAAAGGTTATGATCATTGCTCAAATTGTTCTGAAATATGTAAGAAGGCCTCTAAAAACTTCACACTTTTAATAGCTCCTCAATTTATGTCAAACCATGCCTGGGAGCAGTTAAGAACTGTGGCTGCTTTGGCACTAAAGAAAGTGGATTAGGCCCCATGTATTCCCCATATATTTGAATACTAGAGAGGATGTGAAAGATGAAGAGCATATCCTTACCTTTATCACTGCATTTTAACTGGGAAATCTTTGTACCAGTTTTATCATGAACTACACAGCCTGGACCAGAATTGTAAATGTTTGTGTCTGATGTAGTACATTTTCACATAGAATAAATGTATAATACATCTTACACATTTGCAAGATGACAACAGAAATAATTGAAATAAGATAAGCAGAAAAACATTTTTTTAGTGGATCAAGCTGAGATGGACAGATAGCTATTTTCAAATATGCTAATATGGATCTTCAAAATGCTCATATTCCTTTAAAATGCACTGTCCTGGTTGTTTCTATTTTACATTACATTTTAAATTGGTCTTAATCTCTCCCCCCCCCCCCTTTGGGGGTTTTTAATTAATTGGGAGGATTTTGGAGCAAACCTTGGGATGGGAGCAGGGTGGTGAAGCATAAAATGTTTTGCAGTGTTCTGAGAAGATATGTGTTTGGTTTATCCTTGAGTGATGTGTATATGTATTATATTACCCCTTATTTTTAGCATTAAAACCTGAGA
This sequence comes from Candoia aspera, assembly GCF_035149785.1. Taxonomy (NCBI): domain Eukaryota; kingdom Metazoa; phylum Chordata; class Lepidosauria; order Squamata; family Candoiidae; genus Candoia; species Candoia aspera. Next base: position 192,496,294 of record NC_086155.1, read on the forward strand.
CACCTCTACCAACATCCTTATTCCCAAAGGCATTCAAGAAGGGAAGAGTACCATTAGAATCCAGCACATGGAGCTTCACTCTTGCAGTTTAACACCAGAACTCCTGGATGATTTAGCATCTCTTTACTAGAGTTAGAATCATTGGTAAAAGAAAAGATGGACCCTCACCAACATGGCAGGCCTCCATCATTTCTTCCCCTTACAAGACCAGGAAAGAAGGTTTAAATTGTAGACCCTTGAAGAAGGTAGCCTTTTCTACAGTGAAGCTGCATGATATTGCCCACTCATTGAAAGATTAAGAATAGATCAATTTGATCAGTAAAGAAAGATGGATGAATATTTTCAAATTCAGTTAGGCCCTCCTTAATTACAATAAAAGGGTTGGTCCCATTTCAACATTGGTGAATAGGACTTTGAACTGGTTAAATTGTGTCCCATATTAACATTGATTAGGAGCAAAAAAAAAAAAAAAAGCCCACAAAATCAGCATTTAAACTGGCGTTTTCTTAATGCAGTTATCACTTTTTTCATTCTTTTCCATTAAAATACATATTTTCTGCACACTATCTCCTTGTATATAAATTTGTAAACATTTGGAGAATGGCAGCACAAATAAGACACAATTCTTATTTCTTGTTTAGATACTGATCTGAGGCATGTGAGTTCAGCAAATTCACATCAAAATGTGAATTAAATAATATTATTTTTCCATTCCTTATCTGACTCTTCTCTCTTCTCATGACTTACGGATGCATTCAGGTTGAATCCCACTCCATGTAAGATCAGGAAGGCAGGTTCGAGTTGTAGACCCCTGAAGAAGATAGCCTTTTCTACAGTGAAACTGCACAATATTGCCTACCTATTGAAAAATTAAGAATAGACTTTTATTTATTTACTTATTTATTTATCTGTCATATTTATACAGCCGCCCATCTCACAGTCAAGTGACTCTGGGTGGCATACAATAAAGCTAAAAACAATATATACAAACTATTATTATTATTATTATTGTTATTGTTATTGTTATTATTATTATTATTAAAACTTTAAAATTATAAAAGGCACAAAACTAAAAAAAAAATAGCCAAAGAACAGGTGTTAATTACAATGGAGCTGTCCTAACAAGCAGGAACCACGCTGAGATGACGAATAAACCCCAAAAGTCAAGGCGGGTCTGTTCTGTGCCTTTTTGAATGACTGTCCCAACAGTCAGAAATCACGCTGAGACAAGGAGTAGGTCTCTAGTGTTTATTACTGCTACATAAAACAGAATCCTAACAAACTGAAGAAGCGTGGGAAAAACCCAGACAGATAAACCCCAAAAGTTAAGGCGGGTCTGATCTGTGTCTCTTTGAATGGCTGCTTAACTCCTCAGTACTACGCATGCGTTCTCCCCCCTGGATAGGGGCCCCTTCCTGCTCACCATCAGTGCTCATGACAGGAGCCATCTCAATATTTCACCGGTCCCCTGGGGTGCCTAGGCCTGATGACACAACCAGATCTTGAGGGACTTCCAGAAAGTTAAAGGGGATGAAGCCAGCCTCAGTTTGGGGGAAATAATGTTCCATAAAGTGCGGGCCACAGAAGAAGAGGCCCACTGCCTAGGACCCACCAAGTGAAGCTCCCTAGCCAACAGGACCTGCAGTATACCCTCTCTGCTGGATCTGGTGGGATGGGCAGATGTAATCAGGGAGAGGCGGTCCCTCCAATAACCTGGTCCCATGCCATGTATGGCTTTGAACAGTGATGAATTCAACACAGAGAGATATATCCCTCTCTATACACACACTGACCTAAGATACTTTAAAAACTCTAGTTGCTACACTAAAGAGTCTATGAACAACCTGGTTATAGCACTAGGTAAATCATAGGTTTTCTTAATCACTCACACATATCTGTTGGAATTAGGATACTATCAAACTGTGCTCTCTAATTTCATAGACGTGTTTTAATATTTATTTTACAAAGAGTAGGAAAAAATCAGGGAAAAAAATTATGGAAAGGATCGAAAGAAGTTGAGCCTATCATAAGATTTGTACAAACTGGCCAAGTGATTATCTTCACCATCTTCATTGTTTTGTTCCTTTTTTCCTATATATTTAAAATGTACCCTGCTCTTTCACATGTTGCAAGCATCTACTGGTTCCTGATAGGTCCATGCAAATGCACAACTAGTCATGACCTGGCCTATGGCAATGACTGTGAAAAGTGGCTCCTTTCACACAATAAGTCATTTCATACTAGTGGTGCGTCATCCATGTCATTAATGTCATTGCCAAGGAGACAAGGCTAGCCCTCCACATTCAAATTGACCTCATCAGGCAGCTGAATATCATAAACACCTTCTCTGTAGTGTAGTGAAGATGATTTTGTCCTTGTATTTTTAATGGCTATAAACCTGATTTTATGTAATTTTAGATTTTGTTTATTAATTACAGTTTACTATTTTATTGCCCACTTGATATGTCCATATTATATTATAACCTATGGGTCACAACAATAATATATACCTGAATTGAACTGACCTCTTCAGGCATTTGGATTTAATGACCAAGTAGGGCTACACATGAATGAATTCCATGCAATAAATTTACAGTGATGGTAATTTCTTTTTTGTTATTATTATTTGATTTCTTTTTTTTTATTATTTTTTCTTCACCATGCACTTTTTATAGCTAAGCAAACTCATTTTCCTGTACTACCAATATTCTTTTTGTGAAGATTAAATTCACCAGAAAAAGTTAGCTTTCTCAGTTCTCCTTATTTCCATGCTGAGGTTCATACAAAATGTCATAAAACTGACTCAGAGGCTACTACAAATACAATGGATCTATTTTTATTTCTAAATTCAAAATTAATATATACATAAATGCTGAATGTACATGCATGCAAACATGCCACAAAATAAACTACAAAGAAATAGAGTTTAATCCTTTGCACGTACTGTATGAAAGATTGCTCTAAATAAATCCCCATTATTTCAGCTCCATTCTGTACTGTTCTACAATGGTCATTGGTGCTATAAACAATTTCTTGTGTTACCAACAACATTTCTACACAAATATCTCAAGTCACAGAGTTCATTTCAGGAAAACGATCTGCTTCTGAAATTTGAAAATGAAGTTGGTAAAAACTGACACCTGAATATATTTTGATTTTATAAAATGCATGCAGCTGTTTTGGAAAGCTTTATGATACTGTGTAACAAAGGAGTAGACATGTTGGTGAAGACATTAAATGTACAAAAGCAATGGTTGCAATTTGTCACAGTCTTATTTACTTCTCACCTATCAGTTTGAAAACAGGGCTAGTAACCTGGCATGTATCTAAATTAAAATCAATAATTTTGTTAGTATCCATTATAGTGTAACAAATCTCACAATTTGATCAGAAATCTTCCCCCCTTCAGCTTGTCCCGAGAAACTGTCATCTCTGAAATCCCAATGCTACTCCATTTTATGCTTATACAGGAAGTAAACCCTAGCAGGTACTGGGGAAACTGTGGATTTTGTTCAGGGCAACACTTCTCCTCTTTCTCTTACTGCCCTCCTCAAGTTGCAAATGTGACCTTTTGTTCAGGAATAATGTCAGTACTGCCTTTAGGATAAAACTTCTACTGTGGTGGAATGGAGCAAGCACATGGACATGCTGTTAAAATGTTGATTGGAAAGCAAATCTCATCAAAGATTATCAAGACTGAATGTAAGAGGAAAGGGATAGCACTTTTTAAAGCCAATAAAAACCAGGAGGATATTTGTAAGCTTGATCGTGGGTGAGGAAGTGTCTCAGCAGCCCCTTTAAAGAATCCATATTGAACTAGCTCCATCAAAACTGTGCTTCAGGAGGCCAAGGAAAACAATGAGCTGACCCAGCTTTAACTATGTTATGCTATCTCAGGTTCCACAAACATCTAGAGGCTCTATCACCAGTTCTTGAGAACAATGGCAGAAGAAACAGCAGTCCTTCTTCCTCCATTATCTGTCTCCATTCAAATTGATCCTTCCTCCCTCCCTCCCTCTGATCAGTTACCATTTAGGAGTGATAGGTTCTTCAAAGTTCTCCAAATGCCTTTCTGAAGAGCCATGTTTTAATTGCTCTTCAATAATGTAAAAGGGAAGGGTGGTCTAGATATCTGGGGTAGGATGTTTACAGAAGGGATGAAGGTGGTCCTCCATGAGAAAGAACCTTTAGCAGACCACCTCTGCTAGATCTCACTGAGAGGGCAGATTTAATTTGGAAAAAGCTGTCATTCAGTGACTGTTCAAAGTTACGATGGTGCTAAAAAACATAACTTGATGACCAATGTCCACATTTATAACCTTTGCAGCATCCCTAAGTCATGTGATTGCCATTACAGTCAGTATGTGTTGTCCTGTGCCTGACCTGTTTTTTTCCTCCTCTTGCAGAGTGGAGAGATTGGAGAGGAACGGATTACAAGAGAGTAAGCATACACACAATGAAGGATACACATCAAAAGCAATGTGGTGGCACTGGCAGCCCTGAGCGTGCTAGAGCCTGGGAGCCACAGGCACATTACACAAACAGCCTGATGTATTCCCCATTGTGTGCCTGCTTACTCTCATGTAATCCCTTCCTCTCCAATGAATGTAAATACAAACTTTAATTCCCTTCTTACTAATTATCCCAATGCTGAGGTGAGCATTCCAAAGGATGAGGGACTGGGGGAAAGGAAAGCACAGTCACAGTGACATGATTTCCCAATTAGTGACTACTTTGGTTAATGACAAAACTGCCAGTCCCAATTGTGATTGCTAAATGAGGACTACCTGTACTTCCATTGTATGTTGACTGGAAAGCAAATCTCATCAAAGTGTAGCCAATGAAGCTCCAGTGGTAGAACTGATACATTGGTGAATCTATTATTCCCATATTTACTCAGGCTGCTGCAAGCTGGACCAGCTGAAGCTTCCAATGGTCTTCATTGGCAGCCTCAGGCAGAGAGAGTTGCAATAGTTTAGCCACAAGAAGACCAGCAAAACCTCTTGTTCTGGAAATGGCTGCAACTGATGCATAAGTTGTAATCGTCTGAAGGAGGTCTTGGCCATGGTCTCAATCTTTGTCTTCTTCATCTGTTCTCTCCCCCAACCCCTGATCTAACTACTGCGTACAGGTTTAGCTTTTTAATCTCCATTGTCCTTTGCTTCCTTCTTCCACAGAATTTCAGGCTCTCCCAACTCAGATATGTGCACCAGCATTTACTCTCTTCCCTAACACGTGTGGGGTACATGCTGTCCTACTGCTTGCTGTCAGGTACCGATCATTGCTATTCCCTCAATACTGCTTAAAGGCAATTCTTCAGGGACAATGAAGGCTATTTACCCAGTGTTTACTACTTCCTCTTTCACGGACGTTTCCCACTGACATGCTTTCATTGGGTTGTACCTCAGTAAAATCAAACCTTTCCTTTATGTGTGGTTGCCATTTTTGTTTTGGGATTCTTAGTACTGCATCTTTAGTTTGATCCTGTTTATATGCAGTAGTTGGCCTGCCAGTGTTGGGGGGGATTTGGTTTTCTCCTTGGGTTGCACTGCAGCAATCCAGAACATCAGAAAAAGGAAACAGACCACCTATACAGTGTCTTCCAACAAAATGGATACCCACACAACTTTATCAAAAAGTGCCTGACCACTCAACCTACTATAGTACAACCAACACAAGCTATGAAAAGGATAACTGCCATACATCAAAAACATCTCAGAAACAACCAACAGACTATTACAACCACATGGCATCACCATAGCACACAAACCAACTAAAATCCTCCAAAACATCTTAAGTAACGCAAAAGACCCAGTAACCCAAGATGAAAAAAACGAAGTCATCTGCAACATACAGTGTAAGGACTGTAACAGCCACTAAGTAGGAGAGACAGGCAGAAGACTAGCAGAGCACATCCATGAACACCAACTAGCAGTCAGAAGACACAATGAAAACTCCTTAATCTCACAACACAGGGACAGACTCAGCCACAATTTCAACTGGGAAACTATGAGCATCCTAGACCAAGCCAGATCCAAAATGCTAGGGACTTCCTGGAAGCTTGGCATTCAGACAAATCAGCCATCAATAGACATGTAGAGATAAACCACATTTATCCACCATTGAAAAGAGACAATAAAAAAGCTAAGAAGGAAACAAAAAGGCTAGAACGCATCCTCTCCAGCAACCAACACCCAGATAAACAGGGATTAACACTAGACAAACAATCAAGCAGAAAACAACACCCTAACCAAGGAACTACCAAGGGGGAAACCACACCCCCACCAACACAGGTGGGGCAAGCTACTGTATATAAACAGGGAGCAAATCCCACACTCCCCAGCACTGATGATGTTACCTAGCTGGGTAATGAAATGTCTGCAAGCAAACAACCAAGCTCAGAGAGCACCAAGGACTCCACAGTTCAACCCTGTGCTACATATGCTCTCTTCTATTTAAACCATAAAGGTCATTCACCTTGAACCCAAAACCCTTCTATTGATTCAGTCCTGCTTTCATTACAAATTAAAGTCTTTACCCTTTGTTGCTAGGGGGAAAAGCTTGAAAAAGATGGAACATCATTACTGAAGTTCACCAGGAGCTCTGGATTTCTTTTACTGTCCTGTAAATTATTTGTTTCTCTCCCTAGCTATTTTTTCCAGTGCTCCTATAGGACATCTGTCTCTAATATCCATCTATTTCATTTCCTCTGGACTGAGCATTACTGTCGTCTTCATCCTGCAAATGCTGCCAGAAGATTTTTACACAGACAAAAGCACTTACTGTGCAATTCTATGCATCCTTACCTGGAACTATGTCTCATTATGGTTAATGGGGCTTAGTTTCTAGTGTGTTTGGAATCTCATTCTTTAATTCTAACCTATCTTTGAAATCTGTGTGGAATATATACCAAAAAAATCAAACCTTGACTGTATTTTTAAGAACTCCCAGAACATTACTGCCATGTCATCCAAGCATTGTTCTCAGTGCAAAATAGCCCTTGGAAAAATCATTTGTTCAGAATAAAAAGCACTTACATAGGATGGATCAATGAAAATTATATACTATAAAAGCATATAAAACTTAATCCTATTTTTCCCCTATTTTTACTGATACTACAGAATTCCTTTTATATTGGATTAGCTTCAGAGCAAATTGAACCTTATTATACAGTATTTTATTATTTTGGTTAAGTAATAATTGCAGTTTCATTCATGTGTAAATAGAAAAAAAAATACTTTATTTAGATTGTAATTCTTTACAGGTTTCTCCAGGAGAAAGGCTGTTGAAATGAATGGAGCTTATTCATGAGATTGAACTCAACTACCAAAAAATGGCAGCAAACAATGTTATATAGTCATATTGTATCTAACCAGAACTGGAAAAGGTACAGAATGTAATAAAATATTTTCAGATTAAGTAATATCAGGCTGAAGTATTTGAACCTATTGTTGCATCTCCCTTGATTATTGGAACTATTGTCATTGGCTTAATATGATTATGTTGCTATCTGGATATTCTGAGTTCTTTTTAAATTAAAAAAGGAGACAAGATAGATAAACAAGATTTAAATCAGAAATAAAATGGTTCAATTAACTAGAAAAATCTGGGTGATGCATTAGTGACTTCCACTGAATGTCAATTTCCCCCCCTTTGTACAACTTGTTCTTTCCTCAATGCAAAATATGTTTGTATTTTTATATTTTTTATGTATTCTAAAAATTAAAAAAAAATACTTTTGATTAAAACTAAATTCCACTAAGTTACTTGGAGATTACTGCCCAGTGAGTATGCTTAGAATTCCACCTTTAATCAGACTTCATGAAAATAAATAGGAAATATACAACTTTAGTCTAAGTGTTTTTGAGTGATGATGTTAATGATGATAACTACTTGAATACAGAAAGGACACATTCAAATTCAAGTATTACTGAAGTCTGAGTTATACTTGTATGAGCAGTTATCTCTCTTCCTCCTTCAGTTAAAACAAGGATTCCTACCTGATAACCAAAGGTGTTGTTCTGTGATCCATGACGAGGAACACCAGGGTTTTCACAGGCTGTGCGAGTGGGTTCTATGTCAAAGAAAAGTTTGTGAAAGAAAATAGTTTTTAAGACTTATATCCATTGATAACCAAATTCTTCCAAACAGTTTTCAGAAGTGCCAGCATTTCAATAGATGACCAATGCTTTCATAAGGAATTTATGCAACTTTAGGTTAAAACTTTGTTTATGCAAAATGAAGATGTGAGCAGGAGTACCTTATATTTTGATTCCATTTGATTCATCCTATGGATGAACTTATGTATTGGTCTGGGCTGTCAATACTGAAAATTGTCCCAATAAAACAATCCTATACTAAATCTACAGAGACAACATAGATATAACTCTGTATTTCTAGTTGTATCACACACACACAAGCACTTTAAAGTCCACTAAGGGCAATTTATATAAAAATGTTTTCATATTACAGGGAGGCATAGATATCTATGCAGTCATGCTTAGAATGGCTTCACTGAATGGTGCTTAGGTTAGTGACAAGTTATTAGTCTTAATTTGATTTCAGTGGGTCTGTTTTAAGCTTTACCAAATTTGTATTCCACCCAAAATGCCACAGTGCATAAGAACTTGTTCCCTGGCAAGACTGCAGTTTTGCACTGAAGGTGCAATTATACTGTATATCCTGTTATATGTTTAGCAGGAACTTTCTGTTAAGAATGCTTTTCACTTCTTAAACTGTACAGGTAGTCCTCACTTAATGATCATTCATTTAGGGATGGTTCAGACTTGCAATGGTACTGAAAACAACAACTTGCAACCGGTGCTCACACTTATGACCATTGCAGCATCCCCACGGTCACATGATCACAATTTGGATACTTGGCAACCAGTTCACATTTATGACCATTGCAACACCCTGTGGCCATGTGATCACCATTTTCGACCTTCCTGGCCAGCTTCCAGCAAGCAAAATCAATGGGGAACCATGTGATTCACTTAACAACCATGTGGTTCACTTAACAGCCATGGTGATTCATTTAATGACCACCACAAAAAGGTTGTAAAATTGGGTTGGATTCATTTAATGACTGCTTCACTTAGCAGCTGAAATTCCAGTCTCAGTTGTGGTCGTTAAGTGAAGACTACCTGGATGCCTCCTGTGCCACACTAAGAATCCTATTAGAATTGTAGAATGGCTGCAAAAGGGGGTGGGAGATGGAATTTTTCCTGTACAAAGGAATCTGATGAAAACAATAGTTTGGTTGCCATCTTATGTCCACTTAATAAGCAATAAGTCCCTGAGAATACAGTAGTATATGAATGTTAAAGATTGCACTCTAAACAATTAACAGAGAGTATAAAGCAGTGTTTCTCAACCTCTGCCATTTTACGAAGTGTGGACTTCAATTGCCAGAATTCCCCAGCCAGCGTGCTGTCTGGAGAATTCTGGCAGTTGAAGTGCACACATCTTAAAATGGCCGAGGTTGAGAACCACTGCTGTAAAGAAAAGAATGGAGCATGCTACAAATTAGGAAAGATCCTATCATACCTATACAATGGGGAGATGATCCACTCCATGTACCATCTGCTTGACATATATGAGTGCTGGAACCAACCAACACAAATGGAAGATTACAACTGAAAGAGACTTCTGACTGATAAATAAAGCTTTTCCCTTCCCTTTTGCCTTGAGCAGGAACTCCTGGGTCACCACAAAACTTTGCTGTAGAAAAAAGAAACATGTAGAAAATATATTGATATTTCTTTTCAGAAGCATAGACATGTGTGTTTGGAAAACGGAAAGCATGCAGCCTTTATTATTTTTTTTAAAAAAAATCTGCTCTAACATAAAAAGTGGAACTACAGTACGTGCACATATGCATGCAGAAGGTGTAAATGTGAATTATATTCTTATCCCAAGATAGGATGGGCTGAGTCTCATCTTGTCTCCTACTGTCTAAATGTCAAAAGCTACTAGTTATTATGGAGGACCTCCAAAGTTCTTTTCTTTCCTTGTTCCACTGTGTTAACAAGGGCAAAGACTTTCAAGAAAACATTTAAAACATTTCTTAAACAAATATCATACAAAACTTTTTTTGCTGCTTGATTATAGCTTCCACAAAGATAATATTTGGAGGAATTACATCATATTACATATTATCCAGCCTTTTCCTAGCCACTTTCTATTACTGGATGCTTAGTAACTCTGTCTTGAGTAGGTAACCATAGAAACTAGACATCATGGCAATGCACAAAACACAGAAATGGGAAACTATGCAGAGAAAATGCTACTCTTTGTAGCAGAGTATAAGTCACGGGGTCCTTCATTGTCAGCAATACTACCACCTAACTATTTCCCACAACATCTTGACTGTAAATACAAAATAAAATTAATCAGGCATCTGTTTTATGCCACTTAACATTAACTGGGAAGACAGTATTGAATTTGACCAAAGCAATCAAAGCAAGCAGCTTTCTTGTGCTCAGAGGAAGCTAAAAGTAAGAAAATAGGCCTGAAACTGGGCTGAGGACATAGTCTGATTTAGGTATATTAGCCCTGAGGTTTCAGGAATGTAGAGATAACATTTGATTTGAGTATCTGTGGAAACAATCACATGTTTTAATTTCATTTATGTACCCCTTTCCAAAGAATACATCTAAGGATCTTACTAAGGTAAAATACAAAATTAAAAATAATGTAACAGGCAATAGAAAACCATTTAGATGTAAAATAAGAGCAAAAGCTTGTTTATTTATTTATTTAGCCACCTATTCCAGTGCTCGTTTACAGGATGGTGATGATCAAAGTGGTTTTAATTCACTTGCATGAACTGCTACCACAATGTAGGAAGCAGTTAGTGTCTAGTTAAGATCTTATCTCTCCCTGTAACACTGAATATGCACTCTCAGTTTGAAATGCCTGACGATATGGCTCATGGTTTTGATACATGCCACTAACCAACTCTCTCTCTATCTATCTGCCTGTGCCGCTGCATTCTGAATCAGTTGAAGCTTCCAGGTGGACTTCAAGGGCAGCCCCATGTAGAGTTCATTGCAGTAGTCAAACCATGAGGTGACCAAGGCATGAGTGATTAGTAGACTCCTTGTGGTATTGTTCCTGTAGTGTTGGTGATAGACTTGTTTACTTGGGCATAAGTACCTGATGTCCAACCCTAGTTGTCTGTTATTCATGAAGTTCTCTGGGTAAACATCTGTCACACTTTCTCTCAGAGGACAATTGTAAAGCTATTGTGGCTGTTATCCTAAACCCCTTTGTGGAAACACAGATTGAAAAATCTTAATATATTTTTGATCAAGCATATGGGAAGCATCTTGGACAGCTTGAGAATGAATTCAGAGATCATGCTCTGTGCTTGCTCCATCTTACAGTTTCATACTTCAATGTTCTCCTCCTATTTTATCTGGTCAAGCAGAGCTTTCCCTCCTTTACTGTTAATTAAAGACTCTATGGCTTCTTTGGTTACTTCAGCCACCATAAGCACATTTTGCTCCCAACCCCAGCTATAGAAATCAACTGCCAATAAGGTAGAGTGAAATACGGCCTCAATTCACTAAAGGGTTGTATTAACACTTATTATTTTAATAACTAAAACACAAAAGAGGTTCAAACACTCAAAAGATCTAATCTTCCTGCCATCATAAATCAGATCAAATAGGAAGATCTTGAAATGATCGCAACAGATTACAAGACTTTGGAAAATGACCAAGATTCATGAATGCTATAGATCTGTTGAATGAAATCAATGGGTTTTAATGCATGAATCAAAATGTACAACATTAGATTATGTAGTACCCCCCAAAATTTGGATATAGCACATTAGTTTTTCCCCCCATTTTTGCTCCTGAAGTGTTTCCTTTGCCATGAAACGCCATTCCTCTTTCCTTCGATAATTCAGCCCATTGAATTTACCCTGTTAAAAGTTTAGTACCTTTTTCAACAGCAAAAAGGAAGATCTATTCACAAAATGTTCTGTAAAAAGTCAGCACATTTGTTATTGTAATGAAATCTGCAGCAATGCAAAATCCATCAGTGTCACCAATTTTATTCTAATAAAAATTTCTGCATAAATCAGGTAATTTAATATAATATTGGAACAAAAGTCCAATTGTTAGAGACACAGGCTGGACTCTCCTCTGTATTTCTGACAGGCTTAGCCATTACAGAAGTCAGCTATAGTAAAAATATCCAGGATTTTGCCTGAATAAAACGTCCATGTTCAGAATAGTTCTTGTTGGCATTTTTGTCATGACTGATAAATTTGCTTTAGGTAACTCAAATATGAGACAAAACATGGTCATTGTTCCTTCCTCTGCAACTTCACAAAAAAATAGGGAGTAATTATTTTCTCCTTCACTAATTAAGATAAAACGTCATCCTGAACTCTCTCCTTTTTCCAGCAGGACCATCACCAACACTGTCAGGACTCTTGTCCAAGAAGCTTTGTGGTCTCTGCAATTTGCCCCTAATTTTGTAATGGATATTAAAGGTCCCTGCAGTTTTGTTGGGTGTGTACGTGTGGAGGAAGCATTATAGTTAAATTTGTGTATGTATCTATTCTTCATTTTTTCGAACTTTTTCTTTGTTAGTTTTCTTTTAAGATTGAGTGGAAGCAACTATCAGCATGGAATGCAAGCATCAAAAAACTACTTACGTAAGCACTGTGGGACTTCACCACTCCATGTTCCATTCCCAATGCAGGTCAAAACAGCAGGAAAGGATAATTCATAGCCAGGTGAACAGACATAACTAATACTAAATCCCCAATCAAAATGTATTCCTTCCTGTCTTCCATTAGAAATCTGGGGTGGAGTTGGACAGGTAACAGCTGTAACAACATTTAGAGTCATTAGCATAGCAGCTGCAGCAAATATCACCTGTGTCTATACTGACTAGGAGAACCATATGGGCTAATTCAACTTTTTTGGGAAGAAAGTATCTCTTCCTTTTTTTGCATCACTGCTCAAATCATATTTCTTTGCTAAAATATTATGAAATGCTTGTTTATTTTCACAGCCAATGACCATTTTGATTGGGAATTATGGGAGTTGCAGTCATACACAACTGGGAAAAGAAAGTTGGGATACACTGATCTTTTTCTTTCAATATTGAATATAGTATCCTGACAGCATATTATGATATAGTGAAATAAACACACACTCAGTTATACCCCACACATTTGAGATGCATTTGTATTCACTGGTTCATTATTTCTTTATCTTGAGATAGATAACCCAGTAGCTAAAAACAGATAATCATGGCCTTGGGAGACAGGGGGAAGAGCCACAGTCAGGGAATAGTTGGATAAGAAATAGCTTAGCCCACAGAAGGAACGTGGGTGTGGCAAACATCTCAGAGAGACCCCCCCCCCCTTAGTTTCCTGGGCTATAAAGGTGATGGGGGAGAAATGTACTTTCAGACTTGCAAGATTACGTTAATGTAAGCTTACAATAAAGTGGAATTAGTTCATCTAGGTGTGCTTCCAGTCTGGACTACCTTGCAAAGCCAACATCAAACTTGCAAGTCTCAAAGTACATTTCTCCCCCATCACCTTGACAGCCCAAGAAACTAGGGAGAGTCCTTTTTGAGATGTTTGCCACACTCACATTCCTTCTGTGGACTAAGCTGCCTCTTATCCAACCGTTCTCCTGGCTGTGGCTCTGCCCCCGTCTCCCAAGGTCAATCTCTTTACCTTTACACACACACTCTCTCTCTTCCAGTGTGTGTGTGTGTGTGTGTGTGTGTGAGTGTAGGAACATGTTCCTGTACAAAAAAAAAAGGGGGGGGAGAGGATTCAGCAGATCATGGCTGTGATTGTTTCATATAGATAGATATACAGTAGCTATAGCTGTAGCTATAGACATAGACATAGACAGATATAAATATACATAAGATATAGAAAGATACAGATACAGATATACTGTAGATACAGATAAATAAATACACATACATACATACAAACATATATTTCAAATTCAAAGCAATACCTTTACAAGTTGGTAGCAGTCCACTCCATGTGCCATTAATCGTGCAAGTACGAATTTTGGAACTGTTGGCTTCCATTGTGTACCCAGGTTGGCACATATAGGTCACATTTTGCCCAACTACATAATCATCACCATATCTCAATCCATTGGCTGGTATTCCTGGATCTCCACAACTAATTACTATGAGAAAAAAAAAAAAAGAATTGAAGAGCAGTAGCAAAACTATAATGTAACTGATTATACTACTGATGGGAAAATCATTTAACTATGTAATAATATGATGAAGGTGGTCTCCATTTTAGAAGATGAGCAATCTAGAATAATTTTAAAATGTGATATCGTGGTTTGCTCTATGTAGCAGCACTTATAAGCAAGCACAGTTTATCAAATTATGTGACATTTGTTACTAATCACAGAACCCATTTCTTAGGGAATTAAGACATCAGCCTTCATTTCCAATTTTCTAACTTTGTGAAGCTTGAATTAAGACAAGGTAGTCTTATAATGAAATGACAGAATTTTGCACACTGATTCACAAGTGTCAAGTTGCTGCTACCAAAAAGATCCTCTGATACCTGCCCACCATCTTGTGTGTCAAAATGGAGGGACAATAAAACAGGGCCTTCTTTTGTTCTCTCAACATCCCACCTGCTATATGCTGAATTGCAAGGAGGAGAAAATTCTATTTAGCAAAGGGCAGAGAGTTGTGCAAGTTGTTTGATAGATATTCCATTTTAGGGATTGCTTGAACAGCTTCAGGAGACCTCTACTTAGCCTTTGACATAGTATGTAAGGACACAAGTATTCAATCTTCCATCCCAAAAAGAACTCATTGAGACAAGGGGAAGACGATGCAGTCTTAGCCAGTGGTTCCAGGAAATCTGAAACTCGTAGACCCAGGGGTGGATATACTTTTTTAGCCCATATGCCCTCATGGTATGAGGCAATGGCATCAGGAATTGTGCATTTACACCAAGGTAGAGCTTCTTTCATTCCATGCATAAATGGTTCCACCCACCCATCAGAAATGCTACATAATTACAGTAAGGGGGAAACTATTATTGTTTCCATGTTTGCCATGATACTTATTATGTGCCGTCAGGGCAGTGTTGACTTTTAGTCACCACATGATACTTATATCTGCCACCATATATCCCTCCACCACCATTGCTGCCATCATTAGTCACTCAGGGCAGCCATTACATTGACTGCTGATACTCTCAGAGTCTCAGCAGCACTATTAACACTTGCAGGCTAATGACAGTGAGGACCACTCTTCCCTTCAAGAATGGGATTCCAGTGAACGAATCCAAATGTTTCCTGGAGCATGAGCAGCAATATTAGCAGTTATAATGAGAGTAGATCTGGGTAGGGATAAAAACTGTCATGAGCACTGATGGAGAGCAGGAGGGGGGCCCTATCCAAGGGGGAAAACGCATGCGTAGTAGAGAGAATTTGAGCTGTTATTCAAAGAGACACAGAACAGACCCGCCTTGACTTTTGGGGTTTATCTGTATGGGTTTTCTCACGCTTCTTCAGTTTGGTAGGATTTTCTGTCTACTGTAGCAGTAATAAAACAGTAGAGACTTATTCCTCGTCTCGGCATGGTTCCTGCTTGTCAGGACAAAAACAGAGGAAAGGTAGGGGCAAAGGGAAGGAAATACTGGAGATGCATGGTGGGCTACACAAGAGGAGACTGGTGGATGTACCAGGCCTCCAACCTGTCATTCTTCTCTGTGTAGAGAAGCTATGACAACAGTATTGGTTTGCACTGGACAATATTGAATGGTCAAGCTGCTGGTCCTGGGAGAGAAAGCTGATCTGCAGCAGAGATGATTCTGGCACAATCCTGCCTCCTCCCCCCAATTCGACTTTTCCCAAATATACAAATTGTAAGTGCTGTACTAAGATTGCAATAATATTAGCAACAATGGATACTTGCTTGTACAATTTGGCAAGGAACCAGACCATGTCCCATTGGCAGTGCACTGTCGTACAGAAGGTCCAGACAGCATATAGCCTTCCATGCAGGAATAAATTACAGAACTAGAGAATGTTGTGCCATCAATTCGAAACACTTTCCCATTAGCTGTTGATCCAGGGTTACCACACTGAACAGCTTGAAAATTTGGTGTGAAAATGCCAGAATTGGGAAGGAAAACAACACAGAGAACAATTACTTAATAAATTAAATAATTGAAGTTGCAAATAACTGTTCAATCTATAGAGAAGTAGACTTCATTAAAAATAGTTTACATCAAGGAGATAAAAATCTTTTCAGTTTCAACTGCATCAATCTTGCCCAGAATGCTTTGAGCTTCCTTCAAAATCTTCATATATTCAGCTGAAGTGGATCCTCTAATTTTGTTTTGGTATTTGCTTGATTGAAAGATATTTGCAGTTTTCAAGATACCATGAATCTATATAAATTTCTACATAGGTTGAACTGAAATACTGAACTATAGCTCAGAATTAGTCTTTTTTTCATGAAAAAGTTCTCAGCTTTTATCTACTGTTGAAAAGACAGTTTGATTTGTACCAAATGTTATCAGTTTTTTCCCTGATTATTCACTGCTTCTGAAGGGAAAATGACTACTCTGAAGAGTAAATAAATTATTCAGTACTACAGCTACTGGGCACAACAAAGCCCTGTAAATTATTACTGTACACCATGGCACTAATGGCTACCTATTTCAAATCCTTTTTCCCCCCACACAAATAGTCCTATTGACTTTAACAAACTCACTCATACAATTCCACTTTGGTAAACAGTTAGAAAACAAATGTCTAATAACAACCTGCATGATCTCACTATGGCTTGGTTCATAACATTGTTTTATTTTAGGAATTCTAGCCAGCTTGAAAAATTCCAAGTTGAATAGTCCAGTACCAACTCATAAATCTTGTATTTGTTTGTTTGTTTTCTATGTTGTAATTCAGTATTTTCATTTTTGGCTGATAAACAATAACAATGAGTAGAAAGAGAATTCAGTGTTCAGGTGTCCATGGTGTTTGTGCCTGTGTGTAAACTCTCCATCATGTGAATGACAGGATTTACACCTGCCTCAGACATCATGATACAAATAAATAATTGTGTCATTTTTGTGATGATGGCATGTTGCACTTGTCATTTTGACATCACTGCAGCTTGTTATGGTCACCCATACTCCAGTTAATATAAAATTGAACTGTACTTTAAATTAAACCAAAACAATTGATTTCTGAAAAATGAAAACTCTTATCACTAACCATATTTATAACTCTAGCCAGCTTTTGCCAGCAGAACACAGCTATTTAACACATGAATTTATTTACACAACCCTAAGATACATGATTATTTCTTTTGGTGGTGCTCAAATGTTACTAAAAAATGCTAGAACCATGTTGTTTTCTTGTACTCAGATGTTTGTGTCCTATCAAACACTAATTACTATTCAAATTCCTTGGAACAAATGATATTCCCACAGTGAATACTATGATGCCAGATGCTATCAGTGTCAATCTCACATGAATTTCAGTTTGCATAAAATATGCTGAGTTTAAGAGGCCAGACGAGGCAGTGACAACAGCATCAAAGGGAGTCTCCTGGAAAAGTTGTGAAAAAAAATTACAAATAAAAACACATTCTGGGAAGGATACTTACAGAGAAAAGTATGCAAGTGGTAGCCATGCCTAAAAACATGTGTACTGTAGTACAGAAAGTTGTACAAACAAAAAACAAAAAAGGATAAATTGCTTCGTGTAAATTATATACAAAACAGCAATCAAATGTATGTATATTGAGGAAATATAATTTCAAATTCTGCCAATGAGAGTCCCACTCCCCACAGTTGGTTAAAAAAAAAATACTGAAAAAATTGTCAGAATGGCATGACCTTCAATGACCTTCGACATTCGTTGTCCTGCATTGAAACTATAAGGACAATGCCAAATACCACTATGGCAGAATAGAACTTGGCCACTGAAGCAGCAAAATGTATATACGCATACTTTGTGCTGTGTCATGGACTGGAGGAATTCATTTTATTGTGATTGTGACAAAAAAAACACTTAGTGTTCCTGACAACTGTAACTTTGGGTACAGTTTTGATTCTGTCTTACCTCTAGGACAGAATATAATTGGCATATAGATATTTTGAAGTTCAATTCCTAGCATTTCTATGAGAAAGGTATCTGCATGTAACCCAGGAAAGTCCCTGCTAGTCAGGACAAACAATTCTGTTAGGTAAACAAATAATCTGATTTATTAGAAGGCCACTTTTTTATTTAGATTTTTTTTTATCCCACCTTTATTATTTTTATTGTGAACCACCCAGGGTCCTCCATCTGGGGGAGATGGGCGGTGATAAAACTTTGACAAATAAATAAATAAATAAATAAATAAATATAAATAATATGTATAAATATATTTATAAATAACTCAAGGTGGCAAACATACCTAATATTCCTTTCTCCTCTTATTTTCCCCACAACAACAACACTTCCCCTGTTCCTATACTTTTTCTGTTGATCTTAGAACATATACTCTGTAGTATATGTACCAGTTTAGAAGACCATATAGCAACATATAGAACTGAATGCAATAATGTTGATGGCAAAATCATAAAAATAAAAATGGGATAGATCCCAAGAAGCCAATAAGTGATGATTGATGAATTATGTTGTAGAATTATCTTCATATTATTCTCTTTTATGAATGCAGAGATCAAGGAGCGGTGACTACATTCAAAAAGCAAGGTGGGTTTTTTAATTTCCTTCAGGATAAACTCCACTACAGATAAGTTCCATGGAAAATACATGACTACAACTGCTGGCCGTGTTGTAGGTTAATCAAAACCATATGCTATGTAGCCATGTAGTAACACCTGAGAAGTTTGTGAGAAAGACTGTAAGTAAGCAGGAGTCCCTACTTAACCAGCATGAAGCCAAAATGACAAAATGTGCAGCATGGCATCACTATTCAAGCCCCACCCTTTTGAACTTGCATGATGATGCTGCATGCAAATACTTAAGGGATGGAGCATGTGTCATGATGCACCTCTCATCACTTGACTCCCTTGTCTTCTTCTTGAAACCTCATGAGTGGGATAGAGGACAGGTAAATCAGTGGACAGATAGAGAGGAAGAGAGACACACTCTAAATTAAATGCAACTTGACAAATTTACCAGTTGTTGGGATTCAATCTTCTCATTCTTATTATCTAACATATGACTGAAACTGTTGAAAGAATCTTGAGATTTGGTACCCTCAGTATACAATTTTAGGTCAAAGCTATACATGGCTGAATTAGGGCCATGATGATATAATATCAGTTCAAAGGGCTAATACAAGCAGCTAATTGATTTCAGAGATACTGTATGTTTACTATAGCTCTTTGATGTATAAAAGCTCTTATAATTATTTTTAAAACTAATATTGCATTCTAGTTATGAAAATAATTTACCTTTACATTCTGGTTGCCTTCCTGTCCAACTTCCATTTGCCAAACAGGTTCTTTCCTCTGATCCATGAAGGATGTAACCAAGCTCACAAGAGAACTGTACAACACTTTTAGTTCTAACATTAGTTTCTTCTCTAGAACCATGACCTGGGATTCCTGGATCCCCACAAGTGCCTGCTGTGTCACCTGGAATTTATGGTACAAAGATTACTTCAAGTAGAATAAAATTTGTGATGGGTTATACTGTACTGTTGTTGGTATAACAACCTGAAACAATAGTAGTCAATTTATAATCAGTGCAAAAATGAAAGTAGGCTACAAAAAGCTTTGAAAAGAGCGGTCCATTTAAAATGACTTGGTAATTCTACACTGACTTTCTTAATTTGGAATACACAGCACTCAGATGAATCCATAGAAATTTCAAGTCCCTTATTCAAGGTTCTTGACATAATGTTTTTTTTTTAAAAAAAAACAGAAAATAAAACTAGTGCTCTATTTCCATGATATTTTTTTTAAGAACTTGGCCAGTCCACTGTAGAATATTAGCTATAACTAAAGTCAGTGGCATGGCTAATTAGATCCCAACTATATACAAGGCAAATTACTCTGAGAGAAAGTCAGAGTCCATGTTATTGTAATAAAAACATGCAGTTTACCAAGAGTAAAACATGCTACACCTTAGAAGGAAAACATCACATATTATACACCATAGTTGTGGAACTTCCTCAGTAACTTGTTACAAGCATTATAAAATAAGGTGAAATCTGTTCTCACTTTTCTGGTTAAATCTGGAAGATGTGAAGAGATCCCATCTATACTGATGTAAAACAAAAACACATTTATCTGCTCTTTAGTAAATAATCATATACAGGTAGTCCTCGCTTACCAACCACCTCGTTTAGTGACCATTTGAAGTTACAATGGTGTAAAAAATAGCTTTGTGACCCATCTTCACATTTATAACTGTTGCAGCATCCCAGTCACATGATTGCCATTTGGGTGCTTTGCAACCAGCATGCATCCTGTGGTCACGTGATTGTTATTTGTGTGCTTTGCAACTGGTTTGCAACAAGCAACGTTAATAGAGAAGGTGGAAGTTTAATCGTTAAGTGGCAGTCATGTGATGTTTTACTTAATGATCAAAGGGTAAGTGAGGTCATAAGCCCATTGTGGTCACATGATTTTCTGCTTAGTGACCACAGCGCTTAGTGATCGAGTTTCTATCCCAATTGTTTCTAGGTGAGGACTACTTCTATGTCAACCTCTGATTATATCCAAAACCTCAGTGGTGACTTATAATAGTTTTACATATACTGAGTAATAATGATATAATAAACTGGGAGGTGCCCCTCAAGTGATATGATAATTTAACAACAGAAGTGCTCTAAAAATTGCTGTAATTGCATCTACTTTGCCCTAAGAGATCTGTTCACACAGCCATTTATATGTAGAATAGTTTCCATCATATGACCTTCTTCTCTCTTCTCTCTTTTTCTCTCCTATTGTTGTATGATTAAAGAATAGGATATAATAACATAGCATGTTAGGAGGTTTGGAATCCATAGCATGAAAGGAGGCCTATGATTGCAGACTTCCTAACTTATTGTACAGGGTGTATCTTCTCAAGATCATAAATCATAACTTCCATGTGGGTGATTAACTCACAAAAACTGGTTTGTGGTTTCTTGTTTATACTCAAATATCTGTGATTAAGCCACACTGAGCTCTGTGGGCCTTTTGTATGAATAAAAATCTATGGGAGTGGCTGTGATTGCAGAACATGTTAAGCCAATAGGCATGGCTAATGAGTGAGTGCCGCATTTTGAGGCTTGTTCATCATCCAAACCAGAAATAACTGTTGGATGTATAAACTACATATAGTGGTTATTTAGTTTATATTACATATAATAATTAAGGGAGGTAAGGTGTGTGGATATGCTGTTTAATACTCTTTTTTGGTTTAGCTTCAACACAGCTATTATGTTGTCCTCAGTTTTTTCTAAACAGATGCATTTGTTTAAAGCCCGAATACCCACATCTGCAACATTCTGATAAATCTATCAAACACAATGGAAATGATACAAAAAATCCATACACACGTGCAGTATGGATTTCAGCTCCCATCAGCCTTAACCAGCACAGCCCAAGTTCTGGGGAAGTTAAACACCAAAACCAAAGTAACAAAGATTTTTGTAAAAAAATATTTTGTAGTTCTTTCTTTAGTGCAGCCATGGAATGAATGCTGTATCGATCTAAATACTAGATCTGGGTTTTTTTTTAACTAATCTGAATCAAGGATTGGATCCCCAACAAACATTGTTTGCTTTCTCGTATAAATTATTTCTATATCCTCATCAATATTGGCAATGTTGCAACATCAAGTCATTATTATTATTATTATTATTATTATTATTATTATTATTATTATGACTAATGCTACCTGGATTTGGTTTTGGCCCACATTTCAAGCCAACATTTGAAACTGCTTTCCCAATACTACTTAAAACTGGTGAATGTTAACCATATTAAATATAAAGAGAGGAAAGAAGCAGTTAGAAGTGAGCACTAACAGTGCAGTCGTGTTTCAGAGATGAAATATCCTTCATCAGTACTGGATATGCATGTATTTTACATTGCATTCTGATGTTACATGAATGGGTTCATTTCCATAGCTTATTTCAAAATCTGAAAATGTATTCTTCTCTGCTATTACCTAATTAGCAAAGCAACTGAGAGGCATTATTAAACTGTTTCCTGGGCAACTTGATGAATTCTATGTCTGTTATCTTTTGTCTGCTCAAGATTCAAAAAAATAATGTTTAATATAGTTAGAATGTTCATGTTGGCTTCTAGAATTTGCAATTAGCAGATGATTCATTTCTCCTTAATTGTCTTAGCTGGCAGTTTTAATGTTTAATTCTGCACCATAAATTATGACTGTCAGTTGACTTGATATCTATTTCTAGAATTTTGATGCTTTTGTTTTTACTATACAAACTATTGCATGTTTTCTGTTCTTTGTATCTCTTCTGTTGTACAGTGACCTTAAGAAAGAACTGAAAGGAACTACAATTCTCTAGAATTCACAATGGAGGTAGGGCAGCTAGAAATGTATCAGATAAATAATGGAAATAAAATCAGAATGTTCATTGTTTGAGGTCAAACCACTAAAGTGATTATTTGTAATTTTATGCTCTGGAAACAATTTATTTTCAGTCTTTTTAACAAACAGAACAAAGGATGCATGAGTGGTATTTCTAAGGGACATACATTTTTACTATTCCAGTTACTCTTAAAACAATAAAAATAACATTTCTAGCTAGGATAACTTCAAATTCCTCCACAAGACATTTCAATGTAAATTTGTATTAGACATTTGGAGACTACGGAGTGACAATTACATTTATTATCTGATGAGTTAGTAGATCTCACTTTTCATGTTCTGACACCACATATGTATTGATTCATTAAACATCTGTTCAGAAAGTAGTCCTTTAATCAGATTTAAATGTGCTTAAGTAATTATTGAAATATTTCAAAAGCAGTTTAAATTTAAATAACAGACTTAATTCAAAGCTTGCATCAACACCTGGGGTGGATGCAAATTTGAGTCTCATGAGTGGCTCAAGAGAGGAGAAACAAGACTTGTTTATTCATTCAGTCGCTTCCGACTCTTCGTGACTTCATGGACCAGGCAACGCCAGAACTTCCTGTCGGTCATCAACACCCCCAGCTCCTCCAGGGATGAGTCCATCACCTCTAGAATATCATCTATCCATCTTGCCCTTGGCTGGCCCCTCTTCCTTTTGCCTTCCACTTTCCCTAGCATCAGCATCTTCTCCATGGTGTCCTGTTTTCTCATTATGTGGCCAAAGTATTTCAGTTTTGCCTTTAATATCATTCCCTCAAGTAAGCAGTCTGGCTTTATTTCCTGGAGTATGGACTGGTTTGATCTTCTTGCAGTCCAAGGCACTCTCAGAATTTTCCTCCAACACCACAGTTCAAAAGCATCGATCTTCCTTCGCTCAGCCTTCCTTATGGTTCAGCTCTCACAGCCATATGTTACTACTGGGAACACCATTGCTTTAACTATGTGGACCTTTGTTGTCAGTGTGATATCTCTGCTCTTAACTATTTTATTGAGATTTGTCATTGCTCATCTCCCAAGGATTAAACGTCTTCTGATTTCCTGACTGCAGTCAGCATCTGCAGTAATCTTTGCATCTACAAATACAAAGTCTTTCACTGCTTCTATGTTTTCTCTCTCTATTTGCCATTTATCAATCAAGCTGGTTGCCATAATCTTGGTTTTTTTGAGGTTTAGCTGCAAGCCAGCTTTTGCACTTTCTTCTTTCACCTTCTTCATAAGGCTCCTCAGTTCCTCTTCACTTTCAGCCATCAAAGTGGTATCATCTGTATATCTGAGATTGTTAATGTTTCTTCCAGTGATTTTAACTCCAGCCTTGGATTCCTCAAGCCCAGCTTGTCGTATGATGTGTTCTGCATACAAGTTGAATAGGTAGGGTGAGAGTATACAGCCCTGCCATACTCCTTTTCCAAACAAGACTTGACCATGGCTAATTTTTTCTTAATGCTTCATCTCTTTTCATTTTCATTCAGTGAAATTCTTTTTTTGTGTTAAGGTCAATGATAGTATTTTTTCTGTACCTCCCCCTGACCAAAAAAAAAAAAAAAATCCTTGTGCAGAATCTACCAGGGGAGAAAGAGTGGAGAGGAAAATTCTGACAACCGGGGGGGGGGGGGGGACAGTATGGCATTTACTGAATAGGTGTAGTTACATTGAATGGATATTGATTGGGATCCTGGCAGAAAATGACAGAATTTTAAGAACTATGGCGGGCAGAGCCAAAACATTCATTTTAAAGATGTAGTTAGTAGGCAATACTAGGATTTCTGTATATGCATGTATTTGTTTATTCCATCTATATACTGCTGAATTTGTCAGGGATTCCTGCCATTTTATAACAATAATTCATATAATTAAAATTTTCACAGCACATTTATTTAAGGGGAAATATTAAGACATCCTGCCTCCTTCAAGCTATGGTACTGGTGTTGTTATTATTTTAAACAACAAAGCACAGCTCTGTTTACTATCTACACTATTAATCAAACCATATATTTTCTACCGTAGATTTCTATTTATTTAAAAGCTGTACTGATACCCTTGTGGAATCTTAGTTCTCTAATATGTCATGAAAGATAGATAATTTTGAAAAATCTTCCCCAGAAATCTTCCTTAAGCCTAAATGAGTTCAGCAAGAATAGATATTACATGGATGAAGACTGTTGGTGTGCAGCAGTTATTTTCCAAATTAGAGCAAAGCAGATCAAGGACAATACAGTAGTGATGAACCAATTCCCCATATGAATTTGTACATCCTTCCCAGTAATATGCAAAGGGAAAAGAATGCACATATTCATTACCTGCTTTTCAACCATCCTATTTCATTTACTGCTTACCCTTTAGATTAATTTTTGTTTGAAATCTACCATTTCCCTCTAGATCTGTGGTATGTGTGGGGGTGAAGGTGCATGTGTGAAGCTTTGGTTAAAGCTGTTTGTGATTTAAACTTGGTCTGGCTTTCCACTTCCTAAAAAGTAAACAAGGGCAGCCAAAACAAAAGCTATACTGAACAGTTGCAAAAGCACATTCACATACTTTAAAAGTGGTACCTGAGCAATGGGGCAACGTTCCACTCCAGTGTCCATTTAACTGGCATGTCCTGGATGACTGGCCTATTAGTGACCTCCTTCCTGTACAAGAATAATGCACGGTAGCTCCAAATGTATATTTCTCTCCAGAAAGGATCGCGTTTGGAGGAATGCCAGGATGACCGCAGTCAATCACTACGATACATAAATATTGGAGATAAAAATTATGTTACAATCAACAAACTGAATTCTTCAGTATGACAGCACACCATCAATATGTTTTGCTAGTGATCAATAAAACATTATTATCATAATGATCTTATACCCATGTTTTTCATATAATTGATAGAACAAATTGCTGTTCATTATTACTAATGCATTCACTAGCGTATAGCTGTTCTTTCTCTCTCTATGTGTGTGTGTGTGTGTCTGTGTATTCATATATATTCCAAACCTTTTAAAAATATAAGGTATACAAATATAGAGAATGGTAGACTTATCTGAATTTATAGACAATATCCAAATAGGTTCTTGTTACAGAGTATCCCCTTTTGAGATTATGTTGTGATCATGTACAAAACATTAGAGTTTTGTATGGGGCTTGGACATTAAAAGATAATTTCTCCTATTCTGACTCTGAAAAAGAGCAGTTAGGAGATGGAAAGGGCACTTTGAATAATTCCTAGGTGTCAAGAGATGTGCTTTGCAGAAAATTTTATCATCCTGTAAAACCCAAAAAACTGTTATAATATTCCTTTTGAATGAGCCTAGGAATGACAAATATCCATCCAAGGATCAAGATCAATATTATTATGGCCTTTAGACAGCAAATATACCTCCAGGGAAACAGCTGGCTGATCAACCTGATCAATTCTTCTCATAAGGGGCTAATCTAGACAAGGGTTGGTTTCCCAGCTAACGTTAATTACTTTGGAATAATAATTCATTTTCCACTTCCCCCACAAGGTCATCATCCTTTTCATTTTGCAGGGCTAAAGTCAGTCCTCTCAAATCTGCTATGTTGCCACATCATGGCAGATGGGTGTTTCTGGGAAGGATGAGCAAAGAGTGCTGGTAACCCTCAGCAGGGTCATCCAAGATGTGAAGGTCATTCCAGCTGTCCCACTAAAGCAAGCAGGCAACAGCAATATAGGAAGATGCTAGAAACAGTGACAATGGGAAATACTTCATTTCATACTGCATAGGAGAAGACAGTGGCAAACCACTCCTGTATTTTACCAGGAAAACCACATGAAGAGGTGATATAAAGTGACTGATGATATAGTGCCAGATGATGGGCCCCTCAGGTCAGATGGTACTCAACAAGCTACTGAGGAAGAGCTGAGGATCTTTTGGAGTACTAATGGTGTTTATGATGCAGATAGACTAATGCCTTTGGGACATCTAGTTACTGATGTTGCTAGGTAGGAAAAGAAAATCTGAAGTAGCAAAGACAGGATTATCTTGGGAATGTTGGACATCCTTTATGGTAGAGGTGTGGCTATATAAGTTTGCTTTATAGGTTAAATAAAAGAAATAAATGAACATAGGAAAAATCAGCACATGAAAAGATGGCTACATGTTGACACTTAGGGATCAGAGAAATTTAAATGGACTGAACTGGGATAATTTTAGTCTGAAGATCATACTGTTTACCATTTAGGACCTGAAAAACAAAAGGAATGGTAATACTTTCACAGTTAATAAGGACATAGCAAGGACATGCTTGGGTACAATGCAGTCAGTGACTGAATAATATCAGTTGGACTTTGTGGACCACTTTCTAATATCACAATCGTCCAAGTTTATATACCAACCACTGATGTAGCAGAAGAAAATACTGGTGAATTTTATGGTCAACTTCAGTTTGACAGAACATACACGTAAGATGAGCTACTTCTGATTGGAGACTGGAATGCCAAAGTTGGAAAGAGTAAGGAGGAAAATGTAGTTAGACTATACAGACTAGGAAACCAAAATGAAGCAGGAGATCAATTTACTAGTTTCTGCCAATCCAATGATTTCTTCATGGCTAACACAGTTTTCAAACAACTGAAATGATACCTATATACACGGACATTAGCAGATGGAGTACACAGAAATCAGACTGACTATATTATTGGTACAAGAAGGTGAAAGAGCTCAGTTATAACAGCAAGGATATGTCCTGCACTGACTGAGGAACAGATCATGAATATCTATTTTTGATACTGTCATGTGGTTTTAATTACTGACCCTTTACATTTGATTCCACCATGGATAATGTATTGAAAATTATTGCATGTAGCCTGTTGAAAGTCAATTGACTGTGGTGAACTAAAATTGAACAAATAAATAAATAGTCATAATGCTTCCATATTCAGCATTTCAGACACTGCCTTACCTTACTCAGTGTTTCTAACAATTGCGATTGGAGAACAGCTGTGAAGCTCTTTGAATGTTTGAAAGAATGATACAAGCGTTTACTGTAATACTGCTATTACGGCAAATTTTAGTTATAAGTACCAATATTTTAAAATACTTACTAATGCATTCTGGCAAAGGTTTATCCCAGTGTCCGTTAGGCTGGCAGACTAAAATTGAAGAGCCAAATAAAAAATATCCAGGATTGCAGTCATAAAAAACAACTGTACCGTAGGTGAAATTTCCATGTTCTATTTTGCTTTCTCTTATAGAGTTTCCAGGGATTCCTGGATCCGAACAGTTGACCACTGAACAACGACAAAAACAACAACAGAAATGGACATCACCTGTATATTTCACATTAGAAAATAATACCAAGCCTTGCACAGTTAGCAAGAATTAATGCTAGTATATCAAATGGAAATGGTTATGCATTTCTTCATGCATTTTGGGGGCTTACTGAAAAACTTGAAAAATGGTTTTAACTGTATGCATTTATTCTATAATGAATGGGGAATATATATGAGTTAAACTTAATGTAACTGGATCTGTCACTGTAACTTTATAGAATTAATGCTGAGCCACAGCAGTATTTCTCAATATCCACATTCCTTTTTTAAAATGAGTCACTCCTATTTCAAATTTTCATCCATTATGTGAAAAATAATATTAATGAAAGTGTACTATTTTCCCATAAGTAAGTTTATGTGAACACTTTGGATCTTGCTTCCAAGTAACTATAGGATTGCACAGTCTTCATATATAATATTTAATAAGGAGTACTTTGGACAAACGTCTTTTTGAAGCTAATAAAAAAGATTGCAGCACCTGCAGAATGCTGCCCTGAATGAATACTATGTTTTATAGTCATTATCTGTCTTGTCAAAAATAATTAGGCAACTTATTGAGCATACCTAGTGTTCTTTCTCTGCACAACAGTATATCTTGCTAGCTCTGCCCAGACACATTCAATAATTTCTGTCATGCTAACCAGTGGTGCAGCTAGCTAATTTCAAACTGAATGTCACAGTCTTATGCTTTCTCTGTGGCAGCCATAATCATCACACCAACTATAAAACATGTGTTAAACATGTTTCCCCTCCCCATTATCATTCTATATGGAGAAATCATTTAAGCAAGGACATTTTCTCTTAATATAAACTAATTTTCATCACAGAACCATAGGATGGATGGATGGATGGATGGATGGACAGAAGGAAGGAAGGAAGGAAGGAAGGAAGGAAGGAAGGAAGGAAGGAAGGAAGGAAGGAAGGAAGGAAGGAAGGAAGGAAGGAAGGTTACTGTCTGCTGTTCTGATGATTAAAGCATTTGACTAGTCAGAAATGTTTTTGGTGGCAGAAATATACCAACACCTAGCCAAACTTGGCTGATTTCAAAAAGCTAAGGTCTGGTTAGAAATTGGATGGTGAGCACTCTCAGGAAATCCCAGAGTTACAGGCTAGATTGGAAAACTTTAATAAAAGGCTACCAGCTCAAAGAAAACTTTACAACACACACATACAGACACATTCACCAAAATACATAATAATAAAATAGAGATCTGTAATCATGAACAGCACAGAGAATTGACATCTAATAAAAAAATAGCAAGGAAGTATAACAGAGAGAATTGTTGGAATACTAACTAACAGGTAAGTGGTGCTCCTACACACTTCAGTATGGATTTTTAAAAATTATTTATTTACAATTTTTCTGAGCGATTTTCATAACTTGAATGTTGCTCTGTTTTTTGTTTGTTTGTTTGTTTTCTTACCTCCCACTATTTGAGGGAATATATTAGCTTAACTTTTCATATAAGGACCTGCAAGACTGAAGTTATTTAAGAAGCTAACTAGCTTTCAACAGGAAAATTTTGATTAATTAGTTTGGTGTTCAGTGACCCCAAATGATTTATCATTTCCAATTGATCATTATCATTTCCAAGTAAAATGTTAATTGATCTTCATCCAGAAGATACACAGTTTTTAAAAAAAGGAATTTTGGGGGAAAATATACAGAATTTATCTAGCTCCAGACAGAAAAGCAAAATCTTTGAAACAGGAAGCAAACATATTAAGAAGAACAACTTTCAAAATACACTTGACACGGATCTATGCATTGTTCCATGCTTCAATCATTGTGGAAAATCTGCTACCGACATGCAGAAATATTCCAACAAAGGTAGGTTAACAGTAAAGAGTCCCTCAGATCTGAGAGACTCCATGAAGTTCTCTTGACAATAATGCAGGGGCAATATGTTGTGATTTATTTTATTTTTTTTTTACTTTCCAGTCTAGCCCACAGTCCTAGGATTTCCTGATAGTTTTCTGACTATATAGTAATCAAATATAATTGTGATAATGTTGGACAATGCCTAGCATTTTTGAACACCCATATCAGCTGCAGACATTTCTGTAAAAAACACTTTTAATTTGAACACAAGACAAAGAATACAAATCTCCTGAGTTCCATTTCATTTGATATTTGAAATAGAAATAAAATAAACAATAAATAAATATTGCCTGAGACATTAATAGCAGAAGTCCCTATCCCCCATCCCTTTCATTAAAACAGACTACCTTTGACAGTTTTCCCCCACCAAACCCCCCAAGCCCCACACATTTACCTTTGCATATTGGTGGTGGTTGACTCCACTGCCTGTTTGCCTGACACTGGGCTTTTGTTGGTCCTTGCATAACATAACCAGTATTACAAGAGAACGTCACAACATCATTGAAGTTGAAACCATTCCCACTTGTTCGTCCATAAATTGGGCTCCCTGGATGACCGCAGCTAACAGCTAACGTCAGAAGAAGCAAGAGAGAAGGAATATTGTTATCATTAGACTGCATAACGTACAATCCTAGTCTCTCACTTTCTGACATACACAGGCAACCCTGCACAGAAAGGAAGAAGTGTTCTATGAGAAAACAATCCCTTAGGCAATGGTGGACCAATATTTTGCTATCCCCTTGATTAGAGAAATTCAGGACTTTCATAGGCTTGGAGAGGTTACAGAGGTTTAATTCTTTATAAAGATTTTTTTCCCCCTAAAAAGAAGCATTGCTGACTTCTGGGGGAGGCATGGCCAACTGAAGACGGCTCTGTGAAGTGTAGCTGATGACCATGGCAAAGACCAAGGCAGTTCTTTGGAAGTTCTCCAGATAAGGATAGGACAGAAAATTGCCCATATGTGCTCCAGATGGCAGCTCTTCAGCAGGAGACTACAGGACAATGGTTTTCCATCGGTCTGAGCACTGGGAGATGAAGGGATCAGCCATCTTGCTCACAACTGCAGCAGAGACTTTTAAAGGACATGAAGTTCACAAACCTCACTTTCTAATCACTTTCAGAAATTGCCTATTAACTATTCTAAAGCTATTAGAGAACTTCTGAACAACAGGTTTGAAAAGTTTCCATTGGGTGAATTTATCTTCAACTCTGAAGAAAAGAAAAAAAAAATTACAAGCTTAAAAACTTAAAGAATTTGAAATAAATAGCAAAAAGTTAAATAAGATTTTGATCTAAGAAAGTTATATCCAGATTAAGGGTCCAGATAAATTTGGAATATTGACTTTTACTATTAGATTTTGGAATTAACTATAAAAAAAAATAAACGACTTCTCATGAGAAACTGACTTATTTTGGTTATCCTTGCAATTGCAAGTCATAAGAAAATATAAGTGATGATTTTAGAAACTGGATAGTAGAGGGGACTAAACATTTTAAGCAGAAGAAAAAAAATACTATATATATATATATACACACACACACACAGATACATACACACATACATACATACAAACACACATGTACACACACACATACACACACACACACACACACATACAAAGCCTGATGTCAGTTAATACTGGGACTTACAGAATGATACAAAATGTAACATTGGAAACATTAAAGGAGATATTTAAAGAATGGAGCCAGAAGTTAGTAACTACAATATCAACACTGTCAGTAATTATGTCTGCTTCCATGGATAGACTGTCTAAAAGTTGTTAATGAAGGAATGACAGACGTGGAACAAATTTTACCTGATAAGACAGAGAAAGGACAGAATGGGATAAAGAAGAATTGGAGAGAAATCAAATCCTATGACATTTTTGATTGAATTAAAGATTGTTAGAAGTAAAAGGAAGGACTATAAAGTTAGTTTATTTGATCAAGGTTAAAATAAGACTTTTTTTTTTTTTTTGCAATGTTCTGGGAACCCTTTATGGAATTTTTGCTGACACTAGGATTGAAAAAATGATGTTTTATGGATTTGCTTATTCAAAAGGGATGGGATATGAGATGAAGAGATACCTGTTTAACCTTATGGGGGTTGAAGAGTTATAAAATTTGTTTATACTTGTTGTGATGAAGGTTGGAAGTTACTTCTTTATATATTTCTTTTTATTTATTATATTCACTCTTTTCATTATATTTTTCTCTTTTATTGCATTTTTATTTTCTTTCCATTCTCTCCCCTTTCTCTAAGTTTAATTTGTATTAGTTTTTACAACTGTAATTAAATGTTTTAATAAAAATTATATTTAAAAAATAAAAAGAAGCATGCTGTACAGCCAAATCTTCTAGATTTACACTCCTAGGAAAAACAGCTAAATTAACTTGGAAGTTCCTACCATGCTTTGTTTAATGTCTTATCAAAACCAAGACCTCTGCAGCAGCAGCAGCAGCAGCATCGTAAGATTGAATTGGTTTCCAATGATGGCTTGTTAGGATGGGAATAAAGCAGCAGTCCTGGTTTTGGCAAGACGTTAAACGAATCATAAAAAGACATGCTATGGCTTGTATAACTGTTTTTACTTTGAAAAGTAGATAAGAAGGAGTGATCAAATGTTAGCACAACCTCATTCTGCAGAATTCTAGCTAAGTGTAATGTCTGTATATGGCTTCAAACTAGATTAGAAATCAAGATGGAATCTGGCTATATATTTGCATGACACACCCACACTAAACTGGGGGAAGAAAAGTATTAATTCAGTACAATTTCAATGGAATCATTGACAGAAAGTCAGAGAACTTACAGTTATGAGTTAGTTTGGCATCAAGGGGAAAAATAGCTCAATAATCAAAGGAAATCAAAGAATTGTGTAGCTGGAATAGAACACAAGGATTGTCTAATCTAAACTTCAGCACTCTGCTGGAAAACCAATTAACAAGAAGTGGCTGTTTACCCCCTTGTTAAAAACCTCCAAAGGTGCAGAATACACAGTCTCCATAGACAATTTCTGCATCATGTTTTTCCTTAAATTTACAAGAAGTCTAGGCAGCTGCAATTTATACCCAATATTTCTGGCCTGAGTTTTTGTGGCAATGGAAAATAACTCCTGACCATTTTCTCTGGAGCTTCCCTTTATGTACCTGAAAACTCTTCCCTCAGTTTTCTTTTCACCATATTGAACATCATAACTTCCTTCACGCTGTCCTCATGGGGTATGTTCTCAATCCCTGTATCATTTTCATCACCCTCCTCTGAACTTGTTCTGACTTGTCAATATCCTTCTGGAAATGGACATAATACTCCAACTGTGGTCTCACCAGTGTAGAGTAGAGGGGAATAAGGACTTCATGTGTCTTTCAAGTGATTTCCATTCTAGGAGCTGTCTCATGACTCTGAGTCATATATAGTTTGTTGTCAGTGACCACACCCAAATCCTTAGTGCTTCCAGTTCATTAATTTCCTATTTTGCATGTGTACCCTGTGTTTTCAGAATGCTGAATATTGATGGTAGAAAAGCTAAAACTGACAGAACAAGGAAATGGAATGGGATAATGGAATATTTTGTTGCAGGTCCTATTTTTGTAAATTAAGTTTGTTCTCTCCCTACTGATCTGCAGAATAGTAAATTAATCCCCTTATATTTTCTTGACAGTCTAATGAGAAATACTCTGAAACAGTAATATGTTTAAGCTAAATATATCCTTAAAGTCAATTTAGTAATGCAGCTACTGATACTGCATGCTATTATATATGTTACAAAATATTCTGGAAGGAAAGATTAAGATTTCCAAGATTTTCTTTCACAACACATGTTGACTTTGTATCTCTTACACTCCACAAAATAGTATTTAATGAATCTAATGATAGGTTGAATAAAAATTTCTTATGAGAGGCTATTGATATTAATGCTTCAATATTGCTGAAGCCTTCATGTATTTATTATCTGCTTGACATGGGTATGAACTCCTAAACGGTACAACTCAGTGACTACAACAGTACTTATTTTTCAGTAAGCATGCATTGAATTGCATGATACAAGGAGATTTGTACCCAATATACTGCACTATACTATACCAATATATACTATAGTATTTTAATAGCATTTACATTATAAAATTAAATATTAATAACTGAAATATGTAAAATAATATTCTATATTCTAATTTAAGATTATTTTCTTTTTTGGTTTTCAGTGTAGCATTGCTTTGCCCAAGATACAGTAGATGTATACAAATTTATGGCTATGAATTCTGGGCACTATTGATTGATTATGTGCCACCAAGTCAGTGTCCACCACATAGATTTTCTCCAGAAGAATCTGTCCCCAGACTGGTCCTTCCTGGGTACTATAGTCCCAACATATCTGGACGTTACTCCCATGGGCAATCCTAACTGTTACTTCTTACAACTTTATCCCTTCGATCACATTAGAAAAATCAGATGTCATAAATCACATGATAACTTCTGTTTTTTTACTTACGCACACAGGATGGAAGCTGACCAGACCAGTTGTGATCTTGCTGGCATATCCGTACAGAAGAACCAATGAGCCGAAAGCCAGGACTGCACTGATATACAACGGTGTCTCTATATCCATAATTTTCTCCAATCACCTGACCATTAACTATAGGATCTGGAACTCCACAATGACCCGCTAAAATAAAGCACAAAAGGGTATGCAGTTCTAGTTGAAAATGGGAACACCATTCTCCTTCTTCTACCAGTACAATTGATATTATTCTTTCTTATTTGCTATTTGGATATTGTATTTTATATTTTACCATTTCTCCATGCAGCTCATGTCTTCATTGAATAAATATAGTGAGAGCAAAATAATGAAATGTTTAGAGTGTTAAATTTTAATGCTACTTCAGATTCTTGCTTAGACATAATGTTCATTGAATAACCTTGAACTAGACAGTTTCTTTTGGTTAATTGAGCCTCGTAATGTTGTTTGAATAAAATGAATAATTCCCATGTAAACTGATCAGAACTATTTTGCAGAAATAATTTTCTACCAATCGAAGCGAATATCTGTAGCTCAGGGTTGAACTGTGGAGTCCTTGGTGCTCTCTGAGCCTTGTTGTTTTCTTGCAGATGTTTCATTGCCAGACCAGGCAACATCTTCAACAAGGCTCAGAGAGCACCAAGGACTCCACAAATAATTTTCTGTTGTGGTGCCTTCTCTCCGGAATGAGATCTATGTGCCTCTCATTCTAAAGACATTCTGGAGGGCCTTAAAGACCTGGTTGTTCTCTCAGGCCCTGGGCTAGGATTAGGATTAGCTGGATGTGTCTGTGTTGCTGGCTGGATTACTGGGTTACAGCTACTTAATATAGCTCATTTCTTATCATTATGGGTCCTGTATCTTGTTCTTTGCCCAATGTAGCTCTACTCTTGCTTAACATTCCAAATGAGTCCATTCAGTGTACCATTGTCTGCATGCTCAATGAGATGTGGAAGAGACCCTGGCAGTCACATTGAATCACACCCACTGGGTACAAATAGTTTTCCAGAGGTAGGGGAACCAACCTTTTATCTATTCCTTCACCAGCTATCTGTGAAAAGTCAACTAGATGACTATTTTTTTTTCCTTTGTCCTGATGCTTTCACAGTCCATCTGCAGCCTTCTACCCATGATAACCCAGAATTGGCAAAAAAATAAATGTCCCCACAAATAATTCAGACAATGTACCCCAAAACCTTCCTTGGTCACATTAAATGCTGAATAAGTGGGCAATGTTTGGACTGATTCTCCAAAATTTAACTAAGGAGGGAAATATATGAAACTCTTCATTGGCCATCTTCTGTTGGAACCTTCATTTCTACCTGAAGTGGGAGGAGGCAAACTTACCTTCAATTTAATTGCTGCAAGAGTACTGTGGCTACATTCTTAAGTGTGTGTATGTGTGTGTGAGGGGATAATCTATCCACCTATCTATCATCTATTACCAGCCACTTACAGTTAAATACATTAGAGATGGCCATCATGGATTCTAACTTTGTTTTCTCAACCCCTTTGGCCACAGACTCAAGTAATACATGTACACTAAAGATAGACTGCAACGCTGTGCATAAAGATTGAGAATATGCCTTTGCACAGACATACACACCTCAATTCTCTTCATTAACTAAATGCTAAAATGCATGAGGATGATGGCTCAGATCTCCTTTGGAAGAAAGTGATATATGAATTGTTGAAGTAAAATAATGCAATTTCAGATATGTGAGACCTCTAATTTACAGTCAATTCTATCACCAAGGAAACTGCTCTCTCTCCGCCCTTTACCCCCAGCTCATCTTACAGAAAGGCTGTTTCATTATGCTGTGAACAAGAGGATACACAGGGATTTTAACAATGACAATATTACAGATAATTGGTAACTCTTTACTGCATAACCATCCCAGCATGGCTTGTTTAATTCCCTTTCTTTTCAATAACTTGGAGCAGATTCCCTGCCCCACCACACACACTTTTGAGTTCTTTCTTTCAAAGAGGTGTGTGCTAAAGACTTTCAGAATGTCTCTTTGACCCTAGCGAGAACATGAGAATACCTGCCACATTAAAAGCCTACTATACACTGCGTGTTTTTTAGTCTCCCTTGTCAATAGTCCTTTGATGATATTATTTCTTATTTACAGAATTCTTATATGTTCGTGTGTGTGTGTGTGTGTGTAAAGATGAGCCCTAAAACTTAAAGGAGTTTATTTGAAAATATGAGCAAGTTATTCAATTATTGTCCATAACAAAAACACTTTTGATTATTTCTTAAAAAAGGAAAAAAAAAAAAAAACTCTTTCCAGGCCCTGGTCAGGCCCCACTTGAATCCAGTCTGATTCAGTCTCAGTCCCCACTGAGTCCAGGTCTGGGCACCATAGTTAAAAAAACAAAAAAACAAAACAGTGACATATGTTATAAACAGTTGTTATAATTTTGTTATAATAACTATAGAGCAGGAAGCAGCAACAAATCATCTCTGTAACCACAATAGGTACATAGTCTAGCAAAATGGTCTATCTCCTCTAAACATTTTATGAAATGGAGACTTATGTCAGCCATCCCAAATAATAAAAAAGCAAGGTTTATTTACTGTGTAGTCTAGATTGCACACCACACTTACCTTTCCTGTGTCATGCCTCATATATATTCCAGTATAAGGTAAAGGTAAAGGTTTCCCTTGACGTAAAGTCCAGTCGTGTCCGACTCTAGGGGGCGGTGCTCATCTCCGTTTCTAAGCCGTTAGAGCCGGCGTTGTCCGTAGACACTTCCGGGTCATGTGGCCAGCATGACGACACGGAACGCCGTTACCTTCCCGCCGAAGCAGTACCTATTGATCTACTCACATTTGCATGTTTTTGAACTGCTAGGTGAGCAGGAGCTGGGACGAGCAACGGGAGCTCACCCCGCCACGCGGATTCGAGTATACTATTAGGAAAAATACAGCATTGCTTGGTGCTTCCC
Source organism: Candoia aspera (assembly GCF_035149785.1). NCBI lineage: Eukaryota > Metazoa > Chordata > Lepidosauria > Squamata > Candoiidae > Candoia > Candoia aspera. The sequence goes on from NC_086155.1 coordinate 192,533,524, forward strand.
AATGAAAGGATCATCATGCTTTCTCCCCTCAGTCACCACAGATTTATTTTTATTAGTAATGGAACGTGCATAATGTTTTCCATTCTGTATTTATTTAGTATGGTAAACTTAATTCTTAGAGCAAAGTTTCTCAACTGTGGCAACTTGAAGATATGTGGACTTCAACTCCCAGAATTCCCCAAGGGTGGCTGGGGAATTCTGGGAGTTGAACTCCACACATCTTCAGGCTGCCAAGGTTAAGAAACACTGTCTTAGAGACTACTGCTCAGAAAAAGGGATATATGTGTGTAGTATTTCATTGGGTAGATAAATTAATAAACATTCTATAGAATCTTGTTTTATTCATTTCTTATATATTCCACATTTTCTCATTAGGTGGACAGATAAACATTCTAATAACATGTTTTGTTCTATTTATTTTCATTCATTTCTTAGATATACAGGTAGTCCTCATTTAGCAACCACAACTGGAACCGGCAACTTGGTCAGTAAGCAAAGCAGTTGTATGACTCTGCTTATTATCTTACTTCAGGTTTCCTTTGCTTTACAGACCTGTGAAGGTCGTACATGTGAGTATTGGTCATAAAGTCACTTTTTCATCACCATCATAACTGAAGAGTTGCTAAACAAGGCAGTTACTAAATAAAGACTACCTGTATATTCCACACTTCTCATGCATAATCCTTCTTTTCCAGTTTTATACCCACAGTAATCCTGTGAAGAGTTTGGACAAAAAGATAATGCTTCACCACAAACAGCAAGCCCTTCTGAAATAACAACAACAGCAGCAATGCAGTCTCTTTGTGCTCCTTTCGTGTTGCGTTGGATTATCAGCAAACCATCCATAAAAATTATAGCAGTCCCTTTGTACAACTGGAGACTTACAAATCCTGTCTGTTTACCAGTTAGAAAATGCTTGATGAATCAATACAGTGAAGAGCTTTTTGACTCTAGGTGGAGTGTCATTTTGTGCTTCTGAGGATGAGTGGTTCAATCAGAGAGAGATGATGTGCTTTGGTTCTCATTGTCATTATTTTATTTGTGCACTAAACTTAGATTCCGCATTTCATTCAGGAGCTCAAGGCAGCTACATACCAGTCCCTCCTATTTTTCTTCACAACAATAGGTCTTTGAGGTAGGTTGGTTCGAGAAAAATCACAGTGGGGTGAAGGATGAGAGATGTTGGACTCTCACAACCCCAGTGAGAGTACAACATCTTAATCACTTCACCCCACTGGCCCTCATGTTTTCTTCTTTTTATAAGGATTTAATTTTCACATGATCTGATTATAACTCAATGGAGGTATTAGAATACATGTTAAAAAATACATAGCGTTAATAACACCCTGACAACCCATACAAAAATAAGTATTAATACTGTTTCTTTAGTAATAGCATTTAATTTCTTCTTGTGTGTTAGCCATAAATTCCTCAGATGTAATTAAAAGGTCTGGCAGACTTTTAATATTTTCATGATTCCCTGGTTAATCTCAACTTTCCTACTGCAAAATGTAGAAAGAAAGATACATGAAAAGATAAACCTGAAAATGTCACCTTGCTTGGCAAGATTCTGATTAAATGTCAAGAATTTCATCTGAGGTCTTTGATAGAGAAACAGCCCCAGATTATTGACAGGTCTGGATTCTTCCCCCCCTCCCACCCATATGTTCCTCCTTCAATTATTAAATCCCTAAGTAGAAGGGCAGCATGAAAATTGCTTCCTGGTATATAAAAGGCTAAATGGAAAATGGAGCATGATTTCACAAATGAAATGAATGAAAGAAAAATAGATATGTTGCATATTTGTGAAACCAGGAAAAAGAAAAAATATGTAATACATACATCTGAATGAAGCTTGTCTGGACTTGAGGAATGATATTGAGGAATGCATACATAAAAGTAAAGATGCAGATTTAATCCTGAATGAACGAACTAAAATGTATGTCAGAAAGACATACAGGTAGTCCTCGTTAATGACCACAATCGGGACCAGAATTTTGGTTGCTAAGGGAAGTGGTCATTAAGTAAATCCAACCTGATTTTATGACCTTTTTTGTGGTGGCTGTTACGCGAATCACTGTGGCCATTAAGTGAACCATGTGGTTGTTAAGCAAATAATGTGATTCCCCATTGATTATGGTTGCCGGAAGCTGGCTGGGAAGGTCAACAATGGTGATCATGTGACTTCAGGATGCAGCAATGGTCATAAATGTGAACCAGTTGCCAAGCACCCAAATAGTGATTACACGACCATGGGGGACACTGTGATAGTTGTAAGTGCAAGGATGGTTGTGAGTCGGTCTTTTCAGCACCATCATAAGTCTGAGCCGTCACTAGACAAATGGTTAAGCGAGGACTACCTATATGAGTATCTTTGGGAGACTCATATGGGTGCATATGGAAACAGGAATCCACAGATTTGTGATAGGTACATAGCATATTCCAATGTACGGTAACAATGACAATAATGAATTAGGAGAATTGTCTATCATCTGTCTGTCTATCATCTGTCTGTCTGTCTGTCTATCTATCTATCTCATGTGACCCAAGAATAAATGAGAATTGTGACTGGTGAGCATCTCTTTAGAAAAAGTTCTGTTCACTACGAATATGCGGTTAAGGCATAAATCTATTCACACATAAACATAGCAAAGGAATTTATTTAAATCTAAAAGCATGAATGGTTTGACCATTCATGATGAAAGCTTGAGAATATTAGTGAAGGGTCCAAGTGTGATAACCAGTACTGAATATGATATATCATCAAGAGAACTTAAAAGAAAAAGAAATGGAAGGAAAGAAAAGAAAAGAAAAGGAAAGGAAAGGAAAGGAAAGGAAAGGAAAGGAAAGGAAAGGAAAGGAAAGGAAGGGAAGGGAAGGGAAGGGAAAGGAAAGGAAAGAGAAAGAAAAAACAAGAATGAATGAAAACCAGTGGTAGGTAAAGAAATGATGGGTCATGCATAAAAAAGTATTAGAAGATAGATTCTCCCAAAAGAATGAATGGAAAGTGTATGTAAGGAAAGGAAGTGGAAGCTGTTTGGAACAGGGTAAAAAAAAAGGTTATATTGCAGTATGATGCAAAAGTATATACAGTTACAGCAATGGAAAGAATGAATAAAAGGATGATCAGTGGAAAGGATGATCAATGAAAGCATGTGGCTGAGGAAAAATGCATTTAAGAGAATGCTGAAGGGAAAAAATGATGCTGAAATAAAGATAATGCATTATGTATACAGAGGAAAAAAGTTAAGTGCAAAGGATATCATCAGAAAGAGTAAGGAATGATAAAGATTAAAAGAGGCAGAGAAAATGAGACAATTCTGATGAAAATAAGAATTGTTTTGAAAGTGGGTTAAGACGCTAAATGATTAGGTACCTGCAGAGTAAACTGAATTAAAATTATATGTATGTATGTATGTTTGAATGTAAATAAATTAAAGTGAGGGAGTGCTGGAGGAGGACTTTAGAGATTTGTAAGGGAATAAAAGTGATAGATCCAGTTTGATGTAGTGGTGAAGGCATCAGGCTAGAAACCAACAGACTGTGAGTTCTAGCCCTGTCTTGGGCACAAAGCTGGCTGGGTGACGTGGGGCCAGTCACTCTCTCTCAGCCCTAGGAAAGAGGCAGTGGCAAACCTCTTCCAAAATCTTGCCAAGGGAAGTGCAAAGACTTGTCCTGGCAGTCACCAGGAATCAAAAACTGACTCAAAGGCATGTACAGACAAAGTGATAGACTGATGAAGAATGAAGCAAGTGCTATAAGTTTTAGTGTTAGGGGGAAATAGTTGGTCAAATGGTCATAAATTCTGAAAGAATGGGGCAGAAGAGTTAGACTGTAGGTGCTGAAGGTTTAAAAGGGGAAAATGTAAATACTTCTTGTTTATACAGTGAGTTTTCATGTGTGAAGTGTGTATCTATGCCTCACCATTGGAAGAATGGTGTTATTCTTCCTCTATACAGATGGAAAAGTAGGAAGAATGAAAAGAAAAGAAAACTACAAGGGGATTACTTTCTTAAATGTACCTTGGAAGAAATTTGGCAGAATTCTAATTGAAAGAGTAGGACTACTAACAATGGACAAAAATTGGGGAATCCTGAGTGGGTTTATCCCAGACAGGAGATGAGAAGACCAGGTTTTTGCTCTTCAGAAATACATGAAAAAATACTGTACGTTTGTTAACTTAGAGAAAGTGTACAATAAAATGAATAGGCTTGAATTATGGAATGTTTTGCATGAGTTGAAGGCTGCTTGCTGGATGTTGTAAGAGTGGTATATGGTAGAGTTAAAGGATGCCCAAGAATAATTGGAATGCTCAGAAAATGGTTTAAATGAACAGGGAGTAAGACAGGAACATGTGATATCCCCTTGCTGGTTTAATTATTGTATGGATCATTGTATCAAGAATGCTTGTAATGGCATTAGATCTGTGCAAGGAGAAAATACAATGTGGTTTGGAAATTTGGCTGGACCATTCTGGCTAGAACATTGCTGGAGATGTGACTATATGTACATGTTTGTATTCAGATGATGTCATGTTGTCTGAGAACCTGAATGACCTGCAGTAGATTGCATGATTCAAAGAGGAATATTGATCTGAACATTAATGTATCAAAGGCCACAGTAGTTGTGTCTGGCAGGGAAAATTGGATGAATTATTGCAGGTTACATAAAATTGAACAAAAACTATTTGGTATCTTAGTAGAATGTTTACAGAAACATGGCAAAATGGTTTGAGAAATTTTAAGCTGTGCAGTTGTTGGCAATGTGATCTGTTGTGAGTAAGAAGACACTCCAACAGCTGTGTATAAGAGGATGCTTTTGACCACTTCACTACGTTAGTGCTGGGTATGTCAGGAGAAACATCAAATGAAGTTGGGTAAAATAGGCAGGATAGCATCAAGAGTGGATGGATGCTGAATGAATGATGACAGAAGAGCAAATGTAGCAAGTAGTATGAACACAGTAAGGTGAAGTGATTTGATCATATAGGATGAATGAAGATGGAACTGCAAAACAAATATTGGATGTAATAGTCAGTGGGTCAAGAGGAAAGGAAAGAAAAAGTAAGTGATGTTTGGAGGGAGCTGTTGAAATCCTGAAACAGGCTAAGGTGAAAATGTCTACAGAACAAAAGAGAATGCATGGAGTGGCATAGGGACCTAGTAGAAGAAAACAAAGATTTCAAGGACAAAAATGTGTAGTGATTGGGTTTGTTGTAAATTCATGTATGTTTCCTTTTCTTGTCTGATGCCTTTAATATCTTTAGCTCACGATTTCTTACTTTTTTTCTGCCCTATGAATAATGTTGCTTCTTCTGACAGGGAAGAGTTGGTGGGTATTTATGAGTGTGTGTTTGTGTGTATGTATATGTATACACAGTATGAAGGAAGCATTGTTATTCAAGTATTAAGCAGTTGCATTCATATAGTTAGCAATATCATTACTGTTTCTTTCGTAAAATTTCAGCAGGATGACATTCTGCATATAAAATGGTTCCACTTTGCTTTTGCTTTTTTCTTTCTTCTTTTTTTTTTTCCAGAAAAATGATTCTTGAAAAGTTCAAGGGAGAATAAGTAAATGTATCCATCAAAAGTTTTGCATCATGTTTATCCTCCAATATAAAATATTTCCTTAGGTAGTATTTAAACGTGACTGTTAAGGGGGTGGGGGTGGGGATAGCATTTGTTCAGCTTGTTTGTGGACTGAACACTTGGCGCTTAATTGAGTATGTGCCTGTTTTCCACTCTTCTGATTTCCAGAAATTGATTGGCTGTATGTGTATAGATGATTTCTGCATGTAAATCTAAAGAATTGAAATATACAAATTTAATAAAACACAGAGGTTTTAATAGAAATGCAATTCTTTCTTCCACACTTCAAGTCAGGGTTGGACAACTGATTTTCCCAAGTCTGCAGGCAACTCCCAATGTACAAAGCGGTACCTGGAGCCTCCTTTAGTCATTATTTTATTTAGTCAATAAAATGTCCAGTAATTTTGAAAAGACATTGCAATGAAAATTGCAGCATATATCCCCAGATATGCTTAACATAGCACAAAAACCTGACAATCCCCCCATCCCCCCCAAAAAAAAACCTTCCCCAAATTCTCCCCACCCTACCCCACCAAAAGGCCAAAAACGCTAATGAGGTTGGGCCACCAAAACATATGGGGCATATTATCACATGTTTCACACTGTTTGAAACAGATATTTTGACAACTCTCTTCTAGAGTTCTTGAAATACATACTGTTTTCTTGGGTTGTGTGTATATACTTTCTGTTGATCTCAGTATATATGCATGCAGACCTGGGCATAACCACAGAGATATTAAGTACTTTCCACTTCATGGGTTCTATAGTCCCATAGAAGATCCTCAAAAAGATTTCTAGGAAGCTGTGTACTGACCATTTTGCTTCTTCCTACACCATACATAATGATGGTATCTCCTCCTGCTTATATACAGATATGACATTACCCTTGCACATGTTTATGTACTGTACTGTATACTATATAGTATTGCCACAAGGTATAAAGAAATATGTGCTATCTTAACATCCCAAATTCTGTCCAAATTTGGTTTAACCATGTAAGATGGAAACCAGCCAACTACATAAACTCATCCATCTCTCCAGCCAAACAAATGTTCTTCTTCAGAACTAGATATATGAGTTTACCCTCACTGCTTTTACATGGGAGATTTAATAAAAATCCCATGATTAGCCAAACAACAATTGCACATGACCAATATCTTTATACCCAAATAACTTATCTTATGGCTATGTGGATGGTTGGTTGGTTCTTTTTTCTTTGCTGTATTTAGTTCATGTATGTTCTGTTTTATCTGGTCACTGACTGAAATAAATATTATCTATCTATCTATCTATCTATCTATCTATCTATCTATCTATCTATCTATCTATCTACCTTCTATCTTCCATCTATCTACCATCCATACACCCATCCCAGGGTTTCCCAACCAGGGTTCCATGGAACCCTAGGGTTCTGTGAGAGGTCACTAGGCATTCCCTGTGAGATCACAATTTATTTTAAAAAATATTTCACATTCAGGCAACTTCACATTAAAGAGGTAAGTTTCATTCTTTGTTTTTACTTTAAGAACACTGGTAGTGCATATATACAGGCGTACACATTAAACAAATATAGTACTTTTATCACTTCTGGCCTATATTTGAGCCTGAATGTGCAGGGGTTCCCCAAGGCCTAAAAAATATTTCAAGGGTTCGTCCAGGGTCAAAAGGTTCAGAAAATCTGATCTATGCTATCTCAGGAATTGGATACTTAATGGAAATGTCAACAGTCTCTCACTTTTATATGCAGGTTGGACATACATTAAGGTCTTTTCTGGCCAATGTAGTTTAAATGCTTCAATTTGCAATAATTCACTGGTTCTAAAGAATGCAATCAAAATATGTACGAATCTGAAAATGTTGGCCTGTTTTCCTCTAGTAGTGAGTTAAAATATTGTATATAATGAAAATTTTCTGTACCTATATGGAATCTTCTCCTTATGGGAAAAGAAGCATCTGCCTGGCCTTGTCTGGGCTGGCAAGCAAACAGGGTCAGGACTGATTAGAACTCAGATAGGATGCCCCCAGACAATACCATGGCTGTAAACAGTAATATCACAGAAGAAAGTAGCAGCAAACACTTCCATATTATCATTAAAAACAACAACAACATGGAAGTATCCAAGTCACCAAGAACTGAGCTGTACTCAGAGGATACTATCATCTTTAGCATAATCTAGAAAAACAAAAAACAAAAAAAACAACTCCCTAAGAAATTTAACAGCACACTATTTGGAATTAGAGTGAACATTTAAAAGGATTAAATATAATTCATTTTTTTTTTTCCATAGAAGAGTCCATAGAAGAGTCAAAGCATTGTAAGTAACAAAGGTAAGTTGACTTACTTTTAAGAGTTCTAAAAGTCCTATATAATTTTTAAACATTTCCAATTAAAAATTGCCAAGCCATTTTTTGAAAACTGTTTTGAAAGTCATGTCCACCCCATTCAAAGAAGAAAAAAAAAAAACACCCTTGGTCCAGTGGAATTACAGCTTGGTCTTTGGGAACCTGCAAGTACCCTATGATAATCAATTTGCCTTAAAGATATGGTGAGTTTTATACTTTAATTAATCATAGGGTAAGACTAGCATAGCTATCCTTAATGTGGTTTATTCATCAGTTACATATTCATAAATCACCAGTGAAATGGAGACAAATTCATTGGCAAAAGTTTAGTATTCAAGTCAGAATTTTTATAAGGAAGTTACATGATATACTAAAATATATCCAATTTGTAAAAAAAAAAAAAAGGCATACATTTCCTCACCTAAGCACCTTGTTTCAGTTCCACTCCATAGTCCAGAAGAGAGACATTCCCTTACAGCTGAACCCACCAGCATGAATCCTAGGTCACAAGTAAAGATAGCAGTCGAGCCATATGTAATCTGAGTTCCAATTTTATTCCCATTTGGAGGTGTAGGAAGCTCTCCACAGGAAATAACTTTAAAAAGAAGAAATATGTGTATTTGCAATATACGTTGCACACATACCAACAGCAAAATAAATAAAACAGCAATGACAATAAAAATTCAGAAGGTGTTAGGAGTGGCTAGGATAATACCTACTTGCAAAATCTATAATCCGAAGCGTATTTTAAAACTGTGTGCAGATAAGTGATGGAAAAATGATTAAAACAATAAGGTGCAATGAAATAAACTTGACTGTGACTACTGATATGTCTAAGGCTGATTCTGAAAACTGCACAGAGGATAAAACTGGTGAATATAGATTGTTTTAAAACTATCAGCATCAACTGCTTATGTTGATTTTATGGAGGTTTCATAGATTTTCTTGTGCAGTTAAAGTTTCATTGATACACTCCATGGGATTTTTCCCAGCAGTAATACAGGATGAGGAGAAGCATGATAGGCTTACTGAAAAGTCTGCATATTGTAAGATTCAATATGTTGGCCTTGAAGACTAACACAAATATGGTTGAAAATAAATGGATACTGAATATAAGGAGCAATACTGAAATATGGACCTGGAGCTAGTTGAATATGAATGGGCTAACACTAGAATACTTACTTTGACAGTACGGTCTCTCATTTCTCCAGCTCCAAGTTCCATTAGCAAGACATTCGATGGATTCTGGTCCCAATCCATGGTACCCAGGATCACAGCTAAAAACTACTTTTGTTTTGTACTCATAGTGAGAACCGTTCACTATTCTCCACCTTCCGTGTTCCAGGGTAAATGAATTAATGCTTGGACATGTAACAACTTGAAGTGGGAAGAAAGAAAACAACATATTTTGACAGCTTCACATTATTAAAGCCTTGATATCGAGTTATGCCTTAGGATATGAAACTTTCTTAATTCATAAATTAAACAGTTGCATAATAATCTATAGATTGTAGCTAATTCTGGTGTTATTTCAGTTTACGTTTTACACTTCATTCTTTCTCTTTGGCTACAGAGGATGTTGGTTTTATTGCTCACAATAATTAATGGACTGCACATTAGAGCTTAAAACAGTTTTGCTTATTGAATCAGCAATATAATCCTTATATAAACATTTCTGGAATACAAATGATTCTCCTGCATCTTGAAGTAGAATATTCATATTCATATTCATCTTTTGTTGTTGTTGTTTATTTGTTTAGTCACTTCCGACTCTTCGTGACTTCATGGACCAGCCCACGCCAGAGCTTCCTGTCGGTCGTCAACACCCCCAGCTCCCCCAGGGACAAGTCCGTCACCTCTAGAATATCATCCATCCATCTTGCCCTTGGTCGGCCCCTCTTCCGTTTGCCTCCCACTCTCCCTAGCATCAACATCTTCTCCATGGTGTCCTGTCTTCTCATTATGTGGCCAAAGTATTTCAGTTTTGCATTTAATATCATTCCCTTCAGTGAGCAGTCTGGCTTTATTTCTTGGAGGATGGACTGGTTTGATCTTCTTGCAGTCCAAGGCACTCTCAGAATTTTCCTCCAACACCACAGTTCAAAAGCATCGATCTTCCTTCTCTCAGCCTTCCTTATGGTCCAGCTCTCGCAGTCATATGTTACTATGGGGAACACCATTGCTTTAACTATGCAGGCCTTTGTCGTCAGTGTGATGTCTCTGCTTTTAACTATTTTATCGAGATTGGTCATTGCTCTTCTCCCAAGGATTAAGCGTCTTCTGATTTCCTGACTGCAGTCAGCATCTGCAGTAATCTTTGCACCTAGGAATACAAAGTCTTTCACTGCTTCTACATTTTCTCCCTCTATTTGCCAGTTATCAATCAAGCTGGTGGCCATAATCTTGGTTTTTTTGAGGTTTAGCTGCAAGCCAGCGTTTGCATTTTCTTCTTTCACCTTCATCATAAGGCTCCTCAGTTCCTCTTTGCTTTCAGCCATCAAAGTGGTATCATCTGCATATCTGAGATTGTTAATGTTTCTTCCAGAGATTTTAACTCCATCCTTGGATTCCTCAAGCCCAGCATGTTGCATGATGCGTTCTGCATACAAGTTGAATAGGTAGGGTGAGAGTATACAGCCGTACTCCTTTCTCAATCTTAAACCAGTCTGTTGTTTCGTGGTCTGTTCTTATTGTTGCTACTTGGTCGTTATACAGATTCTTCAGGAGGCAGACAAGATGACTTGGTATCCCCATACCATTAAGGACTTGCCACAATTTATTATGGTCCACACATCTTTAAAAATTAGAATTCCTGATTTAACTTTTAACTTGTAACATGATGATTTAACTTTTAACATCAGCAGAATCATATCACCAAGGACTATCCAAAATTACCTCTTACATCAGAAAAAATGAATTTGTGATAAATAATAAGAGACTTTTTTTCCCCTTAACATTGTCCTTTGGTTATATGGTGGAAAATCAGGCTGCAGCAGGATTCTAAAGAAAGTGACAAAACTTTGCAATTGTAATCACACGTTAATTCTAGAATGCGTATATCTAGCTAGATTCAATAATGACAATAATTAATAGTTATTTCACATAAAACTTAAATAAGTAATTAAAATATTAAATTCTAATTAGTTAAAATTAATCAAAGTCTAATATCCTAATTAATTATTTAATCAATCAAAGCATTTAATTAATTAAATAATTAATTTAAGTATTACGTATTAAGTATTAAAATGATTAATACTTAATACTTAAATACTTTGCAGTATTTAAATAAAAATCCACTTAGAGCTCTAGAAGGAGGTTCATGATCCAACTCCTGTAATTCACACAACATATCTTTTGTAGGTTAAAGGCTTTTTCCTCACCATGTGTTACTGGCTTGATTGCCTTTATGGTGATGTCCCACACTTGGAGAGCTTCACAGTTTCTGATGCTCTCTTATGAAACATGTTCTGCAGCAGATGGTTTAAACAGAACTCAAAGATCTTTCTCTTCTCTCTGCTATACTCACTTGATTTTAATTTCCCAATTAGCTATTTTGCTTCACAGTCATTCTTGCTTAACAGTCATTCATTTAGTGACAGTTCAGACTTATGGCACTGAAAAAATCGACTTACAACCAGTTCTGACACAACTATTGTAGCATCCCTGAGGTCACAGGATTGCAATCCGGGTGCTTGGCAACCAGTTCTCATTGACAACTGTCACAGCATCTCGTGGCCATGGGATTGCCAATGTTAACATTCCCAGCTGGCTTCCACCAAGCAAAATCAAATGGACAACTGTGTGATTCACTTAATGACCATGGCTCATTTAACAACCATGTGGTTCACTTAATGGCCACAGTGATTTGTTTAACAACCACTGCAAAAAAGGTTGTACAATCAGTTGGATTCACTTAATGACTGCATCACTTAGCAACCAAAATTCTGATCCCAATTGTGGTCATTAAGCAAGGTCTACCTGTATCTATTTTCTATTCTTCCTAGTCACTATGTCATATGGTGGCATCAAGCTATAGAAACAAGGAATGAATGAATGAATGAATGAATGAATGGATGAAATATATGCACACACATACACAAACATACACATACACAGAGTATACACATACAAAGACACACATTCACATACAGTACATACATACATACAGTATATCTATGGCAAAACCTTCTCACACGAACAGTTTAGTGCAAGTTGTCTGTTCCTTTATGAAATAAGCAACATTCTTCTCTTTTGAAAATACAAACATTCCTTTCAGTTATCACTATCAGCATCTTCATTATCAATATGCATAACTTTGGCAATAGTTAAGTCCTGTTTTGTTCATTAAAAGAAAATGGAGCAAGTTTTGACTTTTTACTCAATGGCTTATTAATGTTTGGGGCACAAGATATGCATTTTGTATTCAAAGGAGGATTTTATCTTTTCTGTCCTTTCCATAACTTTATTTCCTTGCAGCATTATTTACTTATTTCCAATATGATGATGATGATGATGATGATGATGATGATGATGATGGATTTATAAATTCATTAAATGAATCTATAGATTCATTAAACAAGTGTTCCCTAGTAATTTACCAAAACAAGAAGATGAACAACAACAACAACAACCCAATAACATTTTATAACAATTAGCCAGGAAGAGGAACACAAGGAAACAATGTAAAATATATAGAAGCCATAATTCCCAAACAATATGGCACTGAAAAACTACCAAGCAATTAAACTATATAATTTAAGCTGCCTTGGAAATGTTAAGTGCCATCAGCAGAAGACCATCTGGTAGGTGCCAAGCAATTTTCCCAAGCACAGTATTGAAATGAGAAGGTCCTCAACCATCTAGCTTGCTGTTCAGCTTCATTGGCATTAATGAAGGATTCTCAAAGATGTCCAAAGTGTTTCAACAGGAATATATATGGAGGAGGTGTTCTTTTAAATATACTGTCCTTAAACTGTTAGGAAAACAGTTAGGAAAACAAGCCTTACTTTGTCTTGTGACTATGGAGTTTACACAAGGTTTCTCTGAAACTCAGTGTGTGATTGAGAGGATGACTATGAAACAACACAGTTTATAGGACCTAAAGCTCCTATAAGGTGAGACTACCCAGAATTCAGACCACAATGAGTCTGGTTGCACCTCTTCTGACTAATGAATTTTATTAGAAGACATACGTTTTTGTGAGCTGCAGCTGCATAGAATTTGTTTGTTGAAACATATACTACCAGACTTCTGACTTCTCTCCTACAGAGAATTTTTGGAAACGATCTCCTGAGAATCTTTTCTGTTGAAGCCCTAAATGTTATCTGATACAGGTACTCCTCAGTTAATGACCACAACTGGGACCAGAAACTCAGCTGCTAAGCAACACGGTTGTTAAGTGAGACATCACATGACCATGACTTGTAATTCTACTGCTGGCTTCTCCATTGCATCTGCTTGTCGGAAGCTGGCTCTGAGGGTCACAAATGGCCATCACATGACTGCAACACTGCAATGGTTTGTAAATGCCTGCCAGTTGCGAAGTGCCTGAATCTCAATCACATGACTGCAAGGGTGCTGCAACTATTGTAAGTGTGAGGACTGGTCATAAAGTTACTTGTTTAGCACCATCATAACTCTGAATGGTCACTAAACAGACCAGTCATTAATTGAGGGCTACCTGTAATGAAAGTATTGTTAATTTCAATATACATTCATTAAGATTTTCTTTGAATATATACATTTCACCAGTGTCTATGGGATGCTTCACTACTTACCATTACCTACAATCCTTTCAAGCCTATAATTATTTGGAAAGTGAAACACTTGTAATTATCTTTCACTAATTAACAACAAAGTAAACATATGTACTTGTTCAAAAAAGCCTTTCTAGATTATGCTTACCTACACAACGCGGTGTTTTATTATGGTTACTCCATGTGCCATCTGGCTGGCAGGATGCAGTGGTTAGCTCCTTGGATGATAGCCTGTACCCATCATTGCAAAAGTAAGTAACCCGTGTGCCTACTAAGTAATCTGTAGTTAATATCCCACCATTCACTGGAGCTTTTGGAATTCCACAGGAGATAGCTGAAACATTAACACAGACAGGGAAAATGTCATTGGATTACAACTGTCAAATTTGATTTTGATGTATATTATCCCTAATATCCATAAATAGAGCTATAATTCAGATATGAAAACCTGACTTCAAAGTGCTTAAAAAGGCTTGGCAGGCTTGCATCATCAAGAATAATGCATCATTCAGATTTATTTGTTTTCCCAACTGCCTAAAAAAGTTTCTGCTTCTCTTCAGTTGTCTATCAGACTTGATGACTTACTTCATTGCCCCTTTGCAGTGCCTGTATCAAGAAAAACTCCCAATTAATACAACAGGCTTAACTTCCAACTACACAGGATTCAAGCACTTTCATGCCCTGAGAACTCAGCTATTAGAATCAACACTGGCATTGGATGCTCAAATGAAACACTGAAAAAAAATGCAATTCTTAAAAATTAAATCACCATCATGGTATGGCTTTGGATGAGAATTTTATTTCAGACTATATTCGTTGATTTTTCTCTTCAGAACTCTTGCATTTCAGATTGAAAATGTATTCCCCCAAACTACTAAATAATATACTAAATGCACAGACAAGGTAGTCGTCAAAGTTTTGGCTTCTTCTAAATGTCACTGGGAATATAACTCTTTGGACTTTTGAACAGAATGGGACCTATTGGAAGAGGAATACCACCTCAGTGCCAAGATGATCTTCCAGAAGTTGCAAATTCAACAGAATTCAAATTTATACTGAATAGCAAAAGTGGAGCAGGATCTGTAATGAAGTTTTAGGAGGACTCTGGTTCCCCTCCCATAAAGGCTTCAGGTGATACATTCAGCTGCTTGCTGTTTTTATTACTAAGAACTATCTCAAAATGACATGCTGCTGCAGTTTTTACTAGCTGGCTAATTTAGCAGCATAGCATCACTGCTGGTCTCTGAGCGATCATTCGGTGGGCTTCACGTAGGTGCCCAGACTGAAGCCGATTTCAGTAGTGGCACCAATAACGATGATCACCACAGACAGGAACAATTGAAAACAACACACTTTTTCATACTTTCTTTTGCAAAGTATTTGCTCTATTTTCTTACTGGGTTAGACTAGCAGAATAATATTTCTTGATACTGTTTCACTCAAGATATTTTCTCATAAAGGTTTTGCAGTATTCTGTCAGAAGTGTTATTCATTTGAGTCAAAATATGATGCATGGAACAATACAAACTGAACACCAAGGTCAGTATATTCATATTCACTTCCCTTACTCTTTTATAGCTCTGAATTTTTCACATGCCAGTCAGTAGAGATGGAATAATTTATACTGAAAAGAAACAAAAGGGATTATTTGTACAAGTTTTAAAATGGTGCTTTCTTGTTACTGATGCTTATTTAAAATACATGTTTAAAAAACCTACATTTCATAATGGGGATGCAATACTTATATGACTGTCCACCCCCACCCCCAATTCACTAGAGATTTGCCTGAGGGTAAAAAAAAATCCTTGTGGAATTCCTTCCTATTTCACAACTAAGTTCAATAAAATCTATTTTATTAAGACTATAACAAATGGAAACTATTGACTTTGAAATCATTAAAAGTATTCTACAACCCACAGAGAATCCTCCTTCAGAGAGTTCAAATATATATATCCAGCTGCATCCAACAAACTGGTGTTTTGTAAAAACTGATGTTGAGAGAGAGAATATATTTTATTAGTCTCTTACTCTTACTTTTCAAAACTCCATTAAATGTAACTCTGCGGTGTACATGTTTAAATCACAGTTGCATCAGGGCCAGGTTTATGCTAAGGCCAAGTCGGCACTGGCCTAGGGGGCCAAAGCTTGGGGGCGGCAATGCCACCCGTTCTTTGGAAAAAAATCTAAAATTGTAGATCTTTGCATCAGGGGGACATGGGACTATCAGCCCATGTGGCCTAGGAATGCCATATACCCCACAGCCAGCACTGAGTTGTATATTCCTCAACTTCCTCTTCTTCCTTTTTCCAGCAGTGGGTACTGATCAGAGGATCAAGTTCCATCCATATTGCTTAGTAATTGAAACATTGATCTAGTCATACTGAAGTGACTCAGTTGTTCATCAAATTATGTTATCTTAGCCATTTTCAGGTGGCTAAGATAACATAAAGGTCATTTGATTACCTGTAATAATGGCAATAATGGAACAAGACTCAAAACTCTTACTTTTGCCAAATATTAATAATATATGATTGCTAACTGCAATGGCAAGACTAAGGGAAAGCAAAGACACGCTGCTTTGTATAGTACACCTGATCTTAGCCAAAAGGGTGAGAAAGATCCCTTTAAAAAGACTCATAATAGCGTTAAAAAGGGACCTCTCTTTCTGTTACTCTAAGATTAGTACCAGCACTTGCACCATCACCATCACTATTCTTATTCAGGTGCTTTCAAACAACTTTTGTTCACTTCTGTACTGTATAGCAGAGTTCAGGAAGTGTATAAAGAGTGGCCAATTCAAGTGTTATCTCTTTTTAATAGAATCCACAGGGATCAAACGGTTTATTAAAGTTATGCATGCTTTGAAAATTATGTGGAAGAGGTACTTCAGAATGTGTCAGTACATGAGTGAAGCACCTCTTTGAAACTACCACATCTTTTTTTCAGGCTTCCAAGTGACCCTGCCAAAGGATACTGCTGTTTTAATGAATTTCATTACAGACATGGCTGTTTTAATAAGTTGACTAATCAAAGAGACACATCTATTTTTCCGGTTACATGGAAACCTGAAAAAGATGTGTCTGCTTTAAGGAGAACATATGGAATATCAGTGGATTGATTCACATACACAGACATATGCGTGCACAGGTAATTTTTTTTTTAACTGCCTACTTGGGATTCCAAAAATGAGAATGGAACAGCATTCAACCAGTTCAGTAGGGCTGAAACAGTCAATAACAACATGACTTTTTGGGGACAGTATATTTTGACCCTGAAACATTTTGCATATTACACTACATTATGCATGGGTTATGGACCTCTTTTGACTTGGAACCAGCTAAATAAATATAGTTTATAGCAGGATTTCTCAACCAGGGTTCCCTGGCACCCTAGGGTTCCGCAAGAGGTCACTAGGGTTCCCTGGGACATCACAGTTTATTTTAAAAATTCTTTCAAATTCAGACAATTTCACATTAAAGAGGTAAGTTAATTCTTTATTTTTAATTTAAGAACACTGTTAATGTATAACAGCCTACACATGAAACAAATACAATAATTTTGTAACTTCTGGCCTATATTTGAGCCTGAATGTGCAGGGGTTCCCCAAGGCCTGAAAAATATTTCAAGGGTTCCTCCAGGGTCAAAAGGTTGAGAAAGAGTGGTTTAGAGATAGCTCAGCGAATAAAATCATGTTGTCCTCAGGTTCTCAAATACACAGATATTTGTAGAACATTTTAATAATTGTATAAATCAATGAAAATTAAATAACCACCATGTGGGTTTTAAAGTAAATTTTATTTCAGTAAATATACATGGATTCTTCTTTTTGGAACTCTTTACTCTTGCAAGAAATGGATCTCAGAAAATTTCAATATCCTGAAAATCACATTTCCTCCAGTGAATGGCTTGCATTTAAATTAGGAAAACATTCTGCTGACATTTTTCTAATGGACATATGCACTCATACACTGTCTATCTAAGATGCAGATGTTAACAGTAAATGTACAGTATATTAAATACATATTCATAGTTTAGGTAGGAAAATACATTTAGTTTTATGAAAATTCACATTAAAAATAATATTAGGTTACTGCTGGTTACTGATGAAATGATTTTCAGATTGTGCTGTGTGAGACAAACACCAGCAAATATTCATTGTTTTATGCAGAATTATCTGGAAGTCATTTCACCAATTCATTTAGGATTATTTATGAAGATTAGTGTGTCATTAACATTATGAATGACAGTAATATTCCGGTCTCCAAGAAAACATTATATGCCTAATTAAACAAAACAAAACAAAAACATTAGTGATAACATAATACTGCAAATAATAATAATAGAGAGAAAAAAAGGAATATGAAATTCATTTTTCAAGTTGATACAAATGGAAGGAATGTATCAAATATGAACAAAAATAAAACAAATTAAATAGTATGTGCAATTTGTATATAACCTAAATTGATAAAAAGATTTCAACATTAATTAATTTGCCAATGCTTACATTCTGCTTATCTCCAATATGCTGAGTGGCTAATACCCATTAATAAAAGAAAATAATCATAATAATGGAACTCATAAAATAGAATTAAGATAATTAAAACAAGAAACAACATGATATCTAAGGGTTACAACAATCCATGCTCTTAATCTCCAAATGCTACATCTGATTTCTTCAAAATACATTAATTAATATTTTAAAAAGTTAATATTTTAACATCTTTTTAATATTAACACCTCTTAATATTTAGCAGTACTTTGAAATATTATTTCATTGTTAATGCTACAAAATATATATTTCAAAAAGACATTAAGTTAAACAGGTAAAAAGGGAGAATTGTAGAAATATCATAAATATTACAGCATTTTTACAATTAAAGATGTGTAGATACATGAAACTGTAAATGGTGAAGAAAAACATTTGTTTATCCCTTTTAAATACCCCTTTTAATGGGGATGAGACGGTCCCTCAGTTTAACTCAAAATTCAGAAGAGATTAAGAATTTCAGATTATGCAAACAAATGTATTTTGTTTGCATAATCTGAAATTCTTAATCTCTTCTGAGTTTTGAGTTAAATTGAGGGACCATCTCATCCCCATTAGGTCAACCCGTCCCACCCAGGCATGCAGAGAGGGCATGCTATGGATCCTATCTGCTAGAGAGTTCCACCTGGTGTGGGGTCATGGAAGTGTGCCTTCTCTGCAGCAGCTCCTGCCCTTTGGAACATTTTCCCCCCAGACTTGAGACAGGCCCCTTTGCTCCTGGACTTCCACAAAAACTTAAAAACCTGGTTTTGCAATCATAACTGGGGCAGAAAGGAGAACAGCTCCTCTTGGAGATGGCTAGCTCCCTAGAATTGCCCTGTTTTGCTTATGAATTGAGAGAGAACTTTGCCATCTGGATTCTATTACATTTCAGTATATTTATATTTTATATTTCATTGTTTATAGTATAGTATAGTATAGTATAGTATAGTATAGTATAGTATAGTATAGTATTTATATTACATTGTAGTTAATTGTTTTTTACTGTAAACCACCCAGAGTCCCTCCTTGAGGGGGAGATGGGCGGTGATAAATTTGACGAATAAATAGAATAAATAAATAAACAAACTGAATAGATCAGATGCCTTGTATTGCTACTACATATTACTATGAAACAGTATTACCCTGAGTATGGCTGCTATAAAAGGGGTGGGAGAATACATTTGGAATTGGCCAACAAGATTAATTTATTTGGAGTCCATTGACATAAAAGTTTTGGCCAGGATCTTAACAAAAATAAGTTTGAAGTTCAATGGTGAACATGGCTCACAGAACAGCATTCCATAGACAAGGCACAGTAATAAGGCCCTTTCTCCAATCACCAATATTCTAATGTCCAATGACGATGAGACAGAGATTGTATTTAGGTGATAAATTCCAATGCAAAAATTAAAAGGACATCTCTAAGTTGTGATGTCAACTGAATTAACAGCATATGGTGTATATGAAGTTCCCACTGGTGACGATCATGCATCTCTGTGAAGACTGTCTCTTCATTGATTGCCAGTGTGATTTTAAAAAGGAAAGAACTGCTCACCTTTCCTCATACCATCATTTCTGTGTGGTAACTTATTGCCTCAATTAGTTCCTGTAGATGAAGACCTATGATAAAGACTGTAAAACTCCGTCTATTTGGGACTAAAGGCATCTGCAAGTAGCCACAGTGGTGCCAAAATGATGAAATGGGTATCATGGTGTCACAATACAATCTCCATCTCCACATCTCTTTGTACTTGCATTACAATGTTGCATGCAAGTGCATAAGGTCAAGTTATTTGCCACTTGGCCTCCTCCCATGTGTACTCTATAGATGGCCCAATTTAAAAGCAACACATACTTTTAATTGTGCCTGGAAAGCGGCTGGCAAACCAACTACTTTTCATGAACAAGAGAGATGTATATTCTTTAATAGGCTGCAATGTGTTATATTAAGTAAAGTAAGTAGGGCTACCCATGAACTAAGATAAAAGTAGTGGTTGGCATTATAGAAGTGTGCAGTGATAGACTTGAAAAAGGTTAGCCATTAAGAAAACATATACTTAGACACCCCCCCCCAAAAAAAAAGGAGTAAGGAAGAAACTCAAGATAGGTGAACCTTGACTCTGTTTACTATAGGGAGGCAAGGAGAAACTCTGTCAGGCTTTCAAGGTTCTGTTTTTATAGCTAGTATCCATAAAGGAGGCAATGGCAAGCCATTTCTGAAAAACCTTGCCAAGAAAACTGTAGGGACTGGTCCAGGCAGTCTCCGAGAATTGGATATGATTGAATGATTAAAAAAAAAATCCATAAAGTAGAGCTCAAGTATTTATTGGAATGTCTGTTTCCTGAGTTGGTCTACTTCAAAGGATTGACAGTATCAGAGCCAAAATATGAGAACATCAATTTGTAATGAAAACTAGACAAGCCATGAGCCTTTAGATCATCATTTCATAGATATTCCCTAAACAGAGAAACAGAATGACTACGGGTGGGAAAAAAAGCAGTGGGAGCAGGAGCAACTTCCAACTTCCTACCAGCTTCCCCATTGACTCTCCTTGTGGGAAGCTGACAGGGAGTATTGTAAATCTCCCTCCCTCCCTCCTTCCCTTCTCCTCCCTCCCTCCCTCTTCCTTCCTTGCTCCCTCACACACTGCTGTGCACTCTCCCCAATCTGCACCGCACCCCCACATACCATTCCCGACCTGCATTCTTGCGCACCCCCCAACCCTTACCATACTTCTCATGTACCCAAATCCAACCCTTGCCATACCTCTCACACACTCTCTCCCTCCCTCCCCTCCCCCCACTCAGCAGCAGCCACTTACCTGTCTGCTGGCCTTGGACTTGCAACTTCCTGCTGGCTTCCCCACAGACTTTGCTTGTAGGAAGTTGGCAGGGAGCATGAGCAATCACAATCAAGTTTCGACTTCCTGCCGGCTTCAGCACTGACTTGTGGGAAGCAGTCAGGGAGTGTTGGAAATGACAATCATGTGGCAGTGGCTGACCGTGGCAGCACAGTAGTGCCAAAGCAGCAGCAACAAAGTAGTGCTGAACTGGCAGCAGCACAGCAGCACTGAAGCAGTCACAACTTTGCCAAATTTCAATCCCATGGGAGTAATGGGTCCTGGATTTTGGACACATTCTGTAAATTAGCCTATTTGAGGTACCTTGGTTCAAAAATTGTTGCCCTGTGATGCACCGTTTCACCCAATTGAAGGTTAGAAACAGACAAGCAGACACAATAATTAAAGTAGTATATTTAAATTATAGTTAACCTTGACAGGCTGGTACAGGTACGTCCCATGCATGGTATCCAAGGGGAGATTTTCTACACACAGCAGTGCTTTTCCCAATGAGACGGAATCCTCGGTCACAAGCCCAGCGAACCACACTGTTGAGTTGCCCTCCTGTCTGGCTAACAATGAAACCGTGAGGAGGTGACTCCGGAGTACTGCAGTAAAGAGCTTGAGAACCAGAACAAAATAAACAATGCATGAATTTCCTCCTCCTATGATGTTAATTTTTACATTGTTTAATAGCAGACACTTGTCTGGAGGAATTATATGTGTGATTGCTTTAGTAGCAATGGTGGGGAATGGTACAAACAGTGGGGAAATAAAACAGCCAATTTACCTAACTGGGAAAAAAAAACTGCATTTGTATTAGGCTCATATTATGGAGAATGTTTTCCCTGGCTGCATTTCTTTTCAGGAGGAGAGGGGAATGAAGCTGGAATATATGGAGAGACAGATTTTCAGATAATAAGATCCACATAGTTGAACTGAATTTCCAGTCAGCTAATAGGACACACTGCGTCTTCCAATGTGCTTATACCCATTTGTAATGGGATATTGCAGAAATCAGTATTGAAAGAAGGGTTATAAATAAGGACCCAAGGCATACTTTCTTTTTTCCAAGCACCAACATTGTGAGTCCTACTTCTCCCCATTTGAGAAAAAAAAAAATAAATGCAAGTATTAGTTACAAATGCAATTTACTTATACCATGTCAACATCTGTTCAATTTTTCCATTTGAAGATTCTAAGAATTTGTACTTCACACTTATTTTAATCTGAATTCAGGGTAATTTAATATTGGGCAGAAAGATTAAGAAAAATGACATAGGCTGTTTGCTGGATAAAAGGAATGTGAATGCTTTTGTTATGAAGGGGAGGATAGAGAACCACAAAACATATTGTGAATATGGAAATGACTTGTTAATTTTGTATAAATTTACATCTCTCTCTCTCTCTCTCTCTCTCTCTCACACACACACACACACACACACTTATAAGCAGGCTTACTGACCTTCTTAATGACAAAAAAAGAGAAGGAAAACAAGCTTCTACTCTAAAGGTTTTTAGGATAATTCAGAAACTAACACTGGTCTACAGAAGCCAGCATTCTAGTGGTGAATTCTACTTGTCTGTGTTGTCTTTCTTTTCAGCAGAATGCTTGAGTCTCTCTCTTTAAAAAAAATATTAATGTTTACTCTTGGGGTTCAAGAAATTTAATAGCTCTTATGAAATAAATGTTCTAGCCCGCTACACGTCATGCTCTTAAGGGCCTGCTTTTCAAAGGATAATTGATTGCCTAAAGAATATTGAGGTGCAAGAAAGTAGAGAAAATATGTGTTGTCTGTATGTTTAAGAAACCTACAAATGACCCACCTTTAAAAATCTGGGATTTTAAAAAAAAGGCTTTGGTAGAGCTCTAAGACTGAGATTCTGTGCAATGTCAGACTCTATACATAACTCAGAAAAGCAGCCTGCTGACACACAAATATGGACAGAATGGCCATGAGTTGGCAGTAGCGCTCCATCTTCTCAATGACATCTATAATTTGGGATGGAGCCACTGTCATATTTCTCCTAAAAAACTGCCCATTCACACATTATAAGAATAATTGACATCGTTCTACTACAAAATTGCCACCTAAATCTTATCTAAAGTGAAATTCAAAGTAAATGTGTGGATTCTTCATGAGGTGAAACCAAAAGCCAAAGAAACTTAAATAGAATTGGCATGCTTCAGGGGTTTCCCACATCCCTGAAGTTGAATGAGCAAATGATTCAAACAAAGTACACTGTTCCAGGATGAGCTGTTCTGATTAAGATGATGCTGCCACCTTTCTTGAAGGCGGACAAATTATTTTGAGGTCATTTGCCAGTGGGAGCAAAAAAAAAATCTACAGGCTAGATGTTATATTAACAATAGAACTGATTGTGCATTTAGTTGGATTTTAAAATCAGGTCTTCCAAGATCTTTTTTCCTGCGTGCTTATATAGACTTTGTCCACTTTCCATTTCTCCTACCTCCCTATTTGCTGGCTGTTTACCTTATTGACTCTTTTAAAGTAGAGCGAAAGGGGGGGGGAACTTACCTATGTATCTTATCCTAAAACCTTTTTTGCTGGTGCCATGGTCTGCTGACCATCGGAGAAACACTTCATGGCCAGTGCTTGTTATATTGAGAGAGGAGGTATAATCTCCACTTAAGGAGATTAGCAGTGGGCTGTGGCTATTTGGTCCTTGATACCAGGGAACACATATGAGGAAAAAAGAAAGAGCAAAATTAGAGAAATATTAAATGTTTTTTCTTGGATAAGTAATCATTTAAATAATGCAGTATATTGCAGCCATTTGCTCATAGCAGAAGTGAAAATTTTCATTAATTGGATGCAACAATCACACTGTATTATTTCTGATACAATACATAACATAATATTACTTGCTAGAACAAATATTATGCATTCAAGGTGGAATATCCTTTAGTTACCATCAAACACCTCGAGTATATCAAATTCTTTTTCTGTCTGGAAGAATTCAAAATAAAGGCTGATATTGTAACCCTTTTCCACTGTAATGGTCCAAGCACACATTTGAAGGTTTGGGTAGCTGTCCGGGTACCCTGGGCTCAGTATCACTCCAGTTGAATCAAGGCGCAATTCATTTGCGGGACATAATACTGCAAAAAGAGAAAATGTGTTGTAAACAATTAAGTAACTGAAAAGATACAGGATATGTTTTCATTTTGGGATATTTTCAGCTGGGACATCAAACACTTCACCCCAAATATATCAAAACATGGATAAATCTCTGGAAAGAGGACAGAAGAAATTTATTCAGAATGTTGTGTTTGATTTATTCACCATCGTATATTTTAGATATCTGTTCTGAAAGGATGCCTCTTTATCCTAGTGTAACTTATTGCAACTCGGATCTCAGGGAAAACCTCATTCCAGAGGACAGACACCACAATACTTACTAAAGTCCCATAAATTCAGTAGAATTTCCTTCCAGCCAAGCAAGTTGATTACTGATTAACTAAGTGATTTGCCTTTTCTTTTTGTCTCTCTACTTAGCATATGCTTAGAATGCTTTGTGTCAGAAAAACAAATAAAGCCCAACAGACTTTTATTTTCTTTCTCTGGTATTGTTTTCTTTCCTCATTTTTAGACATGCCTGCATAATTTGAAGGAAAAAAGAACAGGGTTCTCAGCCCCAGAAGCTATGCCTTGCTCTTTGTGAAATGATGTGCTATTCAAATATTTCAGTGAGATATCTTATTTTTATCCTTTGAGAATATACTAATTAACTCCTGCTAAATAAATGGATTAATAAAAAATTGTTATATGATGGGTATTTTTTTTTAAATGTAAGTTAAGAGAAGGTACATCTTTTTTGTAAAATGCCTAGCCATTTAATAGCAAAGCCATTCACAACTAAATGGGGCTTTAAAAAAAATAAACATTTGACAAATTGAGCCTTTGGTGCTTAATTGAATGTTAGTCCTAATGCAGATAGAATGACATCAGTTTTTCTACCATCAGCAGTATTATAACTGAAGAAAAACACTGTCAGTTCTAGATTGGAAATCTATTGTCTTAATATCACATGTTTGGTGAAATATACAACTGAAATTAAATAGTACTTCACTCTCTGATTTTTTTTTTTTGATTTTTTTTGATTTATTTATTTTTTCTTGTTGCCCTTAGTGTCTATACACTATAGTGCTTCTACTCTGCAATAGAGAAAGATGATGGGGGCAGCAGCTTCTGGAATGAAGGTGGGGATAAAGGTAAAAAAAAAAAAGTTGGTGGTCATGACTGCATCATTGAGGCCCCCTTCCTTTATATATCCTTGTGATGTTGATGCACATATCAAAGGACAAAGCTTAGATCATATGGCTGTGACCAATGCGGTGGTAAAAGGTAAGCTGCATTCACTATCAAACCTATGAAATGCTGCCCCCCCACCCCCAATACATAAGAAATGTCTAAAGTGCCCTTGTAAGACAACATTCACAGCAAGCTGATTGATCCTGAGTGGCAACAGGGAGAAGAATCAGTCAGGAACCCGTGGCCCAGTAAACCAAATTGTTTCTATTCACTGACCATATGTCATAGATAGTATGGCTAACATGCTGACCTAACAAGAGGGGATAAATAATAATGTCACACAGATGAATTTATCTAAAACATTCCAATATCACGCTGTAATTTCCATTGTGTCCGCCTTTTTCTTTGTCTTGTTTTTGCAATGTAGCAGGCCAAAGTTATATTAGCTTTGTTTCTGCTTTTGATCAGGGCTGTTCAGCTTTGCTGGGAGCCTAGTATATATACCATTTACTGACTGCATGCAAATAAGATTATGTTGTATCTTCAAAGTGATTTGGTTGTTTTAGGTGAGCCAGGTTTTGGCCACAACACCACCTTCTTGACTTTTTTTTTTCTTTTTAACCTCTCTACATATATCTCTGGATGGAAGACTAAAATGAGAACAAAATAATATCTATTCTTTTATTAGGTAGAAAAATAGGAATTGAGAAACTGATTATGACTTACCTATAATTGAGTTGCTAGGTGTGTGTTCTTAGCAATGTGTTTGAAAGGTCAATATTTCTAATAAAAGGAGTAATAATTTCCAAGTTTCAGCACTTTCAATTAAAGGTATTAAGAATGATGAATACCTATGAGTTCAAGAACCCTACATATTCAGTGACAATATATTAAGTGTATTCTAACTTATTTTCATTTAATAAAAATGTAATTTTAATGCAACTTTTCTATTTAATAAAATGCATTTAATAAAAAGATATTAGAAGATTATGCTGAGGAACCTTCTGATCTGCTCATAGTTATCTTACTTCAGATCCTAACTCTTACATTGGCTTCTGATTTGAGTTATCTCAAATTGCTTTTCTGAAAAATAACCATGAATTCAGCAATTGAAACTTGCAATCTCCTTGCTCCTCCACTCATGGGTGGGATGGGACAGGGTAGAACATGAGTAGCAGCAATCCTCTGATGGGCTATTTATCTATCTATTTATTTATTTTTTAAACTGATGCACCACTTTTCCTTTGGTTCTGCTTTTGATCAGGGCTGTTCAGACAAATACAAATCCTCTCAGGAAGTTTTGGAAAGTTATTGCTAAATACTATCCTTTTTTTCCCCCTAAATGGCTGGTTATTGATGGACTCTGCTTTGATTGAGATACATAGGTCAAGAGGCATCTGATATAAACAAGTTATCAAATGTATGGATTTATTAAATGAATAGAATTCCATGGAATGCACTGGAAAGAAAAGAAGGCTATATTGTTTGTAACATAAAAAAAAATAAAGGAGAGCCAGTGCAGCCTAGAACATCCTGATTTGAATTGCATGTGCTATCAGTGGGATTAGCTGTATTATTTTTCCTCAGACATGACTCCTCCATTTGGAAAATGTGGATATTCATTATTTACTATTTGTTAGACTTATATCCAGTCTTTCTTTCTGGAAGTCAAGATTGTCACTCCCTCCTCCAATTTCCCCCCACCACACCTATGAGAAGTAAGTTTGGCTGAAAAATAATGACTGCCACAAAGTCTTTCAGTGAGCTTTCATGTCTACATGTGAACTTGAACAAGGGTCTTCCCAGTCCTAGTCCAACATCTAATCCACATGGTTGTTCAAATGTTTAGTCACTTCTGACTCTTCATGATTCAATGGATAACTATTCACCAGGATTATCTATCAGCAACTTTGAATTCTTGTAAGCTCATGCTTTGACATCAATAATTATAGCCAGCCATCTTGTCTTTTGTCACCTTTTTTGATTGCCTTCAATTTTTCCAAACAACAAAAAAGCTTCTTGCTTCTATAGTATATATGCAAAATATTTAAGCTTTATCTTTATTATTAGTGCTCCAGTGAACAAATTGATTTTACTTTGTCTAATATTTAATGATTTGCTCTTCTTCCTGTTCAACAATTTTCTCCAGTAGCACAATTTTAAGGCACCAGTTTTTCATCATTCATCCTTTCTGATGGACCAGTTTTTAACAGGCATATACTATGACTGAGATGGCTGCTATGCCACTCTTGTTCTCTTACGCACAGCATAGGGTATTTGCAAAGGAAATAAGAATAGAATGCACATAAAACACTTTTTGAATAAATGCTTTCAAGAATGGTTCACATTTGCCCTCTGGGTGTTCCTCAATCAAACCTAGTCAGTATCAGCATTCTATATATGGCCCTCTCCTGGTGTGTACCAATGCTAACTAAATACAGTATTACAAGCAAGCATATTAAAGCAAGCAAATACATACTAAAAAGATGTTTTTTTAAAAAAAAAAGAGTTTTAAACCTTGGCAAGCAGGTGGTGTGCCATCCATCTGCAATCTCTCTCCTAGTCGACATGTCAGAATCTCATTACCAACTAATGTAAAACCTGGTAGACATTGGTACCTTATTATATCCCCTGTGTGATAAAAAGGAGGAAAAGAGAAAAGATTATAGTTAAAAAACAATTAATGGGAACTTTCAGTGTTGACAATAGCATTGATTAATGAAGCACGTTTCCCACCATATATAATGTGAAAATGACCACTAGCACAAATAGCTTTCATTAAACAGAAGAAATGATGTGGCAAATAAGCCACCTCATTTATCAATTCATGCCAGCTGTGCTATTAGTGCGACTCACACATTTGCATGCTTGTGACTCTGTGGAGTTGAAAGCTTTATATTTTGTTGCCGTTCAGTCAGTAATCTCTCCCATAGGAGAGAGATGGGCGGTGAATAAATCAAATAAATCAAATAAATCAAATAAATCAAATAAATCAAATAAATAAATAAATAAACAAACTGATAGATAGATAGATAGATAGATAGATAGATAGATAGATAGATAAAATGGGAGCATCTAGTTTTCTTATTTCTACTACTAGTTTCAGAAATTATATTTCTATATCTATAATGGCCATCAAGCTGGTGTCAACTCTTAGTCACCACATATATAGATTTTCTCCATGACAATCTGGTAGGTAAGTAGGTTACCAAAATTCAGGCCCCATAGACAATGTATTACAACAATTACATTAAATATTTGAATTGGTTACCATTTTCTTCTAAATACTTCCTTACTCATTTGACTCATGGCTTTTGAACATTCCAAAGGATGGTAACTTTCTCTGGAATACACACACACACCCCTATGGGGTATGCCTTTTGATACGGTCTGTATATGTTAGTAAATGCCTTGTTATAATTAAGACCAAAGGAGCTAAGTACATGAATTGTCCTTTAGATGTTAGAATTAATTACTATGCATTAATTGATAGGGCAGTGCAATGCATTAGAAAGGGCACATATAGCAAAACATGTTGCTTGAGTGAAACATTCCTTTTTAAAGCATTTAAGCAGCACAACCTCTTGAGTTCTTGCACATCTGTGATGGCTCTGCACAACTGTCTGTACATATGTGCTTGCGTAGCAGCTTTGCTTCCTTGCTCTGAACAGAAAATGTGCTCTGTGCATACGAAAGCATGCACAGAGAATCAAGGACATCCTTTTTTCAAGGTTTCATTCAAGCAGTGAAATGTTCCAGAGAACACGGCTGCTTTCATGCTTCTAGGGAGGCAGTTCCACACATGGTTTGAGAAACATCTCTTTTGAATTCTTTGCAGAACCCTGGTACTTGGCAGTATTTAGCAATATTCTATTTTCCACAGATCTGAATGTTTCCCTGTGAGTTCTACTTTATCTCCAGCACCTTTAGAAAGAACACAATTTGAAAGAGCAATACACGTATGCAGCCGGATCATTTTTTAAAATCTTTCAATCTTTACAGCAAGTGAGCATCTGATTGAACAAGCAAACTGGTTTTAAAATGAAAATGGTCTTGAGCATTTAGCCAGGTAATGGACTTCAAATTGCCTCCAGCTTTATGTGCATGTCTCCTCCATCTGCACATATTGCTGTCTAGGATCACAGCCAAACCCTGTTGGCCAGATGAAGAGTGCCACAGAGTGCAAAAGGTTTTATATCTGCAGTCAGTTGAAGTATCTCAGTGGGACCATACAGCTATAAAGTACTGCTATGGTAGAAATAGGACAGGCCACTTCGGATATACCTCGGGTATATGGGGGATTTCAGAATAGGATGTTTTGTTGGAGTTTTGTTATTGATAAAATCAGCCTTGAAAAACTGAAATTACTTCAAGATGTATAAACTATTTAAAAATAGAAGAAAAAAACCATTTTTTTCCCGTAAGCAAATGTAAGAATTGAGCACTGTTAATTTTGCAAAAGGAAAAGATGAGTGAATCAATCAACCAACCAATCAATCAATCAATTTTAACATTTTGAATATCTATGTGCTTGATTCCCCACCCCACCCCAAGTTCTGCTGTGCTGCCTCATTGTGGCAGGTGTGTATCTGTGTGTGTCCCTGGGAGGGATGAATGAAGAATGTTGGAAGAGTAAGCCAAGAGTATACTGTACATTCCCAGCAGGGTCATCCAAAGCATAAAAGTCATCATCCCAGCTGCCTAGCTAAAGCAAGAAGGCACCTATATTGGGCAGCAGTGATACAGGAAGATGCTGGAGGCAGATTATCAATTTAGTGACATCAGCAAAGGCATCAATTCATACTGCATGGGAGAAGGCAATGGTAAATCAGTCCTGGATTTTTACCAAGAAAACCACATGGATAGAAAATAAAAAATGGCAGACTTTGATGAAGCTGGATAGGAAGAGTATTGATGCTTTTGGTGTTGGAGAAGACTCCTGAGAATACTGTGGACAGCCAAGAAACAAATGAATCTTTAAACAGATCAATCCAGAATTCCCACTTGAGGCACAAATAAAAGGCTCAAATTATCCTGCTTCAGATGCATTATGTGAAGACCCAGCACTCTGGAGAAGGCTCTAATGCTGTGAAAGGTAGAAGGAAATAGAACAAGAGGATGACCAGCAGCAAGGTGGATGGACTTAGTCACTTAGTCACTTAGTTACTTAGTTCTAATAATGCAAAGTGCACCATTGGAAGACTTGAAAGACCAGGTTAGGGATAGATTGTCATGGAGAAAAATCTACTTATGTGGTTGCTAGGAGTCGACAACAACTTGATGGCACATAATCAATCAAAAATCAAATGTGGTTGATCCTCTTTTTCCAGTCACTCTAACCCAATGATTACTGTTTCATTCACGAAACACTGTGCACCAGTTAATCATTTATTTTGGGGCATGAGTACAGCAATTTTGGCTCTAGCAACCAGACAAAAGAAAACTCAATTTGTATTAGCATGTAAACTCACCTCACAGGGTTGTTGTGGGGAAAATAGGAGGAGGAAGGGGTATTAGGTACTTTTGCTGCCTTGAATTATTTATTAAAAAATAATTAAGGCTGGATAAAAAAATAAATAAAATACACATATAATTTAAAAGATCAGATATCCAAAATCAGATTGTTCTGTATCTCTTTTTTATCACTCAGCCGCCACCACCTCCTTCTTCATCCAGCTAGTCCACTCCACACTTAGCTGGTTTTTAATTCTGTTATAGCCACTTAAGTTTAATTTTGTCAATAATGACAACCTTACCTTCCATGTAGCTGAGTATCACTGACCATGTGTAAGATGTCATCTTATATCTGTAGTTTTATTACATGTTATATTTTTGCAGGTTTTGGAGATAACTCTGAATGTGCTGTTTTCTCCCTCGTATGTATAGGTATGATGCATGCATCAGTGCAGACATATCAGGGCACTGATATAATTGTCAAGTTTTTCAATGTACTAAATTTCCTAGAGACGCTGTATATAGGAGTGCTTATCGAATGAAAATAAATCGCATTAAAATAAGTGCAAGAACATATAGAAAGGTTTTTTTAAAAAAAAAAGACTGTAAGAATAACTTACTGGTTATGTCTTTACTAATAAATGTAGTTTAATAAAAATGAAGTCATGTAATTATAGGAGATGTTATATTCCTCACTTAGATATATGGATATCTAGATATGTCATTATCTTAGAGAACTTAAATAAATGAGAGTCCACATTCATGTTAAATATGTCACTTTTTGGAATTAAATAAATGTTGTCTATGGAAATATTGACTTTACCTATTTCAAATTCTTCATCCTCAGTCAGAATTTCAGCATTCGGTATACTTGGTGGAGGTTGACACACTCGAAGTTGATATGCTGTGAAAGTAGCAGAAAACATTCTGGTTAACACACTGTTTCATTTTACATTATATCAAAAAGCACATGGGAAGTGAAAAATAGATACAAGAAATTACGGAGAACTTAGCTTGCATCTAACATTGCTCACAAGTCTGGGACAAATTATTAGTTTATTAGGCTTTATGACTTTGTAGGGAACATATAGTGCCTTGTGTGGGGCAGAGCGGTAGGTGGCAGTATTGCAACTGAAACTCCCCATGACCCAGGTTTGATCCCAGCAGAAGCTGGATTCTCCGGTAGCCTTCCATCCTTCCAAGGTCAGTAAAATGAACACCCAGCTTGCTGGGGAAGGTGACGACTGGGGAAGGCAATGGCAAACCACCCCGCTATAGTCTGCCAAGAAAACATTGTGAAACCAGGGTCAGACATGACTTGCTGCTTGCACAGGGAACCTTTCACCTTTCACAGGGAACATATACATGTTTTTTGTAACATGTATGACAAATATCTTTTTGCATAGGTAAAAGTAAAGGTTTCCCTTGACATCAAGTCCAGTCATGTCCAACTCTAGGGGGCGGTGCTCATCTCCATTTCAAAGCTGAAGAGACGGCGTTTGTCCATAGACACTTCCATGGTCATGTGGCCGGCATGAGCAAACGGAACACCGTTACCTGCCCGCCAAAGCGGTACCTATCAATCTACTCACATTGGCATGTTTTCGAACTGCTAGGTTGGCAGAAGCTGGGACTAGCAATGGGAGCTCACCCCGCCACGTGGATTCGAACCGCTGACCTTCCGATTGGCAAGCTCAGCAGCTCAGCGGTTTAACCCGCAGTGCCACCGCATCCCTTTTTTTGCATACTTGGTGATATATTTAACATATATTGATAAAATATATGCTAGATAATAGTATTGTTAATTAGATTCGCAACTGTTAGTCTGAACAAAAATATCTGCCAAATATGTACTCATTAATGGCTATGTGAAACCTGGACATTCCATACTACATTTATATTTAAAAAAAGCTACAGTATTTTATTAAAAATATACTGCATTACATAGCCTTCAGTGAACAAAAGGAAGGATAAGATGACCTTCAAAGTATTATCCTCCTCTTTGATTCTGTCTATTCTTATCTATCCTATAGAAACCAGCCTAGCTGTTTTATATTATTATTATTATTATTATTATTATTTTCATAGGTACAAAGTTTGCTCTGCTCTGTTATTAGGTTCTCATTTTACCTCTTGTCTTTCTTCTTATACATTCTCATATTTATTGGCATGCGACAATATCTACCAATACTTTTTAACGTGCCATATTAATTAAATAACTCATCTAGTCCTCATGCATTTCAACTTGTTTGTGAGAGTCAGAAAGCATGCCAATATATGATTAAGCAAAAATTGTTTATCAATCCAACTAGGAATATGTCCTTTGTGTTTATTATATTAAAAAAAAATGAAGGTGAATACACAAACACACAGACGCAGATTTTAGATGTGCAGCACTAACCATGGTAACTAAGAACAAAGAAGCCACTTGTTGTAAAATCACTGTGGAACTTTATTAGAATTTGATTTGAAGTGCTGTAGACAGATTCCAATGCAGTGTTGCCACTAAACTGACCAATCTGAGGTGAATTTTGCTCAGGCCCATCCCTGGAAGGAAGGAAGGAAGGAAGGAAGGAAGGAAGGAAGGAAGGAAGGAAGGAAGGAAGGGAAAATTGGTACCACAGTTAAACATATTTCTTACCATCTGCTTTAAGTAAGAATTCAAGGCACATCAGCAGTGAAATGAAAGCAAGAAAAAGAGTGAAAAAAACAAGCAATTCTACCATCTAATCCACAAGGGACTAAATTCATGGAGAGCATCTGTTCTCCATTACATTACTTTTCTTTTTCTTACAATGGAATTTGAGTTGAGTAACTATAACAAAATGTAGAGATGCACATCAACAGATGTGCAGAAGCAGTTCCTGGGAAAAAAAAAGTTTGTGTACAGTCCAAATAAATAAAACAAATCAAACATCATAAAAAGCAAACAGCATTGACAAAACACACCCTCTCTTGCATTTTTTAAATAGCTAAAATAAAGTTCCAGTCCATTATTTTTCTTTATACATTTTTTTCTGTTAACCCTGACCTATTTGGAGGCACAAATATTTTCTCATTTTGCTCTGGCCTCTGTGTCTTGAAGTTGCTAAGATGGGAAATGTGATACTTCCCCTTTGTTGTTTCAAAGATGGCACTTATAGTAATCTGAACTTCTCATATTGTTTTCCATTATGTGATGTGATATATGATAAAATCTGCATATAGCACATTTATAGAATTCATGAGTTTTTGTCCAATATATTTTACAGATGTTTAATGTTCTGAAAACAATACTTATAGAGCCATCAGACTTTTTCTTTCATGTGAAGGTACAATGCACTGTAATATACAGATGTTGACTTTTGGTCACAGCCATATACTTTCTAGTTATATTCAAAAATTAAAATGCTGACATTTGAATGAAAATGATATTATAAGCCTGTTATAATTATGAGTCTATTGCGATTTAGCAGGTTTTTAATCAATTCAGTAATGGACATAAAATCCATTTATCCTTGAAATGTTCTTTGCTGTATGTATTTCCTTAAAAATAAAATAAAGGAGGACAAACTTTTTCACCAAATACTACGTGTTTGCTGCAGAAAGACACAAGTGGCTGCAGCTGTTCTGTTCTATTCTATTCAAATGTACTTTTGAAAATATGAAAAAAAACACATTATTTTGGTTTAAGTACACTGGAACAATTTATTCCAAACAAGTAATTTACAGAAAATAAAATGTGTTGTATGGATTCACTAGTACATAAGAGATCCATCCAGTCTAATATCTTGCTTTCCCTGCGGCCAGCCAAATAATTCTGGGAAAGCCCAGAAGAAGAGGTCAAAGAGGTCTAACCATTAATCTAAGCATCTTTGCAAATCCATCTGAACCGATGGCAAACTAGATACGTTTTACTGAAGTCCAGAAATTGGTCATGCCTATTAGTTTATATAAAGCTCTTTTGCTTTCTCTAATATTAATATGTTTACAAGCACAAGTTTGTTCTGTAAAAGTTTTAGTTTAGTTTAGTAGACATTTTGCAAATATTACTTTACAATTTAAAGTAAATATTTTGCATGCATTTTAATCAGAAAACTGCACTGCAAAATATAAAATACAAAAGCAAAACCTCCACATTAGTGAATTTCAATTGTTCAGGGAGTCACAATTATGCTGGTTCATATTGAAAGGCAAACAAAGGTTTTATCATTTAGTTTATGAGAAAAAAGAGTTTTTCTCTATCCCCTTTATATATTACCCATGCATACTTTTATAAATCTTAATCACATCCTTATTACCTTTTCCCCCTACTCTACAAAAGAACCAGAATGTGCTAGCTTTTTCTGTTATTTTAAAATCAGATCAATTAGGTGTTAGTTTTCTACAATGTTTTCAGCTCCAGAACCTTCCAGCTGAATATTTCAGTGACCAGACCATAGAGTTTTACATACTGTTAGCTCTGCTGAGTAGAGTTACAATATTCAGGAGTATGTGTTGTTCCATCAGTTGTACCTCAAATTCAGAACTGGATACTTATACAAAAATAGGCCAGAGGTTTCCAAATAAGCTTTCTGCATATGCCTTAATTATACAAGGCTAAGCTACTGTACTTAAAATTGAGTAAACTTCAATGAGGCTCAACTTATAGATGCCTGATTACTGTGTGCATCAAACATCCTTTTGTTTCTTTCCTCTTCTAAAGTCAGTTGGAAGTTTCTAACAATAAATCTATGCTGCCCTTTTAATATTCCAATTATTAAAAATCATTATTCTTATCTATACATATGCATGTACATATACAAATATATTACCATTGGGATAAAGTTTGGACTATCTTCTATTTCATATATTTGAAATAAGAAAATGTTTGGTATATTATATTTTAAACTCATTTGCATGCTGCAGAAATTATTACTACTAATAATTAAATAATAATTAAATAATTTCCAATTATTAAACATGTTAAATGTATAAGAACTATATAAATAAATGTGAACTTAGATTGAGAAACAAATCTTTGTCAATGATGTATCTACCTTACATGAGTTTTATCACAAGTAAGCAGAATTATGTTTGGTGATTCTGTATTAATAAGTTTGGTCCTTTGAACATAAACTTACAGAATTCATCATCTAACTTATATAAACAGGTAATTCCAGTAACACATTTTTCAAGGACAGTTACCAATCATGCAGCAGATCTTAGTGTTCTTTAACTGCTATAGTGAACAATAGTAATATTGAGTTTATTGTTGACTAGTTGGGACAAAATTCCTATACCACATGGGCGTGGGAAAACAGTGTTTAAATCAGTCTTGAACTGAGCTGTTAAAATGGTCAAAACAGTAATTTGCATTTAGTAATCTTGCTTGTTCCTATGCATAACATATTGCATAATAAAATATGGTAATTTCTGCTTACCAAACTGTTATAAAATCATATATTGGTTCTGTCTGAAGAACAGTAAAATTGATATAAATTCCATTTCCTGGTGGTACTCTTACAAGCCAAAAGCAGTCTTGAAAATTTGGATATTCATCAGGGTAGCCAGGTGAGTATATTGTACCATTCATAGCAGTTATATTTCCTCCACAAAGAGCTAACAAAGGAAGGAAGGAAGGAAGGAAGGAAGGAAGGAAGGAAGGAAGGAAGGAAGGAAGGAAGGAAGGAAGGAAGGAAGGAAGTTATCACGCTTATGATTTATTTATATATATATATATATATAGTGAAAAAATATCACATTTTTATTGCTTTACTATAAAAAGAAAGAACAAAACCAAACCACAAATGGCCCCAAATACACACAGAGCTTCTCCCCTGAACCTATTATGGATATTTTTTTTTAAAAAAAATACCAGCCTGATTTTTAAAACTACAATTATACCTTGACTGCACAAAATTATATTAAGCAGACCATTATACTGAGCAATTTTCATCAGGAAGAAAATCAGAAATTGTTCATCAAGGGGAAGTGAGCATGTATCATCAATCCAAGATTGCAGTTCTAGAGCCACAAAGTCTTTTCAATTTTGAAGAGCAATTTCTTTAGCTGTACCCTATGCTCAGGGAATCCATGTTCTTCTCACAGTGATATATTTTGATATATAATTCAAAAGTGCATTCTTATGATTCAACCATTTTCAGTTTTGTAATACCTTATAAACCAATACATGTATATTAAACCAAAATGTGGAAAGAAAAAGAAAAAAAGAAGAAAAAAAAACCCTCTCGCAAAACAGGTACTAGCAGCACATGCAACATAATGAAGATAGAATTCATAAAGCTGCTTCCAAACTCAGTCTGACTAAAATATGTTTGTAGGGGGGATATTAATCTTAAACTGTGTAGCTGGCTTATGTTACATAATAAAATGTAACATAAATCTTTAATGTGGAGTGCTTGGTGCTCTCTGAGCTTGATTGTTTGCTTGCAGACATTTCATTACCCAACTAAGTAACATCATCAGTGCCGATGAGTGTGGGGTTTGCTCCCTGTTTTTATACAGTAGCTTGCCCCCCCCCCCCTGTGTTGGTGGGGGTGTGGTTTTCTCCTTGGTAGTTCCTTGATTAGGGTATTGTATTCCGCTTCATTGTTTGCCTGGTGTTAATCCCTGCTTATCTGGGTGTTGGTTGCTAGAGAGGATGTGTTCTGGTCTTTTTGTTTCATTCTTAGCTTTTTTATTGTCTCTTTTGAATGGTGTGTAAATGTTGTAAATCGCCCAGAGTCCCCTGATGGGAGGAGATGGGTGGGGACAAATTAGATAGATAGATAGATAGATAGATAGATAGATAGATAGATAGATAGATAGATAGATAGATAATCTCTATGTGTCTGTTGATGGCTGATTCGTCTGAATGCCAAGCTTCCAGGAATTCCCTAGTCTTTTGGGATTTAGCTTGGTTTAGGATGCTCACAGTTCCCAGCTGAAACTACAGTTGAGTCTGCCCATAGGTTGTGAGATTAAGAAGTTTTCATTGTGTCTTCTGACTGCTAGTTGGTATTCATGGAGGCTCTCTGCTAGTCTTCTGCTTGTCTCTCCTACATAGTGGCTGTTACAGTCCTTATACTATATGTTGTAAATGACTCCTATTTTCAATTCTTGGGCTACTGGGTCTTTTGGTTTACTTAAGATGTTTTGGAGGGCTTTAATTGGTTTGTGTGCTACAGTGATGCCATGTGGTTGTCATAGTCTGTTGGTTGTTTCTGAGATGTTTCTGATGTATGGTGGTAACCCTTTTCATAGCTTGTGCTGGTCGTGAGCAGTCAGACAATTTTGATAAAGTTGCATGGGAATCCATTTTGTTGGAAGATATTGTATAGGCAGTTTGTTTCCTTTTTCTGGTGTTCTGGGTTGCTGCAGTGGGTTTATACTCATCTGACTAATGTTCTTACACAGCTCCTCTTGTGGAAGGTTGGGTTGTTTCTTTAGTAATGAAGCATTTGGTTGGTGTCTGTTGTTTTTCGATAGACTTGCATTTCTAATTTGCCATTGTTTCCTCTGCTGATGAGGATACCTAGGAAGGCAGTGTGTTGTTGTTTTCTTCTTCCCTTGTGAATTTTATTCCTTTGAAGATGTTGTTGATGGTTTCATGTGTCTTCTCTAGTTGTTGGCCTTTTTTATTATGACAAAGGTGTCATCTACATACCAGATCCATACTTTTGCTTGTACTGTATGTGTGGAAGTGCTATAGTTTCTAGATGCTGCATTATGGTCTCTGCTATGAATCCTGAGAGTGGTGATCCCATGGGTGTTTCTTTGATCTGTTGGTATATTTGTCCATCAAACTGAAAGTAGGTAGTGAGGTAGAGGTTGATAAGGTCCATGATTCTGGATATTTTTACCTTAATGCATTTGGCTAGGTTGGGTGTGTTGTGTAGTACTGCTACCATGGATTCTTTCACTAGTTCTGGTGATCTGGTAAGCAGGGATTAATACCAGACAAACAATCAAGCAGAAAACAATACCCTAATCAAGGAACTACCAAGGAGAAAACCATACCCCCATCAACACTGGCAGGGTAAGCTACTCTATATAAACAGGGAGCACACCCCACACTTACCAGCACTGATGATGTTACCTAGTTGGGTCAAGAAATGTCTGCAAGAAAACAACAAGGCCCAGAGAGCACCAAGAACTCCACAGATCATATCTTGAAATTCTTGCTATTTGCCTAAGCAATTTTCTTCTAATTTCTATGGATATCATTCTGTTCCTCAACAGTCTAACTACTGCATGGATCCCTATCCTACTTTCAATCTCTTGACTATAGCAGTCTTTTAGAAGACTGAATTTAAATCCAATTATTTGAGTTTTTAATAGCTAATACTGTGAAAAACAAAACAAAACATAAGAAGAAAGTATGTATCTATTGAAAACATACCTTCACACCTTGGAAGAGGATGGTTCCAGTTACGACTGATCCCGTGAAGGCAAGTAAGTGCTGAGTTTCCAATCAAAGTATATCCTAGAAAACACTCAAATGAAACAGTCTGTCCTACAGTAAAGTCAGTCCCAATAACAAAGCCATTGCGGAAGGGACGTGGGTCAGGACAACTTTGCAACTGATATGCTGAAAAATAAATAAATGAATGAATGAATGAATGAATGAATGAATAGATAGAATAATTGTCAGTGTACCACAGACAAGAAAGGTATTTCTTGAAAAAATGATTAAATATTTTAAGCACCCTTCTCTCTGTGTGTTGCTCTTTCTAACACATGAATATACGAATTGTATAACCACATAGTATTCCTAATCCAAACTCTTCATATTTTTTTATTTTTTAACATTTAAATAAAGTCATGGAATTGAAGACATCTCACTTACCTATGTTTTTCGCTGTTGAGGATTGAGCTGAATGACTTTTTCTCAAAGTGGGATGAGATCAACGTCTAGCCCCTGCAGTCACCATTCTACACTATATAATACTACAGTATCTCAATGAATGCATTTGTTCCTCTCCTTTTTCAATCTCAGCAGCTGGAAGCACCTGCC
Organism: Candoia aspera; assembly: GCF_035149785.1. Lineage (NCBI taxonomy): Eukaryota > Metazoa > Chordata > Lepidosauria > Squamata > Candoiidae > Candoia > Candoia aspera. Next base: position 192,573,290 of record NC_086155.1, read on the forward strand.
TGACCTTGCCACAGCTTGAAGTTATGCAGTGTTGGTTAATATTTAGCCAGGAGAGCACCAGGAATCAATGGAGCTATAGACAAGATGGGGAGCTTTTCAGCACCCAGGGAAAGGTAATGGCAAATCATTTTGGCCTTGTTATAAAGAAAACTGCATGGTCGTCCATATAGTCAGTCTTAACTCCTAGGCATCTTTATCCTATTTCTTAATTTTCATTAAAATTTAATGAAGGTTTTGACATTTGTTCCCTTTGAATTTCTGGTTCTAGTTTCAAAGTCATCTGCTACCTATGTATTATCTGTCTTTGGCAACTGGTACAAAGCACACGGCTGAAGAAATAAAGAAATGTGCATTGCAAGGTCATGATCCAAAGCTCAGGTTTTCATACATAGGTCCCATTGTTGGATGCAAGGATATAAGTCACATGGTCTGCATTGTCATGCTGCGATACTTCTATTTGGTTTCAAATGTGACCATGGAGGTATTAAATTGTTCTATTTTTATTATTTTAGCCTTTTGGAAGACCATTAAGACCTGGCTTTTTACTGAGGCACTGAGATAGGATAGAATAGAGAGAAAGAATGGAATGAGGGTAATTGGAGCTTGCTGCAGGCATCCCAAGGGGATGATTAAGGCACAGGGTTTTTGTTTTATCATTTTGCTGTTTTATTGTTTTATGGTTGTTTTATAGTTATTGGTTTTATTGTTGTTCTGAGCCACCCAGAGTTGTTTAAGATGGGCGGCCATTTGATTTTTTTTAATAAATAAATAAATAAATTTCTCTGTAAACTGCTAAACCTAATTTTGATTTCAGTGGGGTATATATGTGTTTAACAAATAAATCATAATAAATAAATATACTTGTTGTGTGCCCCCCTTGCCACTTCCCTCCCACAAACACCTATACACTGTTTGGGGGAAAAAAACTCTTTGGGCTTACATATAAATAATGAATTGAATTCAGTGGGAGGTACACCACATTTCAACTTACCTATGGGAGATATCCAGTTCAATCTCACTTACTGAAATCACCTATCTTCATACTGTCCAGGAGAACTCCCAACTTTCAACCCAGGAGAAAACGGTGTATGTTCCATAGAAACTGTTCTTTTGAGTGGAAAGCTTTTTTTTCCACTAGCTGAACCCTACCATTGAGTAGTTTTGTGTCTTTCTGTGATTATATGTCCCCAAACCTAAATAGTGGATCTAATTACCATGAGAAATAATTAGTAAGTAACATGGTAGATCACTTCAAGCACAAATAAGACTGCAAGCGGTTGATAATGCTATAATTTGGGATATGGGACTCTGCTCTGCTCTGCTCTACTCTAGATTTTATTCCATGATTCCTCAGATAAAATCATTGTGAACCAAACTAAAACAAGCCATTTTTAATATTTCAATAAAAATATTTTGCCCTTGTTTTTAACAATGTACTTTGCATTGTAACATTACAAAACAGGTAGATGTAATCACATACCTTGATACACAATATGAAATCCTTGTTTGTTCTGAGAATAATCACTGTGAAAATATAAGCTAGTTTCATGTGTTGTACTGAAAAGGGAAGAAGGTAGCTGAGGACCGCTGAGTCTACCAATGGCAGTGCTAACATCGGTTGATCCGCTTCTAATTTCCAAATAATCATGGATTGTCTCCGTTGAAAAGTTCACAAATTGCAAGTGCACACCTGAAAATAGTGTTTAAGAAATAAATAGGATAAAATCTAAACATTGTTTAGTACTTCTATATTAATAGAGGAAGTTTAATTAATTAATTCAGGGAGTTGCTATACCATTAGACTGGACAACCAAACAGATCCTCCATTTGTTTTCAACATTTGTTATATTATTCTCAAAAATTTCAAAGTCTTGGGAAACCAATATAATTTAAACTACAGGAGCTCTGCAATAATCCAATAAATGGGGGAGGGGGGACCATACTGTGACCACCGCAGCAATTGTAGTTTATCGGGGAGCCAAGGGGCACTGAAGGGCCAGGATCTCTTCTATTGCAGTTCAAATGATATTGGCAGTGTTTGTAGGCCAACAAGCCCAAGGATTTTTCATCCACACAGAAAGACAGCATTTGTGTTAGCATCCAAGACAAACTTCTTTTCTTTCCTAAAATGTATTAATAGATTAAGAAATTTTATTTCTTTATTTAAAAAAAAAATACGCCCTGATTTCTCTTCTAGAAATGTACTGTGACAAACACTACTGCTACTACTACCACCATTACTACCTTGCTCCCACTACTAGCAACAATTTGACAGTTAAAAATTGTAAACACTGGATAGTTGCATACAAAACCTGCACATGAAAAGAACATAAAAACAGTTAAAATAATGAATGCAATAAAAGGGGATTAAAAAAAAAATAAACTTGCAAACCAAATGCATTTCTAAAAAGGCAGTTTTCAAAATGTCAATCCCAAGGAAGAAAAACAGGCTTGCTTTAGAAATCAAGAATCTTGGTTCAGCCCCCCAAAGACCTCTTCCTCATTACAGAGATTATTAAGACATGCCAAAAGACCTCTGAAGATGATGTTAATAATCAGATAAGTTCATACAGAAGAAGATTGTCCAGATCTTGTTTCAAAATTTAAACATCATAACTGATATTTGGCAAGGAAACCTCTGTAAATACTTCAACACATCCCCTGTAAGCAAAACAATCAAACTACTGTATTCTGTGCCACCTGTAGTTTTCAAACAATCATAATGGAAGTTTCTATGAAGAATGCTCTGCAGCAATCTGGACATGAAGTACCTAAAACCTGTACAGCCCTTTGGAGATCTGAGTTCTTAAAGAATGGGCAGAATTCATTCATTCATTCATTCATTCATTCATTCATTTTTCTATCCCACCTTTATTATTTTTTTATATAAATAACTCAAGGTGGCAAACATACCTAATACTCCTTCCTCCTCATATTTTCTCCACAACAACAACCCTGTGGTGGTGGGTTGGGCTGAGAGAGTGACTGGCCCAAGGTCACCCAGCCAGCTTTCATGCCTAAGGTGGGACTAGAACTCACAGACTCCTGGTTTCTAGCCCATTAATGCTTCTTCTCAATGTCTCCCCAAACTATTTTCCCTAAATTACACTATTATTTTTATATAAGATGTGTCTCACCCAATTAGTGGTCAGAACTAGACAGCAAGACAGAGAAAAGAAGCAGTGGTAATGTCCAAATTTGTAAATTTGGAAACTTTTTCTGCAGCTTTCAAATAGCATAAAAGCAAAATAATGTTCAATCTTGTTTTCCTAAGAGATATAATTCAACTACATTGAGTAGCTCCAGCAGACATGGATTTAAATAAATATTTAGCTAAAGATATCTTATGTCAATTTAATGGGTGAAAAATGGAGGATAATCCTACAATTATCCCTCTTCTATTATTTTGAGGCTACATTGTAGAGACTCCTTTAAATTCTAGAAACAGACTCAGAAATAGTTTCCCAAGTAAAATAAATTACAAGTTTGATCAACAACGATGCCTCATATTTCAAATTACATATATTTTTTTCTGTTTCATTTCATGTACCATAGGGAAGATCTATGGCTGGTGCCCATGAATAAATAGGATATTCAAGCTGTTATTTGCTTAAAAAAAATACACAATCACTGTTTGCTTGAAAAATGTTATATTACATACCTTTTGGCCCTTGTTCATTTTGTTGTGCCATAAGTGCCATGTGAGGATTAACCCAACAGCCTGAAGACCAAAGCACTGAAGCCTAAGCTCACCAGCACAAAGTAAGGAAGAACTTCATGGCATGCATGCCACCAAACAAATATATCAAATTAAAACAAAACAAAACAAAAAATCCTCTAATGTGAAACAGTGCCATAAGCAAATGTGATACATGATTCTGCCTTTGTGGGCTCCCCAAGAGTGTAATACTCCGCTATATAGCAAAGTATCTTGAGAGGTCCATAGATTTTCATTATTGAATTTTGAGTCTAATCTACAACTATCTATTTAACAAAGGTTTTTTTTAAAAAAATTCTTTTGACATGTTCCTACAGTATATTAACTTATCATTATTTACTTTAGAAGACATGACTCATGTTGTTATTGCTTTTTATTTTTTAATCAGTGGAAATTACTGGTAGTGTTATTAACCTCTAGCTGGATTCACCTTCAAGCTGAAGTACATGTTTCATAAATTTCTAAATTTGTCCTTTTATAAGAGTTTTATTATTGCATCTGCAAATTTAAGTTGCGTAAATGAATGCATTCTTTTGCCTCCTGGCTTTCATCCAAAACTATTATTTTTTAAATTGCTACAATTTTGTGTTGACTTGTGCACAAAAACCTACATGCTGAGCTCCATTAAAGCTGTGTGCGATGAGCTGTTACCGCTACATTACTGTTGTGAACATAGACTTTGGAGAAGACTAACATTCAGTAGTAGAGCACATGTTTTGCAGAAAAAAAAGAGCTGTCTACTAATTCATGAAACTTAGGTTGTTGTTTATTCGTTTAGTCGCTTCCGACTCTTCGTGACTTCATGGACCAGCCCACCGCCAGAGCTTCCTGTCGGTTGTCAACACCCTCAGCTCCCCCAGGGACAAGTCCGTCACCTCTAGAATATCATCCATCCACCTTGCCCTTGGTCAGCCCCTCTTCCTTTGCCCTCCACTCTCCCTAGCATCAGCACCTTCTCCAGGCTGTCCTGTCTTCTCATTATGTGGCCAAAGTATTTCAGTTTGGCCTTTAATATCATTCCCTCAAGTGAGCAGTCTAGCTTAATTTCCTGGAGGATGGACTGGTTTGATCTTCTTGCAGTCCAAGGCACTCTCAGAATTTTCCTCCAACACCACAGTTCAAAAGCATTGATCTTCCTTCTCTCAGCCTTCCTTATGGTCCAGCTCTTGCAGCCATATGTTACTATGGGGAACACCATTGCTTTAACTATGCAGGCCTTTGTTGTCAGTGTGATGTCTCTGCTCTTAACTATTTTATCGAGATTTGTCATTGCTCTTCTCCCAAGAATTAAGCGTCTTCTGATTTCCTGACTGCAGTCAGCATCTGCAGTAATCTTTGCACCTAGGAATACAAAGTCTTTCACTGCTTCTACATTTTCTCCTCTATTTGCCAGTTATCAATCAAGCTGGTTGCCATAATCTTGGTTTTTTTCAGGTTTAGCTGCAAGCCAGCTTTTGCTCTTTCTTCTTTCACCTTCATCATAAGGCTCCTCAGTTCCTCTTCACTTTCAGCCATCAAGGTGGTATCATCTGCATATCTGAGATTGTTAATGTTTCTTCCAGAGATTTTAACTCCATCCTTGGATTCCTCAAGCCCAGCTTGTCGCATGATGTGTTCTGCATACAAGTTGAATAGGTAGGGTGAGAGTATACAGCCCTGTTGTACTCCTTTCCCAATCTTAAACTGGTCCGTTGTTCCGTGGTCTGTTCTTACTGTCGCTACCTGGTCGTTATACAGATTCTTCAGGAGGCACACAAGATGACTTGGTATCCCCATACCACTAAGAACTTGCCACAATTTGTTATGGTCCACACAGTCAAAGGCTTTAGAATAGTCAATAAAACAGAAATAGATGTTTTTCTGAAACTCCCTGGCTTTTTCCATTATCCAGCAGATATTGGCAATTTGGTTTCTAGTTCCCCTGCCTTTTCTAAACCCAGCTTGTACATCTGGCAATTCTCGCTCCATGAACTGCTGAAGTCTACCTTGCAGGATCTTGAGCATTACCTTACTGGCATGTGAAATGAGTGCCACTGTTCGATAGTTTGAACATTCTTTAGTGTTCCCCTTTTTTGGTATGGGGATATAAGTTGATTTTTTCCAATCTGATGGCCATTCTTGTGTTTTCCAAATTTGCTGGCATATAGCAGGCATTACCTTGACAGCATCATCTTGCAAGATTTTGAACAGTTCAGCTGGGATGCCATTGTCTCCTGCTGCCTTGTTATTAGCAATGCTTCTTAAGGCCCACTCAACCTCACTCTTCAGGATGTCTGGCTCTAGCTCACTGACCACACCATCAAAGCTATCCCCAATATTGTTATCCTTCCTATACAGGTCTTCTGTATATTCTTGCCACCTTTTCTTGATCTCTTCTTCTTCTGTTAGGTCCTTGCCATCTTTGTTTTTGATCATACCCATTTTTGCCTGGAATTTACCTCCAATGTTTCTAATTTTCTGGAAGAGGTCTCTTGTCCTTCCTATTCTATTGTCTTCTTCCACTTCCATGCATTGCTTGTTTAAAAATAATTCCTTATCTCTTCTGGCTAACGTCTGGAATTTTGCATTTAATTGGGCATATCTCCCCCTATCACTGTTGCCTTTTGCTTTCCTTCTTTCTTGGGCTACTTCTAGTGTCTCAGCAGACAGCCATTTTACCTTCTTGGTTTTCTCTTTCTTTGGGGTGTATTTTGTTGCCACCTCCTGAACAATGCTGCCAACTTCTGTCCAGAGTTCTTCCGGGACCCTATCTACTAAGTCCAGTCCCTTAAATCGATTCTTCACCTCCACTGCATATTCCTGAGGGATATTAGTGAGCTCATATCTAGCTGATCTGTGGGTCTTCCCTAATCTCTTGAGTCTGATTCTAAATTGTACAAGAAGAAGTTCGTGATCGGAACTACAGTCAGCTCCAGGTCTTGTTTTTACCGACTGTACAGATGTCTGCCACCTTTGGCTGCAAAGGATATAGTCAATCTGATTTCGGTGTTGTCCATCTGGTGAAGTCCATGTATAAAGCCGTCTCTTAAGTTGTTGGAAGAGAGTGTTTGTTACGCAGAGTGAGTTGTCTTGGCAAAATTCTATCAGCCTATGTCCTGCTTCATTTTGTTCTCCCAGGCCATACTTACCTGTAATTCCAGGTGTCGTTTGACTGCCCACCTTAGCATTCCAGTCTCCTGTGATGAAAATAACATCTCTTTTAGGCGTGTCATCCAGTAGGTGCTGCAGATCCTCATAGAACTGCTCTACTTCAGCTTCTTCAGCATTTGTGGTTGGGGCATATATTTGGATCACTGTGATGTTAGATGGCTTGCCCTGAATTCGAATTGAGATCATTCTGTCGTTTTTTGGATTGAACCCAGCACTGCTTTAGCCACTTTACTATTAATTAGGAAGGCTACTCCATTTCTTCTGTGGTCCTCTTGTCCACAGTAGTAGATCTGGTGGTCATTTGATGTGAAGTGGCCCATTCCAGTCCATTTCAGTTCACTGATGCCCAAAATGTCTATCTTTAATCTTGACATCTCACCAAGAACCACATCAAATTTGCCCTGGCTCATAGATCTTACATTCCAGGTTCAAATGGTTTGTTGATCCTTAGAACATCGGATTCGCCGTTCACCACCAGCACCGTCGGCCGCTAGCCGTCCTTTTGGCTTTGAGCTAGCTGTGTCATCACGTCTGGGGCTAGTTGAGCTCATCCTCTGTTCCTCCCCAGTAGCATTTTGACCATCTTCCGACCTGGGGGTCTCATCCTCTGATGGTATACCGAAATATCTCTGGTTGTACTGATCCATTTAGTTTTCACGGCAAGAATACTGGGGTGGGTTGACATTACCTTCCCCAGGGATCACATTTAGTCTGACCTCTCTGTCATGACCTTCCCGTCTTGGGTGGCCCTTCACGGTTTAGCTCATGGCATCATTGAGGTGCTCAAGCTCCAGCACCACAACAAGGTAACGATCCTTTGCTGAAGGAAACTTAGGTAGCATGTCTTAATACTTGTTGCCTGAAATCGACTATGCAAAGGGGCTATCACTTTTCTGTCTAGGCTTGTGAGTTATCTAAGTCACTGTTTTTCAACGTAGGTTACTTTAAGATGTGTGGGGAACATGCTGGTTGGGAAATTCTGGGAGTTGAAGCCCACATATCTTAAAGTAGCTAAGCTTGAGAAACTCTGATCTAAGTATATCCAGTTGTCCATTACATGTCAAATAATACTGGACTAGATGGATCTATGGGTTAATCCAGTAAGGCTTTTCTTATGTTCAAAATATTCCATCTTCAGATACACCTAGGTATGACTGTTAGGGAAAATTCCTCTGAAACCTTGAAGAACGCCTTCCAATAAAGACACAAATCATAAAGCTGGTTAGTCCAAACAATTTCAGCAGAAAGGTATTTTCCTACATTTCAACCATGCTTGGTGAGAAGACCTAATTTGGTGAATGAAGTATGCATGCAATGCTTAGTTTTTAAAAGAGGAACATATTAACAGGGCTTCACTTCTGTTAAGTGGAACTAAATGGAATAAGACATACCAAACCCAACAGGCAGCTTTATAGTCCATGTGCAATCTAAACTGCTGGGATAATTTCCAGGAAATCCTGGGCTAAGGATCACACCACTGAAGTCTGACATGGAACCACCACACTGTGCTACAAATGAGAGAGAAAAATAAAAGGGTCATTTAAACCAAGTTATCTTTCCTTAGCTTCTAAAGCAGCGTTTCTCAACCTTGGTCATTTTGAGATGTGTGGACTTCAACTTCCAGAATTCTGGGAGTGCTGGCTGGGGAATTCTGGGAGCTGAAGTCCACACTTCTCAAAATGGCCAAGATTGACAAACACTGTTCTAAAGAAATACACTAAAAAAAATGGGATTCTATTTTTCTGTTAGGCAATTCTTTACATTAATGCTGTTCATTCAGGTGACTGAGGACAGCGGTATCTACAGCTTCTTGTTCTTTTTATCAAAATTGGGCTGCAAGCTCCACCCCTTCGGAGCATGTGCACAAAGTCATCACACATGTAGAAAAGGACCGAGGCTTGCAGTTAATGCCACAATTCAACTTTCACCCCTGCTCTCTTGTCCTTCATGGATGTCACTGGTTAAGAACCAGCAATCAATAGCCTACTATTGCTATAACCCAAATGGGGCTACAATGCCCTCATCATGCTTATGATTACCCCAAAATTTGCAGAAATACAATTATAGTTAAAGAAGCAACAGTTGTACTGAAATAAACCAAGAGGAATGAGAAATGTCAAGATCACATAATGTTGTGTGTTTGGGGAAAGAGGATAGGGTAGGAAGTAGAAAATGGAATATCATAACAGAGGGAAAATGTGTTTGGAATACTGAACGGAGCAATCCATACTCTTTGTCATATTATAGACTCCCTTTGTATTTCATAATGTATCAAGCCAGAGTCACCACAATTTTTTTTTAATGGAATGAACTGTATTTCTCAAAAATATATTCATTACTATTGACCTACTTATCTTTGGGAAAAAATGTAACTTGGCATTTTTTTTAATGCAATGTATAATGAACACTTGTTTTGGCTCTAGCACAGGCCTGCTTTCTTTCTTTTGGCTTTATTTTAATATCACCATTTACACTACTCAATTCTCCTTTGAGTTTTATTGCTGATTTAAATAGTAGTAGCCATCTGCCTCACGAAATCTGCATCAGAACGATGTCACCTGACATTTAATACTAGAGATTGCACAGCAGATTGTCCACAATGTCAAAACAATGGGCATGTTTTGCATGCATTGTGGGCACTTAAAAAGGGGTGGGACTTTGTTGCCCTGGTCATGCCCACTCTGTTCCCATTGTGGAACTCCCTCATGGATCCATCCCTCTATCAAGACACCATGAACCTGGCAAATAAAGCTCCAATACATGTTTCATAAAGTTTTTAAGCTTATATATGAAAGAAATACCTAAGCAAATTGGAATAGGATAATTCCATCTTCTTACTGGTCCAGGCATGCAGGTGATATGTGAATGTCCCTATAAAATGACAAAACATTTTAAAATTATCACATTAACAATCAGTTCTATGCTACACTTTATTATGCATAACAATAAAAGAGTATCTCAGCTTTCATTCTGTGATGTAAACCTGGGAGCCAAACTGGCTGGCAAGGTCTCATCAGCATAGCCAATTATGGTCTGGTTTGGCTGCAGCAATATTAGCAAGTCATTGGCACAAAACAAACCTCCCTTGGATCCCTGATATGCTTGCCAATCCCTGGCCTCCCTGGCTAGGGAGCTGTTTACATAGACAATGTTACTTTACTGCATTTTGATGTGTATGCCAAATGGCAAAGAACAAAGGCCAGTTATGGTACAGAACTGAGAGAATATGGCACTTTTGGCATAATAATGGAGATATAATGGGTAATGTCTTCTTCTTTATCACATGGGCAGCAGATCAGATGTTCTTCTCTGAATCAGAGAAGTAAAGTCTTTAGATTCCAAATTGCATGTTCCTTTAGGGATCTGGAAACAACAGTGATGCAGTGATCATCCATTAAAACACACCCACACCCACACACCCATAAACACACACCTAATGATGATGTAAAGGCTCCAACAAATAAAGTCAGACTCTTGGTGAATACTTTGGACATACTGATATCTTTATCTTGGTGACAAACAGAAATGATTTGGGATAGATAGATAGATAGATAGATAGATAGATAGATAGATAGATAGATAGATGGCAGACAGACTGACAAGCAGACAAACAGACAGACAGACAGACAGAGAATACAGACAGATGTGGAAGAAAGCAATGCCAAACCCAATAAACATAAAAATAAACCATTTTAGTGGATCCCTAATTTCTCTTCCTCCTGCAGTTTTAACCCACACACTGTACTCATTCCTGTCTTTTTTTAAAAAAATGATATTGATATTCCAAAGATTCATGATGATGCAACAAGAGGGAGCTCCTTAAAAAAAATCATTTCCATGAGGAGGAACCCCTCACAAGCCATGGGTCCAACTCTATATTTCAAAGGAGTTATAAGGAATAAGGAAAATAATAAATTGCAGAAACTCAATCTTTATCAATTTGTATGTCCTTCCCTTCAAATAATGGTTTTATTTTCTAGCTGGATTATAAAAAAAAACAACTCTTATTTTAAAAGCAACAATAACTTAGTTAGGAATGAATAATAAATCTGAGTTTGAAAAAGAAAAAAAAAATCTACCTGGAGAGAATATCCTTGGTCACACTGGAAGGAAACCACATCTCCCACCATATACCTGTCTCCAATCTTAATTCCACTGTTTGGGGTCTGAGGTTCAGGGCAGGAGTCCAAACCTATAGCTGTGGAAAGTTAAAAAACTTAACAATGACAAAATAAATTTATCCTACAGATTCTGACATGCATGCAGAACATTATCAAAGTCCTCATGCTGAGGGAGATTGAAATCAGGAAGACAATAATATAGCATTTTTGAAAACTGTCTACATTACAGAAATACTTTTCTCCACAAGTCTTAAATGTCTGACAGATCATTCTCCGAGAAGTGTTTTAAGATAAAGTGAGCAGATTTCAAGTATACTGGATTCATTCCTTTTTCTGAGACTTCCGAAATCCATCAACAAAAGCCAAGTGCATGTTAATGCCTTGGAAAAGGGAAGAAGGCCAGAGGCAGAATGATGGACAAGGAAGATTACCTTCTGTTGAAATACAGTTGAAATACAAACTACGGTTGAAATACAAATCTTTATTTAATTTTCTACAGATTAGAGAAGAATAAAAATGGAATTAAGGCTACTAGCAGAACAGTATGAAAACAAACTAAAGGGAACAAATTAAATGCTGGTGGGCCTCATCAATGACAGTGCATGAAATTCTGAACATGCTCTAATCATTGCCGGAGTTTAATATTGCTGGGGAGGTATAAAATAATTCCCTGTTCAGGAACTCACCAACATACATAACAATGGAAGTGTCATGGAGACAAAGGTCAAGTGTAAGTCCATCCCCAGTAATAAACAGGGCTCTACACATTAGGAGTTCATTGTGCATGATGATCTAAGTGTGATGATAATGAAAGCTGAATGCACAGTTAGGAATCCATAAGTTATTTGGCTTGGCAAGAGGGTTATAAAATGCTGTTTCTGTTGGTTATAGAGAAAATTTCTATCCATTTCTTATTTATTTATTTTTTTAATAAAAAGTTCCTCCTAGGAAGGAGAGAAAAAAAAAAAAGCTGGCAAAAGGGTGTTCACAGAATAAAATGAAGGATAAATCAAACATCTTCAATTTTAAAATGTATTTCTAAAATCCACATGTTACATGGCAAACCTTTCATTAAGCTATACAAGTATTTTTTATATTCCCATGTTCAAAGTCTTCTGCATGTAAGCTGAACAGTACACAAACATTTAAAACATGGTATTCAAGTATGGAACATCAAGTATTAAAAATGAAGCAGAACAAAAGAAAGCTTTTCAAAATGCAGAGCCAAATAAAGCCTGAACAGCCAACAAGTAGCTTCAGAAGCCAAAAGCTTTCCAAAATAAATAGATTTTAGAACCTTTCCAAAAGGCTAGAAGAGAAAAACAGTCAACAGAAAGCTCATTCAAAAGTTTTGGAGCAACTGTAGTCAAAGTCTGATACTTGGCTGTTGACAATCTGTCTCATATAATGCTGAACAGGATCTGAACATTTTCCCATAACGGGGGCTGAGGCTTACAGAAGAGCTCATCTCCGGAGGACCTCAGTCTAAGACCATAACCTTAAACTCAGAAACAAAAGAGGGGCACTCTAACACTCACAGATAGCCAGTGTGTTGACTTCAACAAAAGGTACAGATATTCTTACCTAGATGGGCTTGTTCAGTTGGGGATGACCTCTATATGTCATGCAATATTTCTTCTCTAATCACTAATATTAACTGTGTAGTTCTATAAAGTTTGTTTTTCAAACTGATATTGACAATTCATATATAATTCATTGTTTAAAAAAACAGAAAGGGCATATGCTCAGCGCAGAATCCAGTTAATCTTGCTACTTTGTTAACTGTATAAATGTTTCTGCACACACACACACACTATGTAAATGAAGGGGGGAAGATATATGTTGTTTTATACTTGCCCCCATCTCTCAAATCTATGGAACAAGATAATCTTGTATTATTAGAGTTAATTCTAGAAAAAATATATATATAAACATTTGGATAATTTGATTGCGTATAAATTAATGTAATTAATGAGGCATACCCCCCAAAAATGGTTGGCCACTCTGAACATCAATCTGGTTATCATCACATGATTATATGCATCCCAAGATCACTTAGCTTCCTGTTTAATTATCTAAAGATTCAGGTAGATGCTAGCCCATAACATTAATTGATAATTTCCATAAAATGATTTCACCTACGGTACCATAATAATTATCATTTACCTACTGTGAATGATATGAGAATGAGAGAGAAAGAAAATAAGAAATGAATTAAGACTGAGCACAAATGGCCTATCAGAATTCTTCACAAAATCCAGGGTCATAAACATTGAGCAATTTTACTGCTCAATTTTATTGAGTTTTATCGGGGAAGACATCCACTCCTATAATTTCTCAAAAAGAGAACTCCTATTTCCTGGTTATAATGGCACTGCTAATGGAAATCCTAAACTGGAGGAATTCTCCTGTGATCTTTTGCCTCGGGATTTAAATGAAGTGTGTAAAACCAAGGAAAGTGCTAAAAAGATGATTGTACAATGAAATACAGGATACTCAACCGTATCTCTCTTACCCTCATAACTAAGGGTAAGGCTATCCATCATGTACTTCTCTTCCTTTTTGAAAAATATTTTAAAAGCAATTTTTCTTTCAACAAAATGAGTAAGAGTTTGTAGGAAAGACATGTAGGACTATTTTCTCCACCTGACATTAGAAATAAGAAATGAAGACATATACAAAAGAGCTAAGGGGAGAAAGAAAAGTGGAGGGGCTGGCAAAAAAACAAAGGGAGGTCCACTATGGATCCTGATTCTGCCCATCTCTGATATGCAGACCTTGAGAAAGGTCCCAATACATACAAACCATCCCACCCCCAAACACACACAACAAACTTTATCTAGTGTGACTTTCTGGAGCCTGAGGTAAGAGTTTCAAATTATATGCAGCCTCACCCTTTCGCTTGACACTAGAAATTATGTTTTCTATATCCTCTTCTTTTAGTTTCAAAACCACTATGTGCAGCTTTGACAAAGAGATGAAGTGTGCAGAAATTATGAATTGTGGCTAGTCTACTTACAAATATTGCCAGTTATTCCATGTCACTTAAATCATCAGTGAGTAAGTGAGTGGTTAACAGAGCTAGACAACTGCAAGATATATTCTGTATGAAATGACTGAAATCAAATATTGAGATCTTTATATAATTGCAACATCTTCGTGATATTTCAAAGTGCCATTCTGGCTTTCAAACAACCAATTACCTGAATAGTTTCAGAAAAGGAAAAAAAAAAGCCAGAAAGGCAGTAAAATGCAAGATAATAGAAAAAGATCACATGGCAATGGAGGAAGATGATTATATGATAATACACATCACTCAGAATTGCTACTAAAATATTCTAATGGTTAAGATTGTCTGGTTATACCACAAAATGGAACAGACAGTGATTAAAGAATTTTGGGATTCTCACAGATCAGACAAATGATCACAAAATGTAAGATTATGTATCTGATCTTGTTTATACCTACAGGATACACAGGCTCTTCTGTTTATATGGAACAGTGAGAAAATGACATAAGTTGTAGAGAAAAGCAGTCTGCATTTGCTCGGATTTCTCCGGATAATTGTTGTTATTATTTTTATTATTGCTGGACTCAGATTTGGTTTTAAATATGCAAGTGGCACTTTAGGAATCAAGCAGAATTGCTTAAGCTTGTATCTGATATTGCAATTGTATGCTAGCAAAGGATTTTGTAACAAAGTTATATTTTGGCAAAACAAAAAACATTTAATGATAAATTAGCAACACCTAATTGCTGAGATATGAAAAATAAATCTTTGGTGACTTATTACTGTGTTTCCTTTGTTTCCCTTGCTTGTTGCCAAAGTCATTATCTTCTCCTCAACAAGATTCAACTAGCATAAAATCTAAACCACCAGGCAGACCAACTTAAGTCACTCCCATGGACAACAAGTTGCAAATGACCCAAGGTCCTGGATGTGAGTATAGCCTTGCATAGGACTAGGGACAATTTGCCTGAAGATATGCCACCTTGGTCATTAAAAAATGGCAGTTTTTTCCCCCTTCTTCAAAGGATCAGTAGAAACAAGTTAACCAAATTCCTTTTCTATCCCAGAATGATCCGTTTTTTCTCTCTCTGTCTCTGAAAGTGCTTGATGTTACATATATGTCTTTCAATACCTACCTGTTTATTTTTCCTTTTTTCCTTTCAGTTCTTAATACTTTTTCAGCCAACATCCTTAGTTCTTAATCCAAATGAATATAGACTCTAGGATCCTTTGTAGGGGATAGAATCTTTATGCTGAAATATTTACCTTTTGTCACTCTCTTTCTTTCATCAACTTTTCCATAAGCCATCCAGGCCTATTTAATTGTAATATATATTGCAATTACATTACCTGTATATTCTAAATGAAAGCCAGCAGCCGACACACTAATATCTGACTGAAAGTTTAAGTACAAATTGTTGGATGTACTATTAAGAAGTGGAGGTATTGTAGTTCCTGGGGAGGAAAAAGAAGTTTCCAAATTATTAATCTGCAATTAATTCTATTTTTTCCCCTCATTTCAGAGTTTTATATATAAATATAAGCAGTGTCTCAGGTTACCATTTGTATCCATTTCAAAAGGGTGCTTTTGAGGGACATTTTTTGCTTGACTAACTGGCTATGAATCAGCCATAGGACCCAGTCAGCCATGTTGGTTCTTTGTGACTGAGATTGGGAAGAGGCAAATAAAATCCCCCCATCCATCCTTCCATCCATCCATCCCCTTTCAGGTTAAGCAAGGCTTAGAAAGGGAGCTTGAAGTAGTAAACCAAAGAACTGAAAAGCATGAGAAAAGAAAAGAAAATGAAATATAGCTACATCTAGTTTATTACAAATACCATTCACAATCCCCCTCCATGCTATTATGTCTCTGCAAACTGCACTAGCTTCCACCACACCTGTGTATCTCCTCATATACTGACTTTCATTCCTTAAACTTCTCAATCTCTTTTTGTGGATCTCATCAACTCCATCTATCTGTGTCTTTCTCAGTCTTCCCTTCTTCTTGATCCTTCAGTCATATATTTGTTTTGCAATTCAATCCTTTGCAATTCAATCCTCATCCATTCTCTATATGTGACCAAATCCCTCAGCTTACTTCTTTCATATCGGTTATTGACTTTTGTAAGCAATCCACTTTCATTTGGCAAACATTCATTCTCTATCGTCTCTTCTTGTTTTATTATACACAGTTCTTAAGTACCTCATTCCAACTGCAATCAACTTACTTCCATACAAAGGAGACAGAAGCATAGTCTGTCATAGTCTGTCACACAGCCATTTCGGTTCTTTCTATATACACGCCTCACAACAGATACTCATTACTTTCTACCTCTCTACTTGCACTTCTTAAAATGTCTCCATTCATGCCCCCAATTTTAGTAAATGTTCATCTACCTGAACTTTTTTTTTTTTGCCATTACCTCCACAAATGGAGGTCCTGAGCAGCTGTGAAAACTTCCTTCCCTATTTTCAATGTTTTCTTTTTAATATTAATATTAATATTATTTAATATTTTTATTATAATAACCAATTATATTTTTTGACAAAATGGGATTTTCATGCTCTCCAGAGATGCCCATAAAGGATCTTATAATGGCATTTCAGGTTACCGGAGGGCCTTCATTATCAATTTATGGTAGGCCTCATAGTTATGAAAATCAACAAAGTTGCTTCACCAGTCAGTCTGACTGATTATTGGATCCTTGCTATACGCTGCAATTATACCAAGTGCATAAAGACACACACCCAATTTGCACTGCTTGTGCAAATGAATTCTCTCTCTCTCTCATACACACACACAAACACACACACACATCAGGACTGCATTCAGCAGCAGATCTATACCTTACACCTCTGATTAAACCATATAGCACCTTCAGAAAGGTTAAATATGTTACCATTTAAAACAAAAAAAAAATGATAGTAAGTCTGGACAAAGTCAGCAGTTTTGCTATTTGTTCTGTCTTCCTGCTTGGTCCCCCACCATTTCAATTGTTCCTTGCAGCATTATTCTGAAGCATTAATGAAAAGTAAAATAGTATATGGCTCACAGGCATAACTGCTGCTACCATCTGTGGGAACTATAAAGAGTTAACCGAGTGGGTAGATGGATCAGAAAGTTGAGATCACTCCAGGCAATTTATTTTTATCCTCTAAACTGAGAATGCAGTGGTATCAGTGGTAGAGCATGAATACTTCAGTTGGCACTGCTGTAACTTTCTGGCAACAACATATCTTAGCAGTAAAATATAGTTAAAGTAAAACAAGGCAATTCGGAAGAAAGTGATATGATGACAAATACTTTTGCAGTGAGGGTTGAAAACTGAACAAAACAACAAGTTTTGTTTAGTCCAAGGTGAAAAGGCCTTGGACTATCAACAATGTGTAATTTATGAACACATTTAAACTTCTGGAAAATGAAGATAGCATGTATTATTTTTGGCATAGCACAGAGGAGTCTAAACCAGCTGAAGAACTTGATTGCTTCACCTGTTCATGAGATCTATGAAAAAGGCAAGGCGGATCAAGCATGCAAAGTACTATTATTCCTTTTTCCTTTTCTTTTTCCGCCTACATGTATACAGTAAATAATTACGCTTGGAAGGAGAAAAACAGGAGGAATCAAAAGCAGAAGGACCCCAAGGTTCACGGCTCAGTTTGAGAGAAAACAGGAAAGAACAGTGGGATGATAAAATGACTCAAAATTATATAAAGGTATTGTGGTCAGAAAGTTCTTAGATTCCATACTTTAGCCAACCTTGGCATTTTACAGTAATATTCAGCTTCCACTCAGCTTATGCATCACAAAATCCTTAAGACCTACCTGCTTTTTAAAGTCCATTGTAAATATAATTCAAACTACCTTGCACTCAAAATATATTGCATACAAATCAGTTAATGTTGTGTTTGTTTCCTGTAATATATAGATTGTGTTGTGGCAGATGGTAATAAAATCAGTTTCAGTGCTGTCAAAAATTTATGGTAGTTTTAGGTAACCACCTAGAATCAGACATACAGTTCTCTATGTAACCACCAATGAAACCACCATGAATCAGACATACAGTTCTCTAACTTGTTCTGCAAAATGGCGCATTTCAACACCTCCATGTATTACATGAATGTGACTCAAGGTATTTTATACTTGGCACCTTCACTCCTAGAACACAAGTTGATGGTTTACCAACTGGAATATCAGAAAATAAGTTATTCTTTCCATTCACCTGAATAGCTTCCAAGCCTTGGAGCATTGTTATCAGCACCATCATAAAAATCTAAAGAGTCCCAGTTATGCTCTGTTGCAAAACTTATCACCTGTACCTATAAAGGAGAGAGAAATAATGCAAAAATTACAAGACAATATGGAACTCTGCTACTTCAAATTACATCTCCAGAAAGAAGTCACCATTGCAGATTTCATTCAGACTTAGGTATTTGAACTAAATATTGGATTTCACCCAAATATATTTCTCAATATGACTTCATGCACAGTAATCTTATTGTACTAACTGAAATCTCTCCCCTGCACCCACTGCCATTCGATGCCTGCAGATAACGATGTTGTAAATAGCTATGTATCAGTACACTGTATTTACTTCTCAGTTAGTGGGATTTGGACAACAGTTTGTTGGCCTGCAAGATAGTGTCTACAATAAAGATTGTAGCTATGTGAAAGCATCAATTGATTAAAGTCATAATGAACAGCAGATGTCAATATCTATGGGCCTATTAGATGGTGATTGTAACTTGGAATGCAAGAGGAATATATGATACAGAGCATTAATTAATTCATGGGGAATGGGAAACATATTTTGCGTGCCTATGAAATGAAGGGAAGGGGGAAGTATAAAAGATCTCAAGGATGGAGGTCTTATTTTATGGAGTTGATGAATAAAGTGCAGGAAAGTGAAGATGTAAGCATAATTATGAATGAAAGGGCTAAAATATATGTCAGGATTTATTAACTGGTATCATATAGATTAAAGTTATACATCTGAAAGTCATTTATAGATAAGTGGTAGTTGCCTGTTAATGGCAATGAATAGTGACAAAGAAAGAATCAAGATTTGTTTTTGGGGGAAAGATGTAAAATCTTCTAAATGAATGTGTCTTGGGTTTGGGAATAGGCACTTATGGATGATCTCTGGCGGGAGCGGGATGGAGGCAGTGCATCCATCCTTGCTCTCCTTGATCTCTCAGCGGCTTTCGATACCATCGACCATGGTATTCTTCTGGGATGACTCAGGGAGTTGGGGGTGGGTGGCGTGGTTCTGTGCTGGTTCACCTCCTTCCTCCAGGGCCGGTCCCAGTCGGTGGTGATAGGAGATGAGAGATCCGACCCTCAACCCCTGTTTTGCGGGTTGCCACAGGGTTCGGTTCTCTCCCCTCTCCTATTTAACATCTACATGAAACCGCTGGGGAGATCATCCATCACCACGGGATGAGGTACCATCAATATGCTGATGATACTCAGATATATATCTCCATCCCGGGAGAAGTAAGTGATGCAGTCAATGCCCTTTCTCAGTGCCTGGGGGCTGTGGGGGCCTGGATGGGGAGCAACAGGCTTCAGCTGAACCCTGGTAAGATGGAGTGGCTGTAGATTGATGGCTCCTCGGTATCTGGGAAGTTGTCATCTTTAGTTCTGGATGGGGTTGCACTGCCCCATTCAGAACCCATGCGTAACTTGGGGGTCCTCCTGGACTCACGACTCCTGCTTGAAGAGCAGGTGGCAATCGTGGCTAGGAGGGCCTTTGTACAACTTCAGGTTGTGTGCCAGTTACGCCCTTTCCTGGATCGAGATGCCCTCCAGACAGTCACTCATGCCCTGGTCATCTCCCATATAGACTACTGCAATGCGCTCTACATGGGGCTACCCTTGAAGAGTATCCGGAAGCTTCAGTTGGTCCAAAATGCGGCTGCACGAACAGTGATGAGTGCTCCAAGATCAGCACGTGTAACACCTCTACTGCATGAGCTGCATTGGGTTCCAGTTTGCTTCCAGGTCCAATTCAAGGTGTTGGTTATCACCTTTAAAGCCCTACATGGCATGGGGTCAGGCTACCTGAGGGACCATCTCATCCCTATAACATCAACCCATCCCACCCGATCATGCAGAGAGGGCATGTTGCAGACCCCATCTGTAAGAGAATTTCATCTGGCAGGGTCTAGGAGGTGGGCCTTCTCTGCAGTGGTGCCCGCCCTGTGGAACCTTCTACCCCCCGAGATGAGGCAGGCCCTTTCGCTCCCAACCTTCCAGAGGGGCTTGAAGACCTGGTTTTGCCGCCTCACATGGGATGGGAAGGTCAATAGCTCTTCCTGGGGGTGGCTGATGATGTAGAGTTCTCCTGACAGAATGGAAATCTCCCACTTGGATTTTATATTTATATTTTTATTATTTTAATATTGGTGATTTTATGATGTTAGGTTTTAAGGGGAATTTTATTGTAAACTACCCATAATCCCCCTTTTTAGGGGGAGATGGGCGGTGATAGAAATGTGAATAATAAATGAATGAATGAATGAATGAATGAATGAATGAATGAATGAATAAATATGTTACCTGATATATGGATGATGGGAACAAGATGAGAGAATATATAAAAATGACTGGGCCATTCAGAGACTCAAGAATGGATAGGAATGGGTTAGGAGTTAATATAGATCTAAAAGCATATGAATGTAGATATAAAGGCATAATTGCTTTGATAGTAAAAATGAGAATAAGTGAGGATTTTAAGGATGGTGGTACAGAATATGGACAAAATAATATTTGGTAATATCAATAATGGATCTTGGGGAAAGATATGACCAAGACTTCAAAGACTGGGGAAATTTCCAACGAATCTTAAGGAACAAAAATTGTAGGTGCAATGGGAACCAACATGTTTTTCACAATTCCTCTGCCCATAAGTTTTGTTTTATTTTAGTTTTCTTTTGCAAATTCTTTCCTTAACTGGTCCCTACTAGATTATAAACCAGCATGAAATGTCACCCAAGAGGACAATTGCAAAGAAAATGCAATTGACTGGAATATTAAATGCAAACAACTGAATAGTTTTGCTACATAGTGATCAGACCAGAAGAGGGAGAGAAAAAAAATATATTTAGAAGGTACTGACATATACAGTATATAGTGAGCGTGTGTGTGTGTGTGTGTGTAAGTGTAATAAAGGTCCTTTTCTGTCTTTGCACATTAATTAAATAGGAATTTTCTTCTGAAACCAATCTGGAAGAAAGGAAGATACTGCATTTCTTCCTACAAGTCTTCATTTTATTATACAGTCAACTTCCAAGTGACCTGCAGCTTCTCTGATTTTCCATGCATCTAATAAACCCAAAGGGATCCCAGTTAAAGCTAATAATGAAATAATTATTTCTACTTGGGTTCGCAGCAGCAGAGGTTCTGTCACCCTTATTTTAGGCTATGTTAACAGAAACATCATTTGCATATTAGAAGAAGTAATAGTTACACTTTATTTTACATTTGTCAAATCCTATCTCAGGTACTGCCTCCAGTTCTGGATGTCACACTTTTAGAAGAATTCAGAGAAGTGGGAACAAGTTCTTTGAAGACAGGAAGATTAATCAAGGAGCTAGAAATTAGAGAAGGAGGAGGAGTTGGCCATGCTTAGCCATGAGAAGGTGAGGCTAAGGAGGGATATGGCAACATTCTTCAAATATCTGAAAACAGCATTCACAGAATAAAGTAATGACTTTTTCTCTGTCATTTCAGAATGCAGAAAATGGAATAATGAGTTTAAGTTACAGAGAGGCAGATTCTGAGTGAATGTTAGAAAAAGCTTCCTAGCATTGTAAGAATTATGCAGACAAGTGATCAATTCCCATTCAATCGATGGATTCAAGGAGAGTCTAGAGAATCATCACCTATCAAGGATACTTCCTTTTGGATTTCCTCACATGGCAGAGGGGTGGCCTAAAATTCCCTCTCAACTTTTATGATTTTATGATTCATATGTTTGAAAATGTAGAATAATTAAATGTTCTATAAACCAATGATCAATGGAAATACTAAATACAATTATTAAGGATAATGTTCCACATCATTTTTATCACAGTATTTCCTTTCCTTTCGTCATCAAGTATAAGACACAGATGAAGGTCCAGTGTGGCCATTGTTGTCTTCACATACCAATGCTCCTGACCTAAGGCTGACTGATATAATTTGGGTATTAGTATAATTAATTGATAACTTGATAAATGGCTCAAAATATTGCAGAATCCATTTTTTTTTCACATTGTCAGTTAATTAACTTTTCAAAACCAAAATGTATAAATGGTTGAAAGGTACTTTGCATGATTGTGATTCAAAAAATACTCCCTTCATCCCTGCTCTGGTTGTTTATTATAAGAGCTGTTAAGACAAGGTTATAAATCTCTAATGCTGTCAGAACTTTTGGATGGGAAAAAGGACTTTATAGCAAACCAGATAATTCTCACTATGACAGAAATCTGAACATGTGCGTGTGGGTGGAATTGCTAGTTCCTTGGGTAATATTGCTTCTTAGAGAATCCGTTATACAAGCAAATGGGAAAAACTAACCAGCTGCCTTAAAACAATAAATACAAATAGTCCACAAGACCCAGTACTATCTGCTTTGCCTAGCAGTAGTTCTCCAACAATGGCTTTCCCAGCAAAACTGGTTCACATTAAACATCGAAGCTTGCCAGTTCTTTCACCAAGGAAGAGCTGCTCATCATGATTAACTACTATAAATTAGGATTAATTATTTATATTGGATATTTATTCCATGTAAACACATTTAATCTAAGGAAAGATTTCATACATTATCTCATAACCACATTCCAAAGTTGTATCATATAGGTATGTATTCATGTATACATGTACAGCCTAAAGATGTGCAGAGATTTGGATCTGAAGGGCAAACTCTGGCTGGGAGCATGTGTTGGTATATATGTAGCATCTCAATCAGCTAGGTCTTTTCCTAGATGATTACAGCTGCCCCCTGCAACTGATGTGCAAATAATACGCACACACAAACACACATGTGTATGCATGTGTATGTCTACTTAATAGGCATGCCAAATGTTTCTGGAGCACAACAGATTCTAAAATTGACATCACTGTCCCATCTGACTGACTACTTACCACAATATTTATACTAATGAGAGTTAAATTTTGTGCCTATATCACAGATGGAGAACTTTGGCATGTCACAAATCACCTTCCTATCTGTTTAGCATATGCATTACTCATGGTAACCCAAAAAAGAGGAAGGTAGGATAGAAAAATCCACTGAGTGTAATGTCTATAACAAAGCTTATCTCTCTCTCTTTCTCTCCCTCCCTCCATATATATACACACACATACACACACACACTGTATAGGCAAGCTTTATTTCAGACATGTTAGTGAGATAGATGAGAGAGGAAGAGAGAGATTCCAAATTGATTCCTTCTATCAAGAGGAATTAACTGCCCTTTATTTTCCTGATAATGAAAAAAACAACAACTTTCAAATTAATTCAGACATAAAGTTTATGCACAAAGGCAGGATTCAAAAATTGGAAGGAACTTGTTGCAAAAGTATTCACAAGAGGAGAAAAAAGTATCCTTGTTTATGAAACAAACAAAAATAGACTAGCTTAATATTTGAATGCCTTAACTGTAAATATTGTTAAAATCTGTATAGACCAAAAAATACAAATCTGACATATTAAAAAGATTATTTCTAAATAGCCGCATGCCTGTTTTACAGATTCTTTCCAAAAGAATTAGAGGACTAATCTGATTACAAGGAATGTTAATTAACTGCTAAAAACTTCTATGGCTTGTTTGAGATAGAAGAGAGAGAGAGAGATGATAAATGATAGATGATAGATGATGGATGGATGGATGGATGGATGGATGGATGGATGGATGGATGGATGGATGGATAGACAGACAGACAAACAGACAGACAGACAGATAGATCCTCAGTTTCTCTACACAAGAAACCTTATGTTGAGAATATTAAGAAAAGTATGTGTATTCTTACCTGAATCCCAGCTCCCTCTGGCACCGTGATCTTCCACACACAATTCAGATTGTTGTCATAAGGCTCAGGGTATCCCGGAGATAAAATGGTTCCTTTGCGCTTAGTTAAAATACCTCCACAGGGCACTGGAAGCAGATACATTAAATATGGAAATGGTTCATGTATCAAAACAGAGATACAATGTAACAAAAGCTTAC
This sequence comes from Candoia aspera, assembly GCF_035149785.1. Lineage (NCBI taxonomy): Eukaryota > Metazoa > Chordata > Lepidosauria > Squamata > Candoiidae > Candoia > Candoia aspera. The sequence goes on from NC_086155.1 coordinate 192,597,504, forward strand.
AAAATTACAAACTTCATCAATCTGAGCAGTTTCACAATACAATTCTATAATTCAAGAGAGACACCAGGAAAGGAAAACGAAACAAACAAACAAGCAAAGCTTTTACACAACAGATTCTCTGTTTCAAAAGCAGGAAACATATCAAATTACTTTCAAACCTATTTTGGATTTTTTTTTAAATATAAATAAGCAGGATGAAATATTGCGATTATTTATAGATAATGTACTGTTGTTCTACCTGATCTTTTGTGTATGTTGCTCCCACACACGTGATGATATTACTCAGGGCAAAACCTAGAATCTACACTTAGCAAATATTTCCCCTTTGTCTCAGATAGTATATTCCCCTGCCAGTGAGTTTTTTTTTTTTTTTTTTTTCAGTTGGGCATAACATGATGGAATTGAGAAATGTACATTGACTGCAAGGCAATGCTTCCCTTGGGAGTTATTGCCAATATGTCTCTGATCACCTTAGGACTTGAACAGGGGTACTGAGGATACTGCCTCAGTATCAATTTTCTGTAAGATCAGTTGTTCATTACAATCATTCTTCTGTTTAGGGCAAGGATACACAAGCTTCTTCAGGCCAAAGCATTCAGTCCAGTAAGGGAGTATATTAGGAAGAAATTAAATTAGTTTAAGTTAATATGATGACTCTCTGATGTACTTATAAATATTTTCCCCTTGGATTCTATTAACACTTATGCCTATTCTTTTTAAAACTAAAATTCAGAAGCAACTTTTAGAGCACCTGGAGATGGTATCAGAGGAATGGGAGAACTCTATAGACCACCACAGAAATGATAGACAATTCAGATGTTACATACATCTTCCAGGTCAGGGGACCCTAACCTGTAGTTTCAGGGCTACATGGAGTCTGTAGACAACCATAGAAATGACCTTGGAGAAGGAATGTGACAGTTAGCAAAATGTGATTTAAGCACAAGAAAAGGAGAGTAGAAAGAAACTTTAACTCACTCCACTTTAACTCTGTTATAAGAGGGAGGGGGAAAAAATGCTGCCAGGCTTTTAAGACTGATGTCAGCTCATGAAATATTGGGACTATCCATATAGGTCAAAGGAATTGTGAAATCCTCCTAGCAAAGGAATTGTGAAATCCTCCTATTCCAAAGCAATATTTATTGCAACTGTCACATTCCTTCTCCAAGGTCATCTGTGGTTCTCTACAGACTCCATGTTGTCTGACCTGGAAGATGTATGGAACATCTGAATGAGCTGCCAAGTTGGAAAGATGGGCCATAAACCTCAGTCAGCAAAGAGTGAGGTAAAAGGATTATTGAGATCCAGTTCAGTTACCATAAATGTTGCTTTGGATTACCTATGCTGGGAAATTCTTGCTATGAAGATAATAGTAGGGGATATCTCCCATTTCAGCTTGAACTCCCAAACAAAGATAAAATATAAATGCAAGAATAAATAATAATTGATTGGGGAGAGTGAGATCCTAGTGAACTCTTGGCAGCTTTTCAAACAATCAACCAGGGGTTGAACTTGGGAACACTGTTGTATAGTGTGTTCTGTCTTTACTATAGCCCATGCCGTAACTGGTGCTGAAGGGCTCTTGCTTGATAGGTAGAGCTTGAATTACATAACTCTGAGGCCTTTAAATTTAATCCTACTGTGATACCATTTCTTAAAATTCAAGCCAGATTTATTTTATCAGTCATATTAATGTAGCTAAATCACCCTTCAGACTTTCTCAAAACAATAATATCCATATTTATATTACATGCAACATAAATAGTGGTTTGCATCCAGTATAGATATCCATCCCAATGACAGTAATATTAGACATAAATAGAAAGAAGGCAGCTGGGTCCTGCACTGATATTTGATGCTAAACATGAATGATACTTTTGGTCAAGCCACTAGACATTCTAATATAATCACATTAGGCTGTCATCTAAATACAGATATTCTGCTAGAGTTTTAATAGCTTGAAGAAATGATTGATGAGACGTTTTATCAGCACTATTAGTAGCCAATATATCATTCTGGCAGAAGAGCATTATTAAGTCCCGTGGCTCATTTCATTAGATACAAATATGAGAACTTGAAGAATATGTAGAAGAAGGAAACTTATCTGAGTAATGAATACAGGGGCTACATTTTATAGTGCACATTACTGATAAAATCTGTCAGGGACTACAAGAATAAACTAAAGGTCAGTGTCACTTAAACAGTTTAAATAATTACTGGTAAAAGCAAGAGCAGACACAGTGACTGATAATTGATACCTGTATGGAAACATTGAAGTATTGCCTAGCATTGCAATTACTAATCTCATTTTCGAACTGCATGCCTGTGTTAGAAGAACAATGTTAACTTATGAATAATATCTTGAGCTTGTAAACCTCCCTCAATAAAGTGATTCTTAGCATTTAATTCATTCAGTGAAGAATCTGTTCTACAACAACAGTTACTCTGACTGTACATGTAGTAAAACAAGTAAAGTGCACACGTTACATCTCTCCTCCATGAGCTGCATTGGTTACCAGTTTGCTTCCAGGTCCAATTCAAGGTGCTGGTTTTGACATTTAAAGCCCTAATGGCATAGGGCCAGGTGATATGAGGGACTGCCTCTCCCCAATTGCATCTACCTGTCCCATCAGGTCCGGCAGGAGAGGAATTTCCCAGGTCCTGTCTGCTAAGGAATTCCATCTAACGGGGCTTAGGAGATGAGCTTTTTCTGCCATGGTACCTGCTCTTTGTAACATCATCCCTCCTGAGGTGAGATTAGCAGCAAATCTTGTGATCTTCCAGAAATCCATTAAAACATTTTTTTTTTTTCAACAGGCCCAGGGACAGGGAGCCCGCACATTGGCTGCATCATGCACATTCTCATGCATTCCCTCTCATGATCTTGTTTCTACTTATGTTTAATTATTTTAATTGTTTTTAGTGGTCTCTGCAGTATGTTTTAATTGTGGGCTTTATTGTATACCACCCAGAATCACTTTGTGAGAGATGGGTGGCCATATAAATGTGACAAATAAATAAATAGATAAATAAATACGTGTGTGTGTGAAAATACAATTTAAATACAATTTAAAAACACAACTATCAACATATTGCTTTAAAACAAAAGGCATAAAAATAACACACCACATTTACAACCCAGAAACAATTAAATTAATGAATATAGCACAACTAAAAATCTAATAATTAAAATATTACTAAAGCACCATAGAATAAAAATGCAAAAATGAATGGGAAAATAAGAATGTCTTTGCTTGGTACTGAAAAGACACTAATGTCAGCCTAGATCAGTCTCTCTGGGGAAGTCATTACATGAAAAGGTATTCTGTCCTACAGACTCTGAGAATGGAGAGTTGAGCAGGCTGAGGTCAAGAAAACACAAGTCAGTCTACACAAGGGATTTGGGCAAAATAGTGTCCCAGTGCAATCTATGAGTTAAAAACAAATGATATACTACTATATCCCAGAGGGTTACACAAGAACTATGGTCAAGACACAGCAAAGGTTGAGTAGCCCCAGGAAGGCAAAGCAGAGTCAAGGTTTCTGGAGAAAAGACATGAAGCAGGCTATCAGAAAAATGCTTTCAATATTCTGCCTAGTTTGCTGTGTTTGCTGTTCTGCTCCAGGCAGTTGATTTCCTTCCAGATCCTCCCAGTACTCATTAACACTTTTCCCCAATGGCAGCTCTTGGGAAAGCTTCTACTCCAAGAAATTTGGCTTCATTATCTTCCACTGCATCACTCAATGTGCAGTGCCTATGCAAAGTGTTTGCAATACTTTTCATGACTCAGAAGGCCAGGTGTTGATTCCAGATTATGAACAACAGAGTCAATAGAGAGGGACAAGATGAGGGTAGACTCTAAGGTATAGCCCAAATCCCTGGTTAAGAGTAATTCAATGGGTTCACCTTCCATGCTGCTGTTTTTGCTACATCTTCTTCCTTCTTGGAGTCTGAGTTGGTCAGGAAAGAAGGCCTACTGTCTCTTCATCTAATCTACTTGACATTGGCAATACACCAGTGTTTCTCAAGCTTAGAAATTTTAAGATGTGTGGACTTCAACCCCCAGAATTCCCCAGCTAGAATTCCCCCCGCCCCCCAAATATGGTATAACTCTACTTTGTTACTGGACTATCTTAATCAGTTGACTGAATTGGAGTGTATCCTGCTTAGTCAGATGCAACTGAAGCAGCATACAAGAAAATAAATAATAAAACAATGCATATATATCCATGGACATAACTGTGAATCACCAGGAGCTCCTATGTCCTTTGTCAGCTGGTTCTGAAAAGAGCCGTTATTTTTATGTTTGATGTTCATGCTGCTTTTTCTTGCTGGGAAATCCTTGTAAGGTCCAGCAGCCAGATGTGTTGACTGTTTGGCCATGACAAGTCACATTGCCAGGGTGCACCACGAGGAGGCTAGTCTTAGAAGACAACTAGCCTTAGAAAGGAATGGCAGAAATATGAGGCAAACCAACTGCTACCTATACACAAAGACTGCCACAATCAAATATTTAGACTTAAATCTCAGAACCTGCCATGGAAACTCAGACAGCAATTAGTCAGAAAAGACTTTGGCACTGAGACAGCATGGCACCAGGAGTGGGCAACTTCTAATATGGATCTGTTTAACTTAGTGTCTGACCCAGTACAATGCCCCTATGGCTTTGATCTCCCAAGGAAAAACTGGACAGCGCTTAACCGGATTCGTACTAACCATGGCAGGTGCCAATATTGGAAACAAAAAATGGGAGCTGGTTGATATTCCTAACTGTGATTGCGGGAATGTCCCACAAACGTTACATCACGTCACGATGGAATGCCCCCTCAGAAGGTTCCCTGGCTCCCTGAAAGAACTACATCATCTTAAGGGCACTGCTGTCCAATGGCTAAATGATCTAGATATTCATCCATAGGCTTAGCCACTCTAGTAACTGTTAATACCTAACTTAATTCTATCTATAATTTTACTCATTATTTGTATCACATGTCTTTAGAATAATCTACTGTGCTAATGTTTTATATTTGATACACATTTTATAGATCGCTCTGTGAACTTTTATGCAATAATGCTGTATTCTGCTATGCCATACGAAATAAATAAATAAATAAACAAACCAGGAGCTCAACCTGAAGAAGACAGTTGTCCTTCACAATTTTTCTGTGTGTGCCTTCCCTCATGGTCGTGGGGAGTTTAATAAATCTTAAAGCAGGATAGCATGATGCTAGAGTGCTAAAGGGTTTATAAAGGAATCAAACGAACAGGCCATTTTATCTTGAAGCCTAAAGATTGAAGAATAAACCCTAAGTGCCATAAAGTAAAAATAGTAGACATCTGCAAATAATCACATTTATGCTACTTACCAACACATGTAGGAAGGGAATCATTCCACTGTGCCAATGCATTGGGCACTGTGTCACATCTAATTGCTATTGACCCGTACAGAATGTAGCCTGGATTACACTCAAAAAGAACCAATGAACCAACTGCAAATTCATTTCCAATTCTTTTTCCAAACCGTGGTTCAGGCACTGAACTGCACTGTGTTGCACTTGTTCTTGGAACCGCTAGAAACACAGAAGAAGTAATGCACATAGTTTCATGGCAGAAGTTGAGATAATCCTAAATACCTTCATCACAATTTCAGGTAAGAGGCTCAAATGTCTAAAACTTCAACACAAAAACTTCCATTCCCATTAGATAACAGAACTACTGCTGCAAGTGTTTTGCAAAATAATGTGGAAAGGTCTGCGTCATTCAATCAATATACTAAGTGGAATTCTTATTTCTGTGATGGGTAGATATTTAAATTGATTGGCTACATTTTTATGAATCTCTGCTCTGCTTGTCATATCGATATTCAGATTTTATAGAAAGGCTGAATTATAGTAGCAAATGTTGACATGCAATCATTTTTAAAGAAGTCTGATCCAGTTACAAAAAAGGAAAGCAATGGAAAGCTGTACTCTGGAAAGCTGTACACTAGATTACCCCACTGAAGTTAGTGGGGCTGTTATTTCTAAGTAGACATGGATAGGATTGCCTTGTAAATCAAGGGACATGTTTTAATATTTAATAACAAAGTTAGTTCTACAGCTCAATATAATACCACTGTCTATATTCAGATACAGAAATACGTATCTGAGCAAAAGGTTAGATTGAATATTAATAGACTGGATTATAAATGAAATGGGAAAAGGACTTGTCATCACTTTTCCCCTTCAGATTTCAAACCTTTCTATGTTCTGTGAAAGCACAGCACAAAAATGCAAATAAAATCAGTTGTATGAAAAGGGCAGATATGTAACTTTTTCCTTGCAGCATTCCTACAAACTTGGCAGCTTTTCCAGCAGTTCCATATATACCAGGAAATATGAATAAGCCTTGATGTCTGTGTTAAACAAAGAAAGCCTGTGGAGTAGTGATGTGGGCTACTGCTTAACTATTTGCAACATTCAACTTAGTTTACTTCTATTTAGGTCCAGGTGTATTCCAGCACTGACCTTTAGATTTTCACTCATTTTTACATAGCTACATCTTCTTCAGAATGTTGTTAATAAGCAGAACATTCAAAATAACCAGGCACAGAAATATAACAGTAATATGACATCTCCGTGATTCTGTGATTTTGAACTTTTAAAAGAAAAACCTCTGAAAGTCAAATGAAAGCTGAGAATTAGCAAACAGAATTAATTGAAACATGTTGGAGGTATTTATGTCTCATACCTTGATAAACAAAGTGAAATCCTTTAGCTGTAACAGGTCCAACTGAAGTAAATCGGACAGTTATCTGGTTTCCGGAGCTGAGAGGAAGGGATTCTCCTACTCAAGAAAACAAACATTCCACCTCAGAAACAATTTTCTGCCAAGAATCCTACAATATCATTTGCTGAATATCAGTCAAAGAGGACCACCAATTCTCATCCCCCAGTAATGTCTTGGTGTATAAAGCAAGGGGCTTTTTTGCAACAAAGATCTATAACAACTAACTTTGTTTGCTTATTATTTCATTGTTTACTACACCATTGCAAAGCAATCTGGCACAAATGAGAGGGTAGATTTTCTTTGTGCGAACAGCTGTGTCCACTCATGTTAGCTATCCTTGCATTTAAACCCTTTTTTTGTCATAATCCTATCATTAACATGAAGGTAAATCTTCATAACTGAGATGTAAACTACATGTTACTCTAAATGTATAGCCTGTAGGCACATCTCCAACATTCTTTTAATTAACTACAGCTTTGAGGATATTGCTATAGGAAGAAGAGATTGATGCTAGTTGGATTTATCTCATGTTGGATGATGGAAGAAATACATTAATTTTCCTGCATGATGCAGTTCCAACAAGAACTGGATGTTGTGCTGTGATTAATTAAAAATAAGATGGAATTTGGCTCTGATTAATTATGTTAAAATGATTACCTTTGATGGGGAAGTGGATTTTATATTACAGGGAAGTGGAAGCACTGTAATGCAACTATTTATTGTACTGTAGCATTTTTTAAATCCAAGAAATGGATGAATATTAAGGACTATTACTCCCTTATTTGTTACAACAGTTATAAAAACTTGTTTGAAGCCTGGAAAATGAAGAAAACATTAGAAATGCAAACTGGATCCACCTTATCTTCCTGGGGTATAAGAAGGAGGAAAACAGTCAAGTTTTTAAGATTGTGTCATTAGAATCTGTATCAGTAGAGTTCTAGTCATTCTTGATGGGTCTGTTATCTGATTTGGCCTACTGCAAAGTGCTGACATCAGTACATGGATAGTCATTCAGTATAGGGCCCAAATAATTATTTACTCACTGTGTAGAAGAATAGAGAGTTTCCCCCCAACTTCTAGAGAATAATTACTGATAGTGTAAGACACATACTGTATTACATTGTTTCTTTCCCATCACACCTTCTTCCAACTGATTTCCCATAAGTCCATAATATTGTCAATTTAATCTTTTAATTTATGCCTTCTCTATTTTTGATCTATGTTCAAAACTGACTATCATCAATCAAAGTATCTAGGATAAAAGTTAATGCAATACATAACATATATAGGACAATTCTATTATCAGATACCTGAATGTGATCCTGAAAGTGAAGATAATAAAGATGATTGCTGAGTTGGCCCATCATATACTTCAACCACATCATGGAGTGATGTCTGGAAAAATACAAACTGGCCAAAAACCACTAAAAAAAAGTAAAACAAAAAAGGAAAGTAAAAGGTTGGATGAAATATTGCATACTTCTTCATTTTTTTGGCCACATATACACTAAAATTATACTGATATCTGAAACCATATTACAATAGGTATATGTACAGTCATTTACTCAGTTCAGTAGGATAAAAGAGAGATGAAAGGTAGTTGAATGTGCAATAAGCTGTTACAGATGCATGTGGAGAGAGAAGACACTTAGGAAGCAACCTTTAGTTCCAACACAGCTAAGATATGCTATTGCACAGAGGTAGATTTGGAAAACTCATTGTTCTCAGTAGCAAAAGTCAGATGAGAACCAAGAATAAGGAAAATGAATTTGCCTAGAAATATATATATATATATATATATATATATATATATATATATATATATATATATATCATTTGAACACCAAAATATATAATCTTGATTCCAATATTGGAAGTTTAATTAACTTCAGTGTGATTAGTTGTTGTTGTTGTTTTTTTTGAGACTGGTTAATATTCTAAATGAACCTGATTAGAATACACTAGGTCAAGCAGATAAAAAGAAAACAAAAAGACATAATGTGGAATCAATGGAATGTAGTTAATTAAGAATTAAAATAGTTTGGGATATGATGTTTCTATAATACAGAAATACAATGCCTAGGTCTCTGTACAGGTGAAAAGTTTTAATTGTGGAAAACTAGGCTATAAGAAGATGCGGGCAGATGGAACAAAACTTCATAATGGGAAAGGTATGCAGCTTTCTGAAAGTAACTTCAGGAGAACCTGGAAAAAAAGCCAGTCAATGAAAGAAATAGATATTCACTATTCTAGAATCTAGAGAAAACATTATTCTGTTTTGGTCAGATTCCATCTCATGTACTGGCTCCACTTCTCAGCACTGCAAAAAGGATTGGAGCAGATTCAGTGAATATCAATGAGGATACTCAGAAGAGTAGAAATTAAGTTCTATGCATAGATTGAAGGAACTAAGAACAAAAGGAGTAATATGATAACACTTTGCAAATACAAGAAAAGATGCAACTTAAAAGAATCACAATTTGCTTTGCATTTTAGAGGACAAGATAAAGAATACTGTCTTTAAGTTATCGGAAAGCAGATTCCAACTGAATTTTTATAGAAAAATAATAATAGTAAGAGAAGTTCGGCATTGGAACTTATTACCCATAATATTGGTGAGTAGGTCATTCATTCATTCATTCATTCATTCATTCATTCAATTTATATAGCTACCCATCTCAGACCAGTGACTCTGGGCTGCTAACAATAATAAAAAACAGTCAAAGAATTAAAACATTACAGAAAATTAAACATAAATACATCCAAGAGATACTAAAATCCATTGGTGTCAACACAACCATGAAACAGGGCCCTTCGCACACTTGGGGCCCCAGACCCAGGCACAAAGCCAGGTCTTCAAGGCCTTCCGAAATATTCATGTGCCAGGGATGCTTTATATTAGATTCCTGTACTGAGCAAGTGGTATTTTGCAACTTGATGACTGGAAAGGCTATTGGATGGGTAGGCCAGTTAAATAGAATTTGGGGCAAAGAGGTATGTTATTAGATTCTTCCTGGTAAGGTCAGAATCCTATCTTTAACTTTGGAAGGGGAAACTGAGTTTAACTGATGGACATGGGATGTTATCCCAAGAGCCACAGAAGGGTATCTTTAAGCAAATTAACAAAGTAGTCTCGTTGGTTTTGTGCACCTGCATCTGTATACAGGCATACAGATATATACCAAAACCAAAATTCTATCAAATTGTTACATTTCAGCTGTATCCCTTTTAAATAAATCACCCTGAGAGCTGTCATTGTAATATTTAATGAATAAATGAGTGAATAAATAAATTTTATACGATACTCTTCAAACACAAGTGTTCCAATAGTTCTGCATTCTAACATTTATTTACTGTTTTACTCTTCCTTAAAAACTTGCAACTTTCAGGACTTAGCAATTCATAATGTATCACATGACAAACTTTTTCCTGAGTAGGTTATTGTCATGAGTGCCGTTGAGCTGAAGACATCAGCGCAATGGCACACATGACAATAACAAGGAAACAGGGGAAGGGGCTCAAGATAAGTAGCCATCAACTTACAAAGACTGAAGGACAAGAGACAATGGCTAAACGGATCGCGAGGCACACCCAAGCTGTTAGCGCTAACGCAATGGAGATCGCCCAGCTGACAGCAATCACCGGAGGAATAGGGAAACCGATGATGGGCGATCCCGGAACGCCAGCGGGGCCTCGCAACCCCTCACCTACCGGCAGGACAGCGTGTTGGACAAAGGGGGGTGACGTAACCGCGAGTGAGGGGGCGCTGACCGGCACGGGGTATTTAAACCCCGCACCGGCGCGCTCCTGTCACTCTCAGCTTTTTTCCTATACTGTATCTACACTGCGAATAAACCAGAGCCTGTTTCACGGAATCAGCGTCTGTGTATTACTCGGAGGTAGGCAGCGCATGACAGTTATCTTGAAAAAAAGTTATTCTGGTGAATTGTCTATGTCCAAAATAATATGCAACCCACAGACAGAATAACCTCTATGAATGCTCTTAATTCATAGTTACATTCTCAGAATAACATTATATTGGGTAAAACAAAGAATCGATATCCCCAATATAAATTGTTGCTTGCTATAAGATTTTATAAAACATTTATGAGAAGCAGCTGTCCTGATATAAAGCTCTATCCTATGCTCTTGAAATATAAAGATTTATTTAAATTTCAAAAGTTTTTCAAACTTCAGGAAGTAGTTGAAGTGGGAAGTATAAATTTAGAACTTAACTGAACACTTTGGATTTGAAGCTCACTATCACTGGGAAAACCTGGGTTTGAAGAGTGGTGTACAAAGTTAAGAAATAGATATTTAAAGAAATAAATGACATTTAGAAACATTCTGAATTGACCAGAAAGATCATTAATGGACCATGACTAGAAAATGCAACAAATACCAGAAGTCAATAGGTGGCCTCACCAAATATATCCATCAAGCATTTAGATTTTGAAAATAGGTTCACTATTCTTACCCTGAAGGACCCCATCAGGAGAGTAAGGCTTCTATATTAACATTTTGGAGGAATAATCATTGGTTGGCAGACAACGCTGTCCAAAAGGAGCATTGATACCATCACTGTCACAGAATGTACATTCTATGCATTCTGTCACAGTGAGCGGCACCAAAGGAGTCAGAGTGATCGGTTTTGCCCTGATTTCTTCCCTCTTGCTGGACTTTTAACAAGATTAATACATGTTATGAACCTAGCTTTCTCCTTTTGCCTATCATCAGAATTTAAATTTCCAGAGTCAGTCATCTAGGTTTATATTTAATTAAAATTCCCTAACAGGCCTAGCCAGCCCTAACAGATTGTCCCCTCCCCACCCATTTCTTTATTAAATGTAAAATAAAAATATAGATAAATCAAACACAGTTGTGATGATCACTTATCACAAGGCAATCTAATTTAAAATAGGAAAACAATGAGGGGAGGGGAAATCATTACAATAAATCAGAATGTATGTGAACTTTAAAAATGATGAAGAATAAAGCCATACTACAAAAAAAGAATAAAAATAAAAGCAAATAATTCATGAAAGAGCTATGGAATTATTTGAAGAAAAATATCAACTTGCTTATCATTTTTTAAAAAAGATAGTTTCAATGAAGTTGGAAAGTACTTATAAAGTATTTCAGGATCAAAATAAAACTTTGAAAACTTTAAAATCTGAAAAGGAATTTTATTCCTTGGCATTATTCTTGATAGATGTAATTTGTTGTGTTCATACTAAAACAGGCCTCAGTCTTCACTTGGCAAATGTGTTTATCTCCTTCATCTTGTCTAAATGATCCTCATTACTGTATCATATATCATAACTTTTAATATAATACTGCAATCTAAACAGAAACTTCAAAACAACAAACAGACAGCAAACAATCTCTATACTATAGATTTTCTGGCATGGATATTTCTTCCATTTACAGTAGATAGCAAAAATGACTGATTTTGTCTCTTAGACACATTTATCTTTAGTTTTTTTCTAAACTAGAATAAATTAGGTTTAAACTGAATAATTATAGCTGAAATTATTTCTCTGTATCACATAGTTCTGGATGTAATGCTACTTATTTTAATAATCTTGAGTAGTTCAGCCTAGTTTTCCCCAACAAACCTGAAACTATAAAGGATGTGTGACATCATTGCATTCATCCCTGTTGCTGGTTACACTTTGAATGCCAAACTTATTTCAAGGTCCCAATCTCTGCAAACATGGATTGGACTGACCCTGATGGATTTGTTTGTTCATGAATACCTACAGAAATACCATTACTTTAAAATAGATCTATTTTCTTCTAACAAGAAGCTTATACAATAGAACAATGAAGCAAGAATTTATTTATTTTTTGGAGCAGCCTGGAAAAAAAAATCACACATCAAATATCCACAATGTCCATGAATCATTTATATAGAGAAATGTATATATAGAAAAAAGGAAATGATATTTTCTTGCACTTTTCACCAAAGCTACCATATAATAACAATAATAATAAAATAAATTGCTGTAAGCTACATATGTAACATTCTATGTTAGACCTTACAGACTTCTGTTAATTACATTGGGTTGTTTGCACATCACACATATATTATGCATATATATATGTATGTATGTATGTATATAATGTAGGAATAATTTTCTAAAAGTTTGTTGAATGGAAAAACAAAAAGCAAAAACAAAAGAAACAAAAATGTGGTTTTTCTAGATATTTGTAAGAAGTAAGTAATTCAGTTGAATCTATGAAGTAAAATAGAAGGAATGACAGAAAATTCAACATTTTCAAAACCCTGTTTGTGAAAATAGCTTAAGTTAAGTTAAAGCTATTTTAACAAGTTGCAGGTGTTGGAAAATGTGAGCTCAAGTTTAGTGTGACCTCTCAGAATTGTTTTGTTTAGTTAAAGTTTATATATTTTAATGTTAAACTGAAATTGAATAGTAATATGAGTTTTTTCTGTGTATGTATTTCTGTGTTCCAATGTATTCATCTCTTTTTTTGCTTTGTGTGTTTGTGTGTGTGTGTGTATTTTAGAAGATATATCTAAATAGCATTGAAAGTATGCATGTATCTGTTTATGTGTATGTATTCCAACAAAAAGAATTTAACTCTAAAAAAGAAAGAATTGATGGAACTCAGAGAGGTGTGAGAAGTAAGAATGTATAGATCACACTATAGACAACTTGTCACCATTACATCATATAGATCACATCATATAGATCACACTATAGACAACTTGTCACCATTACATCATATAGATCACATCATATAGATTACACTATATACAACTTGTCCCCATCACATCATATACTAATATCTTGTCATTAAAATTGTACATAGTTTTGCAATACAACACATGCAGAAGGTCACTCACATATGTTGAGTTACATATTTGATATTCATTATGGATACAACTTGTCCAATATATACATTTTATATACAAATCAACACAATAATACAGATCTCTGATCAGATCACCTATCCCCTTCATTGTTTTTGTTTATTCGTTTAGTCGCTTCCGACTCTTCGTGACTTCATGGACCAGCTCACGCCAGAGCTTCCTGTCGGCCATCAACACCCCCAGCTCACCCAGGGACGAGTCCGTCACCTCTAGAATATCATCCATCCACCTTGCCCTTGGTCGGCCCCTCTTCCTTTTGCCCTCCACTCTCCCTAGCATCAGCATCTTCTCCAGGGTGTCCTGTCTTCTCATTATGTGGCCAAAGTATTTCAGTGTTGCCTTTAATATATTTCCCTCAAGTGAGCAGTCTGGCTTTATTTCCTGGAGTATGGACTGGTTTGATCTTCTTGCAGTCCAAGGCACTCTCAGAATTTTCCTCCAACACTGCAGTTCAAAAGCATCTATCTTCCTTCTCTCAGCCTTCCTTATGGTCCAGCTCTTGCAGCCATATGTTACTATGGGGAACATCATTGCTTTAACTATGCGGACCTTTGTTGTCAGTGTGATGTCTCTGCTCTTAACTATTTTATCGAGATTTGTCATTGCTCTTCTCCCAAGGATTAAGTGTCTTCTGATTTCCTGACTGCAGTCAGCATCTGCAATAATCTTTGCACCTAGAAATACAAAGTCTGTCACTGCTTCTACATTTTCTCCCTTCTATTTGCCAGTTATCAATCAAGCTGGTTGCCATAATCTTGGTTTTTTTGAGGTTTAGCTGCAAGCCAGCTTTTGCACTTTCTTCTTTCACCTTCATCATAAGGCTCCTCAGTTCCTCTTCGCTTTCAGCCATCAAAGTGGTATCATCTGCATATCTGAGATTGTTAATGTTTCTTCCAGAGATTTTAACTCCAGCCTTGGATTCCTCAAGCCCAGCATGTTGCATGATGTGTTCTGCGTACAAGTTGAATAGGTACGGTGAGAGTATACAGCCCTGCCATACTCCTTTCCCAATCTTAAACCAGTCCGTTGTTCCGTGGTCTGTTCTTACTGTCGCTACCTGGTCGTTATACAGATTCTTCAGGAGGCATACAAGATGACTTGGTATCCCCATACCACTAAGAACTTGCCACAATTTGTTATGGTCCACATAGTCAAAGGCTTTAGAATAGTCAATAAAACAGAAATAGATGTTTTTCTGAAACTCCCTGGCTTTTTCCATTATCCAGTGGATATTGGCAATTTGGTCCCTAGTTCCTCTGCCTTTTCTAAACCCAGCTTGTACATCTGGCAATTCTCGCTCCATGAATTGCTGAAGTCTCCCTTGCAGGATCTTGAGCATTACCTTACTGGCATGTGAAATGAGTGCCACTGTTCGATAGTTTGAACATTCTTTAGTGTTTCCCTTTTTTGGTATGAGGATATAAGTTGATTTTTTCCAATCTGATGGCCATACTTGTGTTTTCCAAATTTGCTGGCATATAGCATGCATTACCTTGACAGCATCATCTTGCCAGATTTTGAGCAGTTCAGCTGGGATGCCATCATCTCTGGCCTTGTTATTAGCAATGCTTCTTAAGGACCATTCAACCTCACTCTTCAATCCCCTTCATTACTCCCAACATAAATATATTTCTCTTTCTCTCTCTCTCTCTCTCATATACACATATATGAATACAAAAACTTAAGAGGTTCTTGCAGCTCTAACCCAAATCTGCTATACAGATCAAAGGCTTAAAATTATTTGTCACAAAACAAGCAATTTACTTACTGGTTTTTTATGGAAATGTTAGGCATCAGCTATTTAAAATTAAATAATATTTATTATTTAATATTAACTATTAGTATGTTCATTATATTTTCCATTATTGGATAACGCCAACAAAAATCAGTATAATGCCAACAAAAACCAGCATCCTTATATATTTGTATAACATTTCTGAATTCTACTCTGATCCAGCCAAAAGTGTCCCAACGAAGTCTCCTAACTTTCTGTACTTTTAAGATCACTCTGATGAACTTGAAAATCATGACCTTTTCAGATGTATTTCTTTACTAAAGTTAAATTTTCCTCAATAAGCCACAACAAATCAATAATATTGTTCCTTAGCTGACTGATGTGTGCATAGCTGCAGTTCCAGAAGTTAAAGAAGGAAAATGTTCCATTAAATATTCCATTAAAGACTGATGTCTCCATAAATATGATGAAATTTACACTGCAACTGAGTATCAGCATGCTCATGCACACACAGTTCAATGTATACTTCATGTTTATTGCCCAGAGCAAAATGAGCTATGCTCTGTGATCAAAAGCTTCTGCATTTATTTTTTTTTGAGAATAACAGAATAAACATTACAGGAAACATATATATACTGTATTAGGTTGTACCTTTACCATTTCCAGGGACAAAAATCTTGTACGTAGGACATTTCAGAAGGTGGATAGATTACTGCCAGACAGAATAGACCAGGTTTCTAAAAGGAAAGACATGGCCACTAGTGACATCTTCAGGGGCCATCAACAATGTCAAAATGGCTGCATAGCTTGTTTTGCTTTGGGCAATAAACATGAAGCATATATTGGCAAATCCCTAATTGATATATTAATGAGTCAGACATTGATATCCAGAGATATAGTCTGTCTTTGAAGCTAATATCACTTTCAAGTAATAACAAGCTAAAGACCTAGCAGACTGACCAATAAACCAAGAGGGGGATCTGCAGGGGCCAGAAATGGCATCAAAATGGATAGTATGACTGGATGATTGAAGCCCCACACCTTTTAATGTATGCCATGTGCATCACACAAACATGAAAAGGCCTGGGGCTTTGTTTTTCTGGTTGAGCCCATCATTTTGATATTGTTGACAATCCTGTGAATGCCCCTGGTGCCAATGCCTTTCCTTCACTATTTCCTTACTTGGACCTGAAATCTCTGCAAAAAATATGAAAGGATTCTTACTTAACCAAAATAGGCCACCTGATAAAGCCTTTGTTCTGTCCTTCTGTTGGGCTGTTGAATTGGTACAGTTACTTAATGTAACTATAGAACGGCGGATCTACTAAATCGCACTGGAAAAGAAATTTGTGAGATCTTCAAATATTTTCCTACCTATTTCTCTTTAATGAAGCACACCCTTACAGCAGCAGCAAAACATCAGAGTATGCTACTGTGAAGTAATAATATTTTTTAAAATTATTACTGATTTGGGACTTTATATTCAAAGGAAGCTAAAATTAAAAATCACACCAAGTCTCTGAAGAATGTAATATCTAATCATATACAGTATATGATCCAGCCCTGTTTTTATTCAAAATAATAAATACTGGGCAAACATTTAATCAAAGGAGTCACAAAGATGTACCACTAAACTGCATTATTATTATTATTATTATTATTATTATTATTATTATTATTATTATTTTCTGCAAAGTAGAAATGTTCTACTACAAAGATTCCCTTGTTGATATTTTCAAGAGCTAGAGGGTCTAAATATCAGGAGTGGGAAGGGCCAAATTTGTCCACATGTGTTTAGAGCACTATAACAACAGAAACATATGGTCACAATTTCTCTCTGTCTCTCTGTCTCTTTTTTTTCTCTCTCCTTCATACACACACACAAACACAGACCCACCCACCCACCCTTAAATCAGGCTTACAAACGTCTGTCAGGTTGAATCTGAGCCTCAAAATGTACTAAAGTTATTAAGTTGAAGCTCTGATATTTTGTGAAAATTTTCTGTGTTCAAAGCAGTCATTATTATTACCATTTCTGAAATGCCAAGTTCCATTATGTGCATATTCTTGGGCATTCTGTTCAAAGCCAGACATCCCAATGACAATTTTCCCTATCTCAAATAGATTAAGCTACAATAAAATAAAGAATAATTATTTCAAAGAATAAGTTATGGTGCCTATTTAGAAAAGTAGATTGTAACCTTTTATTTCTTATTTATTATTCAGGGCAAGAGAGAGAGAAAGATCTCTCTCTCTCTTTCTCTGCCCTGAATTATCACTTTTAAAAGTCACCACAATCTGGCTTGTAGGCACACCTACAAAGCAGTGGAATAGTGAATGAAATACTCCCCTGGTGCTCTTTACATAAAATTTGTCAGACATTCCTCCTATAAATGTAAGACTTGAAGGTGATTTTGAAATGGTCTTTACATTAAGCATTCAGCATCTAAGAGATACAGTGTTGACCTTGAATTTAAAATAAGGAGTGAAAAACTTTGAACAAGATATGAAAAAAAAGTCATTTATTATTCAAATTTTATTTTATTATTCAAATTTAGCTACTGCCCATCTCCCCCAAAAGGGGGACTCTTTGTATTTCTTGCTTTGATCTTTTCTGGCAAAATAGCACTGTCTCATCCTTTGCGTTTTGTTTATGTGAATGTCTCTCACATTATTTTATTGATGCAGAAGACATGACATTTTTGCATTAAGAATTCTATGACCCAAGAAGAGGGTTAAATTGGATCAAGCCCTGTTTATCTTATTCTTGCCCTGCAGCAAAGATAGAAGATGGCTTATTCCACAAAACTGACTGCTAAAATATCTAACATGGGATAACCTCATCTTTCCAATATACATCACAACTTTATAACTGAAGATCCAAAGAACTTCATAGGCAAAAGAAACATATTAACTATTTGGCTCAATATAACCTTTGGTTTGTGTACTAGAGGTGGCCATGTTTCTGTGACAGATGGACACAGTGGGTAGTCCTGTAATGAAAAGTGGACAAAGCTATGTCACACATGTGGCTGTGGCTAGGATTTTCTGTTTTGTTGGGAGATAAAACAGGCAACCATGAAATTGCTTTTTATTTTGTGCTCAGTGGAGGCTCTGAAGACAAGAAAAACATTTGGAGTCTACCTAAGAGACTCAGACATTCTCTGACTGATAGTTAGGATGATTGATGAGGTCAAAAGGTTGGCAGTATCCACAAACTCAGCTGGAATGTATGAGAACTTTGGTCTGTAGAAGGATTAACAAAAAGAAGAAATGACATCATCACTGATTGCAAGGGAGGGGAAAAAGGGAAAATGTATGAAACATGTATGCCTAGTCATCACACAAATGCTATGACAGATGGACTTGCATCAGATGACAATGCACAGGGACTTAAGTGTGTCATTTCTGTGAGGACATCACCATGTGTTGTTACTGTAGCAACACTGAGGATGCTACTGGATAACTGTCCTGACAAGCAGGAATCACGCCGAGATGAGGAATAAGTCTCTAGTGTTTTATTACTGCTACAGTAGACAGAAAATCCTACCAAGCTGAAGAAGCGTGAGAAAACCCATACAGATAAACCCCAACAGTCCAGGTGGGTCTGTTCTGGGTTTCTTTGAATGACAGCTCAAAGTCTCTAAACTACGCATGCGTTTCCCCCCCTGGATAGGGCCCCCCTCCTGCTCACCATCAGTGCTCATGACAATAACTTATTTAAGAATTAGTAAATAATATAGGCTTATTAGTGAGGAAATATGTATCCAATAGAGTCAGAATAAATTCTAGGATGATAATCAAAGAGCTATACATAGACAGAAGAACACTTGTGGAGGAATTATACCAGGAGAGTAGATTGGATTAAATAGTGTGGAGTAGTAAATTTTTGTTCAACTATTTTGTTTGAAACATAAAAGTGTTTGGAAAGCTATTGTTAGATAAGGTTAGCAAATAGTACCGTTTCTTTTACAAGAAATGATTCACAAAAATGTAACCTTTTATATTTTAAAAAATATTAATACACACCAGAAAATCACAGATGCCTTTTAGATAAGGTTGAAGGATGAAACACATTTATATACATACATACATATATATGTATATATGAAATCATTACTGATTAACTATCTGTATAATGCTGATGCTTACTATAGGTGTGCAAAATATCCTAAGAATTGCAGTGCCATCAACCTTGACAATACCATGACAACAGAATATCTGTAGTCTGTCATGTCATTCCTAGGGAGGGGGGTGGTGGATCATTTCTAAAGATTAGGATGTACAACAGCTTTCATGTATCTCTGAATCAAAAGCCAGAAACTTGGGAGACATAGCATTTAGGCTTAAACTATGATAGGACTGAAAGGCCTTTATCCAAGATGGACAGAGTGTTCAAGTCTCCACCCAACTGTAAGTAACACAGGTGAATTTGGATTCCATGATGAAAACACAATACATGACTAAAGAACAGGTCACCTTGTAGGTAAAGGCTAAATTTGATTTGTAGTTCATATTGGAATGAAAATTCACGTGATTGAAATAACTTGGTGCATTTATCTTCTCCTTCCTGGTGGTTGTCTATCATGAGTCACCACTGTGCCTTCTTCTGTGCCACTTTTCATAATTTAGACCAGACCAGTTATGCATATTGGCATTCCAAGTATTTTTGTCATCCCCTGCTTCTTTTTCCTGATCAAATCTTCTGTCTCAATCTCTCTCCCTCTCTGGAGAAAATTTACAGAGATATGGGTTGTGGCTTTCCTTTATCCAGGGAATTTTTATTTTGTGGAAGAAACTTGCATAAAGGGGTAACATTCATTAATAGGAGTGCCCACCTGCAGTCTGATCTTATGAGCTCCACTGCTGTTAAAACTAGCCTTTAATTTCTTCCTGTTGTACATTTTTACATAGCCACATAGCATTTTTCCCATGCTCAGCAACAATTACATTGAACTCAGTGAACTACAAAGACATTTAAAAACCATGGATCACTGTTCTCCAAAGATTCTCCAACAAACTGCCTGAAAGAAAGCAGGCTGCGGTTAATGAGCATCATAAAATAATAAAAGGGAGATTGTGCCTCCTTTTCCAATGCAAGTATGTTCTTTCCCATTGTTAAAGCTAGTACTTACGTTGCGATTTTTAGGCCCTAAAAATAAATGGAACATTTTACGCCATGCCATGACTGACTGTATCTCACTTTAATTAGATTGTAAGGTCTCTCCCATAGTATACAAATCATAGTCTAAAAGTTCTAACTACGTTTTTACCACCAATGCAAAAACAATTAATATTTAAAATTTAGTGGGCTGGGGGAAAAAATTATGTCTGAGCTATAGAAAGGGGAAAGGGAAAGGAAATACAAAATACACATTATATATATATATATATATATATATATGTATGTATGTATGTATGTATGTATGTATATCTGTGTGTATGTGTGTGTGTGTGTGTGTAATTTTTTTCTAGGAAAAAAAAAAGAAGTTGAAGTTGTAGTTGAAATTGAAGTGTGTTTGTTTATTTATTGCCCAAGACCAATCATTAAAAAATACATCAAGTACAGAGGGTAGTGCACACATGCACAAACACACGTATGTGCATGTGTAAGACAAGCCTGATACAAGTAGTAATATGAAGGGGATATAGGACAGCTCCTACAAGCCCTAGCTATTGATAAGAATTTTGCAATTTTACCTTCTTGCAGGTATCTGAAAATTGGTTGCAAAAAGGAGAAAGGTCACCTCATAGTCATAAAAATATGCAAGTTTTCTAACAATAGGTAGTATAGGGTTCATTCACCATTGTGTATAACATGGGCATTTTTAGTAGTACATGTGATATGATTTCAAACTCCATATCTGAGCATGCATAAGTACGATGTTCATATGGGAGGCCAGTATATCTGTCTGGTGTCACCCAAATGGGTAATGCATCAATTTGGGCCAGGGAAAAAATATCTGCTGTGTGGGGTATGTAAATTATTTTAAAAAAAAAATCTAGGGATATTCCTAAGGCAGGGGGAGATTTCACATAACAAAGGGGAGAAACACTAGCTCTATTGGGTTGGAAGTCTTGGTCCCAAACCCCCTCCTTGATTCCAGGCAAAGTTTTATCAAGACCAAGAGTGGATATTGCCAAGACCAAAAAGGCACAATATGCCAAATAATAATTTCTTTGTCTTCTTAAAAAAGAAACAAATCTATATAACAGGGTAAGGTGTACTGCGGAGTTTCCCCTGAAGATTTCCTTTAACCAGAATCGAAGGTGACAAAGTCTCAAATGATTCTCAGAGGAGATACAGCCTCATTCTAATCATATGTGAACTTAAGAGTTGAATGAAGGACATACACTATATGTTTTAAAAATTCTGATTGGATGCCTTCAAGCCTAGAAGTGTCCTTGTAGATACACAGCTGGGTATCATATAGCATGAGACCCAGAACTTTGGCTTCAAATAACTTAATCGCTGTTGAGATGTGGTTGTTGTCATGTTGACTTGCATATTTGATAATTCCAGGGATGCTGTTTGGGCTTTTATATTAAGTTCACTCACTTGATTGTTCCAGCAAGTGGAAGATTGAAATTGAACACCTAGATAATTGAAGATTTTAAACCTGTTCAGTAAGTCTCCTGCTGATCTTCCAGCTAATTGGAAACTTAATGCACTTTCTTGAAAACACTATAACTTTTGTTTTACAATAATTAATTTCAAAGTAATGCCTGGAGCAATAAAATGACAAGGCTTTAAGACATCGGCACATAACCACATGTGTTATAGATAGAATAGGCGCATCATCAGCATATAGGAACAAGGATGGGATGATGACCAAGAGTGATGGACAGAGTTCTGCCTTAGCAAATATGTTAACTACATTGTTAATATATACATTAAACACTAGTGGGGCAAAACCATTCCTTGTTTTATGGCTTTTCGAGTAGATTAGGTTCAGTTAAATCGCCATGGCAATTTTCCTTTATTTGAGTGGTGATGCCATAATGCAATGCTATCATTAGTTTAAGGAGGTGATGATTAATCAATGTGGCAGCTAGTGTCATGAGTACGGATGGTGAGCAGGAGGAGGCCCCTATCCAGGGGGGAAAATGCATGCGTAGTTTAGAGGCTTTGAGCTGTCATTCAAAGAAACCCAGAACAGACCCACTTGGAGTTTTAGGGTTTACCTGTCTGGGTTTTCCCATGCTCCTTCAGTTTGGTAGGATTTTCTGTCTCCTATAGCAGTTAAATAAAACACTAGAGACTTTCTCCTCGTCTCGGCATGGTCTTTGCTTAAACCAGGACAGCTAGTTTCCTCCAACATCTACCATGTGGTATTGAATCATCTTAACAGCAACCACTGAAAGTGATATAGTGGGTGCCTTTTGGTGGTCTAGAGTATTTCTCAGCCAAATGATGTAGAGTTATACATTGGCCCATTGTTGACTGCTCAGACCTGAATCTGGCCTGCTTGGGGAGCCAAAATATTCTCTAATTGCACCCAATCCAATAGTTTATAATGAAGGAATCTGTGTATAGTTTGCTAATTATAGATAAGAGGCTAATTGGTCAGTAATCAGTGGGATCAGACATTGCCTTTTTTTCCTTTATTGAAAAGATGATAGAATTTAGCCAATATATTGGGATATAGAAATAATTGTTTATACAGCAGTGAAAACAGGAGCTAGAACAGATGACCACCAAGCAGGATTTATTTTTAGAAATTCTGGTAAGGTTAGATTTTACCAGGAGTTTTACTGTTTTTCAACCGAGCTATTAATTTTTGGATCTCTGAGGGTGAGACTGGGGGCCGTTCAGTAATGGGATCAATTAATGGCAGGTTAAATGACCAACCACAGTCTCAAGTGCAGTTAAGTTACTGCTATTTGTAGGGTTGAATCCTGGTGGAGATTGAGATAGTAGTTGCCAGAACAGGTGATTCTCTTTATATGTCTCAGCCTGGTGTAACCTGGTCACCTTCTCTAGTGTGTAGCTTTCTTTCTTCTTCTTTAGTGCTTCTTACAACCACTTTTTATTGGGGGAAAAAAAATGACTTAAAAGTATTTGAAGGCTGTATGCCAGGTGATCCTGAAGACAAACCTTCTGGGGCTCTAGAGTGGCATGTAATCTAGTTAACATATTAATATAATTAATATCTCACACCACTTTGCATCTTATTGCAAAGATTCTAATCTGGCTTTTTGACTAGAGAATGACCACCTACCATTTGTGGGTGTCTTAGGCCTTGATATAAAAAGCCAAAATCAATCCCTACACATTGATGTTCCCCTTCTACTTACAGATATATCAGGCAAATAATGAGTCTCTGTTGCATGGGAAAAGAATGCTTCTAGGAAAAGACTGTTTAAGACAAAATACAAAGTTCAGATGCATGCTGCAGCGATCAACAAACTATTTTAAACAGCCACCATAATAGGCATCCATTCTTTTTATGCTTAAAGGTAAAGGTAAGGTAAAGGTTTCCCTTGACGTAAAGTCCAGTCGTGTCCGACTCTAGGGGGCGGTGCTCATCTCCGTTTCTAAACCTTAGAGCCGGCGTTGTCCCTAGGGACGCTTCCGGGTCATGTGGCCAGCATGACTCACGGAACGCCGTTACCTTCCCGCCGAAGCGGTACCAATTAATCTACTCACATTTGCATGTTTTCGAACTGCTTGGTGTGCAGGAGCTGGGACGAGCAATGGGAGCTCACCCCGCCGCGCGGTTTCGAACCGCCGACCTTCCGATCAGCAGCTCAGCGGTTTAACCCGCAGCGCCACCGCGTCCCTTAAAGGGACAGAAGTATTATGAATAGAAGAGTGTGTCTTCTAAAAGGGTTATTCATCCCTAATGATCCAAATTTAACCCTGATACTATTTGGTTTATCTGTTTATTATTTATGATAAAAGAGGGAAACTTTACAATGTAGTTTTTTGTTGGAAGAGTATTTCACTTCCTCGATCATTTAGGAAGTTGTTTCAAATTTCTTCACATGTTAAAGTTGATTGGACAGGAATTATAAGAAATGTGGTATCTGGCACAACAAATGGTGAATTGGTGTTTCCAGGAACAACATCAAGCTATAGGTCCTCAATAGCTTCCTGTAGTAATTCTGAAGATTACTGTTTGGGGTTATAATAATGGTTCCATTATTATCATCCACAAAGTTTAATGTCATGAACTCCATTTAATTTCTCAAATATGCTGCTGAGTAGTTTGCATGCAAGAGTTGCACAAGATTCCCTCCACCCGAACAATCATTGATCTTGCCTCTGATGTTGAACCCATTCTGTTTATTCCTTTGCATTCCTTTGTAGCACAGAGAATTATTTTTCACAGTTTTGACAAGACTGTCAAAGGTTAACATTTACAGTTTTTCTTTGGGAAGATGGATAGTTTTTCCATGTTACGTCAGATATGAATCATATTGATGAACCATTCAGAACGGCTCAGCCAAGATGATGAGTCTCCCCTGGTTGCTCTGACTACCACTCAGCTCTCTCCCTCCAGAGGTGCTCAGCAGTGCCCCAGTCTCAGCCCCATCTCCTCCTCCACTCTAATAATAATCATAATTATTGGATATGATGTAGGAAACTTTCTGAAAAGTTTCAGCCCAGTTAAGGTCAATTTCCAGATTTGATGTAGCCTTCAGGGATAGAGATGTAGTAGAGGTCTACAGTAGTGTCTTTTTTTTTTTTTTTTTAAATCATATTAGTGCAAAATATAGGCAAAAGACCAAGATATGCTACAGTAACAATAACAAAGTTAACCAATCCCTAAAGTTAAAAAGAATAGAACAACAGAAAGAAAGAAAGAAAGAAAGAAAGAAAGAAAGAAAGAAAGAAAGAAAGAAATCAAGACAAACAAGAAAGGTCTACTTTATATTTTAAACTTATAATCACTAGCTTACTAAAAATACCATATAATACCATAATATAATCAGTGCTTATTACATTAGAGTATCACTGTTTAAATGAATTGTAACAGTGATCACAACACTTTTAAACTAACACTGGAGTTCCTTAGAAAGCAACTTTATAATATCAGGGTATTGTATAATACTGGGAAAAGAAGATTTAGTGAATAGAAATTATTTCTTAGAAAAAGAATGCAATAAATAATCTGGAAATTATTATCCCTAAGATTTTTGCAGAATATATATTTTCTCCAATAAGATATTTAACAAATATAAATTTCCCAGATGAATCAAAATAGTTCTTCAAAATACTGTGAAGAATGGAGAAATATAACACATTAAGAATATAATCAAACCAACAAATTGTTTTACTATATTCCTGTCAAGCTTCATATGGTATCTTACAAGTTCTGCCCTTTAATCAATTCTATATATTTGTGCTATTACTATTCCCAATACAAAGTGCATTTTAAAGCAAAACTGACAATGCCAAAGTAACTGTGGAATGACATGGCTTTTAAACTGTCTGAAGATTCCACAGTCAGTGAACTATCTCACTGAGATAATGTGTGATGACAACATTGTTTGGTTGTGTTTGTTTCAGCTGGCAGAACAAATTTTGTCCTTGCATTTTCAGAAGTATGCTATAGTCGATCTTTTATGGACCACTGAACAACAAATTCTTAGTGGCCTGTTGATGTTGTCTCTTACTAATTCCTTTTTATGTTTGTTTCAAACCCATCACAGAGCATGGAATACTTTGGATATATTTCACATATCCAAAAATTTAAGCCACAGGAGAATTTTCCAGAAAACAATTATTCCTATTGTTGTTATTGCCAAGTTCTTAGAACTGTCCCAGCTTCCAGGAATAGTCACAGAGCTAATGAATGTAGCAGGAACACTGGGGAAAAATGACTATTGTGATGTTCTTGATTTTAAGGAAAACTGAAGCTGATAAAAATTATCAAAGAAATGCTTATCAAATTTGCAGATGGCACAAAACATTATATCCTCTAAGACAGTAATATAATTTAAAACAACCTTCATGGGTTTTAGAAATGGGCTTGGGAAAAGATGAAATTGAAAAGAGACAAATGTAAAGTTATGCCCTTTGGCAACAGTAATCAAATGGATTTTTACAGAATGGAGAAAACCTAACTTGGAAATATCAGTTACAGAAAAGAGTTTGGAATAGTAATCAGTTACAAATGGAAGACTGTGGGAAGAAAGCAACAAATGATGACTTTGTGTTATGTTTTCATCAGAAGCAATGTAGTCCAGATGTGAGAGACATGGAAAGAAACTGTTTTTAAGAGAATCCACCTTAATTAACTCATGCCTCTAGCTGGATTTTTTCTCTCACTGTTTGCAAGATTATGTTTTTACCCCAGACCAGTACTGAAGTTACCTTCCTGAAATCTGCACTACTTTTGCTTCTTTATCTGGCAAGGGTTGACCACACTTTCTTCTCCTTCAGCCAGATTCTACTCTGAATATTGTTTCCAGTTGTGCACACCACATTTCAAAAAAAGATTCAGACAAACTGGAACAATTGTGATGAGAACAATGAGGATGATCAAGGGACTAGAAACCAAGTCTTATTAAGACAGGCTGAAAGAATGTGGCATTTTTAATTCTGAGAAGAAAAGACTATGGGAGGGATATGATAGAAATTCCTGAAGGATGTCACCACAAACAGAAAGGACAGTTCAGTACCTTATGATTGGAATTATGGGTATAAATACACTTTATAATAGTGCTGTGTAGTGCTTTGGACCTGAATCCCCCAAAGTTCTTCAGAGCACTCTGGAATCCTTTAAATAGATATATCATCTATGAGGCATGGTGAGATTTCTCTACTATCACTCTTCAATTCAAGTTTTTAAGGCCATAATGGTGGCTAAATTTACATATGGGGTGGAAGTCTGGGTTGAAGGAACTTAAGACAATCATCATTTGTTACAAGCTCAGTTCCTTTGTGCCCTACGCTTTGTACCAAGTTGTGTCCCCAATACAGTTTTGTTACTAGATACAGGTTTATGTCCTCTTTCCATCTTAGCCTGGTTAGCCACTTTTCAATTATGGTTGAAATTATATATATTTTTAGAATATCTGCTAGCCAACTGGCATTAGTCCCTTTGGATGATTACATCAATTCCTAGACATCCTTGTTAGCAGACAGGATACAACAAGTAGATGTTGATTTGATATGCTCATCTTGCTTAGAATGTCCCGCAGCCACCGCTCAAAATGAACAGAGGCTTTTAGACATTGTCCACCCGAACTTGCAAGTAACACTAAAGTATCTTGCTTACAAGAATAGTTTGGAATAAATTATCAGAATGCCTTTTTCTTTAAACCTTGCATTAATAATCTCTCTATATTTAGATAGAGATGGACAGGTTACAGGTCTTCCCTTCTCAGATGTTATGGCAAAGATAGAAGGGAATTAACCCCTCCAAAAAAGTGCATTCACATAATAACCATGACACAGAGTCAACGGAGCATATACTCCTCTATTGGAGCTTTTATCTTAGTTTATGTGATGATTTGATTAATCCCAGTTTAACAGCTTTTTCTGGACATTCTAATCAATTTTATGTTAGATATCTTATGATCAAATTCCTAAAGTGACTCTAGCAATGGCAAAGTTTTTAACTGGTGTTATTAGGATTTGCAATTTGCTTAATAGGAATATTGAGGGTTATAATTTTAAAAAAGTGTATATTGATTTGGATATTGAAAAATAATATTGTTACTTTGTTATGGTCTGTTGACCATAAATGGACATTGCTCCTGAGCCATAAATGCATGTTGCTTTTGAATCTCCTCACTCTGCCTTTAGAAGATCAGTAAACATACCTCTATTTTACCACAGAACAAACTTGCAAACTTTTGAGAGCTTACTCATGTGTGTTCTACTATTAAATACAAATTATGTCTTGTGAGTCAGACAGAGAGATGAAAATTAAGCAACTGTCATTTAATTTTAATCAGTGAAGGACTTCAGAGTTAAACAATTAGTTATCATTGCACCCTTCTGCAGTATCAGTGGGAGAGTGTCAAATATGATGAGTCTTCTATGTTTACAAAAAGATTCTGTCTATGGCATGCTGTGTGCTTTTGTGAATAATTTATCTTCTTGCTTAAACCCATCACTGTATGAAATATTGAAGTTCTGATTCTGCATGACAGAATAATGAAACACTGAAAACAAGATCCACTGCAGAGATTTTTTTCCCCCTACAGGAAGTTAGTGGTAAAAAGTTGAAAATTTGAAAGTCAAATCGCTTTTATTTGTACTCCATAAAATATAATCATCTGAATAATATGATGTCAAGATCTGTCACTTCTTCCAGCATATTCAAGAAACAATTATGCTGAATGGTTTGCCTTTTTTACAATATTACTAATTAACTCTTTTAATAAAGGTTGATTTTTGAATTTATATTAGCAAGTATCAAATTCTGGGGGAAAATCTTCAGACATATTTGGAGTCTGTATGAAATCACATACAGAACATTGATGTATTAGGTATGATTGATTGATTGATTGATTGATTAATTAGGTGCCATCAAATTGGTGTCAGCTCTTAGCAACCATATATGTTTTTGCACTTGCAGTTTCATCCACTTTTAAAGATAAGCTAGAGAAGTATTAAACCCCAAGCTGAGGCCCGAAGGTCTTCTGTTGGTTCCCAGGATTAGATATATACAAAATAAAATAGTTATTGTATTTAATTTTAATCCAATTTATTTTTGTCCTTGACTTTGCCCATTTGTTGCCCTCAAATGGCTAGTCTTGCATGTAGTTTAAAAATTGTACAACTAGGGGAGGCAGTGTGTCTAATATATAACTTAAAAATACATTGAGGTTTTTTAAATATCTATTCCCTCCTTGTTTTTTATTGAAAGGAATTGAGAATTTTTTACTTTGATATCATCTCTCCTTAAAAACATTGATGTCACCAAAACCAAATATAGAACATGGTTTCATACATCATGAACATCATTCTATACCCAGCAAGGCCATATTATTCTGTTCCAACCCTTTTTCAGTTGTTTGGAAAATAGCTCGATGGACCTGGAGCAGGGATACATTGGTTCAAACCATGCTCAGCTATAGAAACTCACTGACTGACTTTGGACTAATGCTTAATTTTCAATTCAACCTCTTGGGTAAGTATAAGAGTAAGAGTAAGTAAGCAAGCAAACAAATAAAAAACTCTTAACAGAGATATACGTAGCTTTTGCAAAACTAAACCCAGTTGGTCTTCCTTGTAAAATGTTTGAACTAAACTGGATGAAGTTTCCATTAATATTAATCCCTTATACGAACGAATGAAGTATGTGAAAATAATACTTTTTGAAAATACTTGAAAATACATCTTGAAATACATAATTAATAAACAACATGTATAAGTTATTTCATGACAGAATGGAATGAAATTTGCAGGAAAAGTTAATCCTTCTGGTTGATTGTGGACCAGCAGCACTGTCAGGCCAACCTTCTCACAGGATTGCTGTTGTGAAAATAAAATCAAGCCTGTTTCCCTGTAAGCTGCCTTGAGAGAAAGGTGGGATACATAGCTTACAATTAATTGATTAATAAGAAACAGGAAAATTGCTACAATTGGACTTTTTAAAGATAGATGAGACAGAAAGAGAGAGAGAGAGAGAGAGAGAGAGAGAGAGAGAGAGAGAGAGAGAGAGAGGAAATACCACCCCAAAGACCAAAAACAGAAAGAATATTGCCTCATCAACTTCACTCTCTATAAACCAATACATGGGAAGTAAATAAAATGAGTTTAAGCACTTAGCATGGTAAGGCAAATGTGATTTAACATGGATAATATGGATAGCAAGTTCTCACAAACAAAATTCCAGTGAAGAAACTAAAAAGGAAGTCATCATAAGAAGCCAATGTAGCTCTATAAAACTTAGCAAAGATTTTAAAGCAAAAAGGACACCTATAGGAAAAAAAAGAAGGAAGGAAGGAAGGAAGGAAGGAAGGAAGGAAGGAAGGAAGGAAGGAAGAGAGAAAGAAAGAAAGAAAGAAAGAAAGAAAGAAAGAAAGAAAGAAAGAAAGAAAGAAAGAAAAATATACAGAGGTAACACAATAGAGATTACCTTCAGAAGACCTAGAGATGGTCTTGGAAAGATAGTCATTCAAAATGAACTGAATTAACAAAGAATAATAATAACAATAAAGAAAAGAAATAACTCTTTCAGTTAGGTTCAAAATTAAAACTAGAGAAAAGAATAATTATACAATGTGTTATCTTTGAGAAATTCAAGAAACAGGCATGCCACACAGCTGAAAAAAATGTCAACGTTGTCCATATATTCAAAAGAGAGGATCAAAAAACAACAAGCACTCCTAAGCTTTGACACTTTTTTTTTTGGGGGGGGGTATGATCTAAAGGCTGCATGTACATCCCAAAATGGGTGGCACCAAAAACCTCAACTTTTTTTGTTGTTGTTTAATGTTATGGGGAAAGTTAAAGGACAGATTGGGTATTAAAGCCCATATTTCTCCCTTTAAAACCTGTTTCCTGCCCCGCCAAGTTCCTGGTCCCCACTCACTTTTGGATGTGACCCTCAATACGCCATATAAAGCCTGGTGAGCCATAGCTTGCTCCATTTTTAGAAAAGACTTGAGGCCAGTTGTTTGTAGGAAGAAAGTGAAGAAAACTGCCTTCCCATAATCCCTTTCCATCAATGCAGCCTTTATCCTGTCCTGTGGCTCTGTGCAAAGAATCCTCACACATGATACTCTCTAAAATTCAGTGTTACAGAGAACTTAATGGACAATTTCTCCCATTGGGGGAGATGGGCGGTGATATAAATTTAATAAATAAATAAATAAATAATTTTCTATCTTTGCTTCTTTCTTCTTACAATTTGTGTTGGGCCTGTTTTGACCTGTGGAACTGGTCAAAATGAAACCACTGTTCATTTTTTTCACATGCTGTCCCTTTTACCAGGAAATCTATGCATGCTATTTGACAGCATTAATTGCATGTTATCCCAGATTCATTTTATCTCTAGTATTTTCTGTCTGATAGAATTGATACATTCTTTATGAGTGTTACTGTTATACTGCCTACAGATAGTATCAAAAGAGGTAAATTGTACGATGATTTGTGAGAATTCAATACCCTAGCATTCTATATCCATTTGTAATGTTACTGTTTTGTTATTTTAGTTTATTAGATGGTTCTTAACCAAAAAAAGCATATACTTTATATTGTTAGTATTTTTTGTTGCACCTTTAGTATAAATGTCAGTTATAACATGTCAGGAAAATAGACCTCTTTCAGGTTTAGCTATTCAGAATAGTTTATTGATTTTATAGATTTAATCTTTATAACACTATGTTATACATTATTTACCATATTCATGGCTGTATGGATACTTTAATGTATTTTACTGTTTTATTTTGCCATATACTGCTTATTGACTGTTACTCTTTTTTTTATTCAGTGTAAGCAGTAAATTAAAATCATAAATATATAAATCATATAAGATAGTTATCAAATTCTTCCTGGATTTCCCTAGTTTCCCCAATCTCAAAGTCAAGTCTTGTTTTGTAAGGAAGGAAGCAAAGAAGAATTTAAATCCAATATTTTCATAATTATATGCAGACACAAAAGTTTCTATTACATTCTGATTGAGTGAAAATAAATAGAATGGCTGAGTTTGCCCAGATGGCTTAACTAGATTACTAACTTTACCCAGTCTCTGGGATTATACAATATATTGAATGATAAATTGATGAAATGAACAGGCTTTGCACTGTATGCCAGGCCACATGCACAAATATAACTATGATTGACATATACAAGTGCAGATGCTGATTCTTAAACTGATCAGAGTAAATCTGAGCACATCTCAGCCAAATATTAGAATTTCAGAGCACTGGAAATATAGACCATATTTTGATTGCAGTTGGTGATTATTAGATTGGAAAATATTCTGTTGCCATTATAAATATCTTTCTAGGAGTACCAATTGCATTAACAGGCTTTCTGGATGCAACTGGAACCAAGGACTCAACTGGAGTAAACAAGTGGTTTCATTGCAGATACAAACAGATTGGCTTCTTTGGGCTCCAAGATTCTAGTCATATATGTGTGTCCCAAGGTTAAAACCTTGAGTTTTTTCCTCCCATTCTTTTGTGATAATGGGCTGCTTCCACCCATTTCTCTGGCTGGGTGTAGATGGCACCTGAACTTTGTTTACATACCAGTCTTGCCTGGTCCTAGGTCCATTGTTTCCTGCCTTGCCAGCCTCAACCATCACATTTTCAGTCTATTAATATGTCTACAGGTAAATTGTTCACAGAAAACACTTTCAGCTGAACAAGCATGTGAATGTGAGCTAGCCACTGCCATGCACAGAGAATGCTATGCAGTGATGCCCATTTATTCACTTCAAACTTGCTAATTGTTGGGCTTCCAACGGTCTTTTCCTTCACAAAAAGAGGAACAAATCAGATCCTCTTCTGGAGGAGGTGGCATATGCACTATTCTAAAACAGTAATGTAAAATATATATATATATATATATACACACACAGGTGCATGTTGTCGGAAACATGAATTTGTGTGTACTTGTTATTTTGCAGAACTTTCCTTTGGAGGGGGCAGCTAGAAAAAATGATTTCTGAAAGAGCTAACCAGTGCAAGAGAACCCTAAAAAGTATCCCTCTATCCATGATGCCAGATCAATCTCGCAGGTGAATATTTTCCCTGCCTCTCCGAGGAAATTCATTAAAATATTGCAGCTATTAAAACAAAAACAAACAAACAAACAATGCTTAGAATAGCACCGTTCCACTGATGCCTGTCTGCAAATGATAAATCTAGCTGTGAATATTATGTCACAGCTAAAGAGAGGCATGTGTTTTACTTTTCACAAATGCGTATAAGTAGGGAAATTGTTTGAAGTAGAAGAAACTGGAAAATAGAAAAAAAAACTGCAGGAGAAACCAAAAGAATAAGAAAGCAGCTTATTAAACAAAACATTTGCACTACATAAGAGTAACTCCATATGCTACATGAAGTATGATGAAGCTCTGAGAGCATCAATGTGATCAAAGGCAAACAGGATGAAGAAAATCCAAAGAAATAAAGATAAACGAGACAGAGGCAGAATTGAAGAAAAACAGGAGGAAAAAAGGAAATAAGAAAGAAACAGAAAAAGGGATGAGTGAAAATCACTCTCACTATTTTATGTATACCACTTATTTTGAAACATAATCCATATCTACTATCCCATAAACAGACATACACTTACTTCTTTGTATGCATTATTCCACATAATTTCCAATCTATTTTAAAACATGTAAATAGCTTTTATATATTTTACTATGTGAACATACCTGTAGAATATACTATATAAACACATGTTTTAAACCTTTGATATATCACTGCATTTAGTTTTTGCTCAGAAAAGCAATCTTACATTAATTTTATTTTATCAGTTTGATTTTTCTGAATTGCCTTATATATTATCAAAAATATTACTCAGAAAGAACATACTGAAAGGCAAATCTTAATTTCAGTACACAGGTCCATACCCATATACTGTACATACATACACTAATAGGAAGGGGAAACAACAAACATATTTTTAAAGCTTTTTTTTTTCTGTTGTTGTTTGAACTTCCAGAATGTTATTTTCCTCCTCCAAAATATTACTTGATCTTTCAACTTGTCTGGGATAACCTACGTTGGGTGGATAGGAGTCGTCCAACAAAAATTAGGGACATAGACTTGACTAGAAAATTGAAAACAACAGGAGGAGGAGGAATGGATAATGACTAGCTACTTCAGTATTTTTGCCAGCAAAACTACATGGAAATTCCTTGAAGAAGTCACCATGTGTTGGGCTTGACTAGAAGGAGACATCAAAGTGTCCTTGGTGACTATCACTGTCTTCCTAAGGATGGGTGTGATTGGATGTCAATTTTTCATGCATTGGATGAATGTAAAAAGTGGAAGGCTTCAGTTGTCCCATCTTGCCCACATTTCAAAGCCAATGACTGTTGCTGGAGATGTTCTTGGGATATATGACTTTACTTTGATGTGAACCACTTAATCAAATTTGTGCAAGGTCATACTTATTAGTAGCAAAGTTTTCAGTAGAATATAGATTAACATGTTATTTTGTCATTTACAAAATAAATGACTTTTAGCTGGATGGTTAAAACAACACAGTATTGGAAAAATCAGCATAGCTCCAAAGTCTTAGCAATTTTCAGGATCCTACTTGATGGCCATTTGCTTTGTGTCTACAATTGTACAGAAGTTTGTTATTTAAAGGTGGTAGCTATGCATTGAACAGGCCATAATCAGCTTTCCAGAACTCCAAAATCTCTGAAGACATGGCAGACTGAAAAAAATGTTCATCTTATTATGACACTGGAGTGTAAGCAAAATAGAATTTACATGCAGTAGAACTTTTTTTTAAAAAAATGTTTAAATGTATGCCAAAGAGTAACTGGTCATTCCCCCCTGCAACAGTGTTCAGTTTCAAGCATCCAACAGTATTTGTGACACAGTAGTGTACCTAGCATATTTGACACTCAGAGAGGATCAGGGGGCTAAGCAGCAGCTGCAGGACCCAGCCTGGCCCAACCATACCACCATCAGCCCATCCTTCTTCATCTCCATCACTCTGCCATGTGAAACAGCTAATTAGTGCACTGGCATCAGCAACCCAACTCCACAGCCACTACTGACCTTCAAGATGGCCTCCTCAGATAATATATCCCCTAACTGCTTGCACCCAGGGCAGACCGCACCCACCGCTCCAGTGGTATGAAACATTAGACAGGAATTTAGTACCTCAAACTAAAATTTAACTTTGGCTATTGAGTAGTAATTTTCTACATGGTTCTGATTTCCTTTTCTTCTTTATGAATTCTTATAAATAAATCTGTGCTAGGGGTTACCCAACAAATATTCTATATTAGTATCTAAAAGTATCTCCACCATTCAAAAATGTCTGTGTTGCATATCATATGCAGTTCTGGTTTAACATATGCAATGTTTAAGTAACCAGAGTCCTGACATACTAACTACAACAGGTTTATAAAAGTAACTTGATAAAATGAGTGCAATATCTTCTCTGAGAACTATACTTTTTCCAAAACAATTATAGTGAGCTGTAAGACTGAAATAATTTGTCTGAATAACAAATCGATACTCTGACTCGAGTCTAGCAATGATATGTTTGAATGAAGGTTTCAGATGCATCATATAGGTTTTTCCACAAAATAAACACATGGTCAAGGTAAATATTTTTAACTGCAATATAATTAAAATACAAATTAGAAAAGAAAAAAAAAAGCTGCTACTTACCAAATTCTTTAGGAACTGCAATGGAGTAAATGCAGTTATGTCCTATGCTATAGTTTTTAGGGTAGTTTGGAGATAAAACGGTGCCTTCAGAACCTGTGGAACGTCTTCCACAAGGTGCTACAAAGTAAAGGACAATTTATTTTACAATATGGTAGAAAAAGTGGAGTAAATAAATTAAATAAATATACTCTACCTTCAAAAAGAAATATGTGCATTAAATCACATTTCATGAATAAACAAACAAACCCTTTTAATTATTGCAATGCTAATACTAGGTTTGCTAGCTAGAATAAGGGAATGGTCTTAAAATGCACTACTGATTTGTACGTGTAACCATATAGAATACTCTTTTAAGAATTGCCATCTTCCATACAATCCTTTCTCTGCAGTTAGATTTATACCAGAGGCCCAGTATCTCTCTTGAGCAGATGTTTCCAAAAGTCCAGTAAATACTACTACGATTGAACAAAGCAAATAAAAGGGCATTTTGCTAAGCAATCATCTGAAACTGCTGCACAAAGGACTGATATGCCTCAGAGCCTTGGTGTGGCCTCCCTGAGTAATTTGTGCTGTATTTTCCCCAGCACAGTTTACTTAAGAAATGTTCTCAGTAAAAAATATGTCATTCAAAGGAATCAGAGAGGAGGGAGCAGCAAATGACAAAATCTGAGGCATGCCATCATGCCACAGGCTCTGTCCCTTTTGTATGTGTATCACATGGCAAGGTATAGAAAAAGAACAAAATCTTGTTCTTTCAGCTTGCACTTGAATTACATATATTTTAAATTTGTTCCCCTGATTGTTAAGGTTTCTTGTGGCTTTCTTGTGTACTTCATTGTTGCAAGCATATTTTTTGTTTCATATTGATATCAAATCTTCATTTGGTCATGGAGTGGTATAAAATAACAAGATTACAACATTTCAATAATAACAGTGAAATTTATGAGATATAAAAAGTACTTAACAGCTTTCATTACCAACCCAATACTATAATCTTAAAGACAAATATGTTTATATAAAAGTTGTTAATCTTGAAACTATAAGTACTGAAAATATTGATGTTGCTAATTGCCATTTGGTACTTTTTAAAAAAAGATAAAAAACAGCAATACATATTATTCAATGAATTGCTCAGAAATTCTGATATAGTAAATACAAAAGATTTCTTCTTGTTTATAGCAGTGAGAAACTGCCCAGAATCACTGGGAGTAGGGTGGCATATAATTTTTATTATTATTATTATTATTATTATTATTATTATTATTATTATTATTCTTTCCTAAGCCAATATTCAATGGAGTTTCTAGGTAATAAAAGAGTCCCCAATATCCAAAATATTATTTGATGTATCTTTATCATCATCATCATCATCATCATCATTATCATTTTGTTCCTTCAAGTCAGTCCTGACTCCTGGCAACTGCCTGGACTAGTCCCTGCAGTTTTCTTGGCAAGATTTCAGAGGTGGTTTGCCCTTGCCTTCTTCCCAGGGCTGAGAGAGAGTGACCAGCTTTCATGCCTAAATTGGGACTAGAACTCACCATCACAGTTTCTAGCTTTAACCACTACACCAAACTGGCTCATTACTTGAACAGAGAAAAATATTTTCTGTGTTCACTTAAGTTTATTTAATCATTCAGATAAGAAGAGAAACTATGAGTGCATTCATAACAACATCTTCACCCAGAATAAAGAAAGATGGGATTAGGCAAAAGCAAAACAAAGAAAAGAAAAGCCAATAATATACAAGTTTTATGGTACTTTTTTCAGTTACTTCAAAACAACAACCATGGAAAGTAGTAGAATACAGTTTGATTGAAACTGCTTGGATTGAAGGCATAAAAAAATGAAATTAGTATTTTAATTATTTAAAGACTTTGATCCTAGATCCATTATGTTGTTTATATCTGGAAAATATTGTTTGTGGTTGTGTTTGTGTCTTTGCTCTTTGGTTTCAGTTTTTTTTAATACTATTACCTGGATTTTCTCTAACTGGACAACCTAGAAACTTGGGAAAGTTCTTCACAGCTTAAAGTATTTTCAATAACTCCTGGAATATTCACAACTGATATGGTAATTACTGTGCTCTAGGTAAGAACAACGGGTAGAATCATGTTGCTATCACTGGAAGCAGTTTCAATTACTAGAATGAGAGGGCAATTATTTTACCCCAACTCCACAGCTACTCAGTAATTGCTCTGAAGGACTTTCTACCTCTCTGGAGCAAATTTTGGGGGCATATTGAGAGACAAGAGCCACATGGAGAGGTGAGGAGGCAGGATGAGGAGCAGGAAGTGGCATTACATAATCTAAACTCTGCTTGAATGCCAATGAATTCCATCCCATGAATTTGAATGAATCTACATGGAGTTCTTTCCAGCAGTGTTTATTTTTTCAAATTGTTTCAAGAGATTTTATGTCTATCTAATCTTATGAAGGGTATATATCTAATGCATACCACAGTGCAGTTCATTATTGTTTAAAAGATTAAGTGCTACACAAATAGAAATCAGTGGATTTGAAATTCAGATTATCAAATACACAAGACTAAATATTGATTTATTTTCTTCTAATATCCAATACTAAATTCATATTGAATAAAAAGTTCTAGTTCAGAATTTAGATACATACAAGGTCATTTACATAAAGTGTAAGATGAGGAAGGGACTGAGAAAGAAAGCATTTTCACAAAGGCATGTATTTTCAAATGAAGTAAATTTTATATGCAAATTCTGTTATATTTTTCAACAAAACTTAGAAGTGGCACTTTGTGTCAAATTGCATATGGAATTTGCAATAAAGCTGAACAATAATAAAGCTTTAATTACATTATTTAGTAGCTCAGTCTTATGTGAAAGTATCAAATTTCAAATAAAATTGTGCTCAGGGATATTTCAGCATAATGCTTATTTTCTTTCTAACTACAGCAGAGAAGTTTAGCCAGTCTTACTAAATCACATCATGGATGGTACTATAGTTTATTATGACCCAAAGGTGCAAATCTACGCAGTATTGATCATCCTGATTATCCAGTACCATTATTCAGATAGTCTTTAAAATGCCTTGGGATTAATTGCCTTTTAG
This sequence comes from Candoia aspera, assembly GCF_035149785.1. Taxonomy (NCBI): domain Eukaryota; kingdom Metazoa; phylum Chordata; class Lepidosauria; order Squamata; family Candoiidae; genus Candoia; species Candoia aspera. The sequence goes on from NC_086155.1 coordinate 192,636,270, forward strand.
TTTTTAAATGTACTAAATAAAAGTATTTTCACATTTGCTAATTCAATATTGTATATTCCATTATGTTACAGGCATGCAGAATGCCCTTCATCCCACACTGAAAGATTACTTGCTTCCTGTAAATACTGAAAACAGTTATTTTTTTTTTTTTGTTCCTCCCTTGTGAGCAAAGAGTTCAAACTGAATTAAAGGGATATTTTACTCTAGACTATTCCAATGCAACAAGCAAACAAATCATTCAACCCATCCCACCCGGTTCTTTCTTCCCTCATCCATCCCTTCCCTTAAGCCCTAAAGAAAGTGGGAGGAAAGGGTGGAATTCACTTTCACAAGTACATTCCCTGACATGTGCATCAGTTATCCATTTTTGTACCCTTTGGAAGATTTTGCGTACAAAATGTTTCCATTTTTGTGCAGATACTAAACCCTCTCTACGCAAATGGTTTGCTTTACAGATAAACTGGTAGGAGAAGATAAAGAAGGTAGGAGAAAAGGAGTAGATAGAATTCTTTTTTGTAGGCACATTTCCCCTAATTCATATCTCAAGATATAGATTTGTGGCTGCTGTTGTGGTTGTTATTTGCGAAAGGGTAAACTGTGAAGGTAAATTAATATAGTCTGTTTTGCATATTGATTATGTACAAAGAGAAGTCAACATGTTTTATCAGCATTCCTAAAAAGCTGGGCTATTTCTTGACATAAAAAAGAAAAGCAAAACTAGATCAAATACCTTTTGATTTGACTTGGCTTGGCAATTATTGTAACTTACGTTAGTAACCACTTAAATATATATCTTTTACCATAGGAATGGATGATTCGCTCTTGCATGATGGGCTGTGGTTCATCTTTGCAATGTTTTCTGCCTAACAACGCTGTCCATAAGCATATTAGTGGCAACAGCAAGCATTCTAAAGTTTGCAGAGATATTCCTGATCAGTCTAATGTGGAATACTTTGTAGTTTTTTGTTTTTTTTTACATATTTGTAAGAATAAATACTTGTCAGCTACTTCTGAGTGGTAGCCTATCACAGATAATTCTTCTCCTTTCCCCAAAATAAATAACATATAGTAGACTTAATTTTAAAAAAGGAAGAAAAATGTATGAATTTTTTGCCTTTGGACTCAGCAAGAATTGTAAAATGATCTAAATTCTTCTTAGCATGAAATGAGGTTTCCCACAACACTGAGCAATAAAGTACTAACTTATAAACAATAAACAATAGTTTCATGAAAGGTAAAACTTACATATTATTATTATTATTTATTAAATTTATATCACCGCCCATCTCCCCCAATGATTATGATTGAAAGTAAGTACATTTGTTGACATTGCCAAAAAATCTACATGTTATCTTTTGTCATATGTAAAAAATACAATCTGGAAACCTTAATTACTTTCTGTTTTTAACAGCTATCACGAAATGTCAAATGGTTCAGAGTATTTGCTTAGTTAATCTTTCTATTGATTCATATTAGAATGAGACTGTGGACTTTCTTCATGTCACACACTTATGAAAAAGGCTTCAAGGACATTTAAAATTAGGATATGAGGTATATCTAATATATAATACACTGGAGAAATGTTAAAGTGCATATGTTTCCTTCTGTGTTTTCTTAGTTTAATTTAGGGGAAAAATACACTTTCTCAAAACTTTGTGATAGGATATTGAACTGATGATGAGAATGTTTGGTTTACTGTATGATCATTGGGCCATGAGGATTCAAAGAATGAAACAAAAGTATGTATCTCATCATCATTGATTCCTGTCTAAACCCTATAAGATTATTACTTGGATTCTTTGCAATTCAGCAGCATCTCCTGACCTGCTGATTTAATCAGAGCCATTCTGCCATGTGAAAAATCTATTCTTCATGCTCAGAAGTAAAATGTCAGGAACTAACATAAAAATACAAGTTCAGTGACACCAGAATGTCATAGCAGAGAAGTCACAGACTTACATATTTGTCCAGGAAATGGCAGCAAAAACATCGAACCCTTGTGAAATATGCACAAATGCCAAAATCTCATTTAGTCCTATCAAAATGCTGCAAGAATGATTGATCATCAAATTTTAGCAATGCTGTGAGAGGAAGTACCTGTCTTGTTCAAGAGGGAGAGGTAAAAACTAAAGACTGTAACCATATACACCAAGACCAGGGAAACATATTTCATGAAATGGGCCTATAGCAAGTAAGTCAAAATCCAGTCCAAGATAGCAGAGAAAATACTTATTGCATTGTAATTCCTGGAGATGAAGCATAGTATATAATGAACAGTCAGGCCAAGGTTCAGAGGTCCTAATGAGTGAGTTGAGTTAGTCTTCAGCATACAAGGCAAGGCTGCAACATTCAATTCTAGCACTAGGTTTTTCCAGAAAGAGCTTTCGATATTCAAGTTTCAAAACCGCTACCCCATCTTATCTGGTATCCATTAGTCTTAATTTCATTACTCTCTGTGTACTTTTGCAATACTCCTTGATATTTAACTCTGAATCTTGACAGTTTCCAAGGGCTTAGGGTTTCTGTTAGAGAAACTGCTCTGGACTTTGAAGCAGGCTTGTTGCAACAGTTCTTCTTCAATCTCTGGGAATCTGAATCTGATTCAGTGGCTTTCATAGGTATCATTGGCTCATCCCTGTCTTCCAAGGAAAAGCCATCAGGAGGATCCATAGTACCTAAGTCAACACATGTTCTGTGTTGCCCAGAGCTAGAAATAGTTGTCCCCTGTGATAAATTAACTAGTTTGCTGATGAACAGAGGTCTTTATTTAGTAGCAGTATTTTTGCTCTATAAGCAAAGCAATACAAATCATAACATAGTACTAACCTCCATCAACACCATAATTTTAAGATAATAAATTAAAAACATTATCTAACCCCCAACACTGTCATAATTTAAATTCATAGCAAGCAATGCCATGAATATAAAAATTCTTCCAGCTTCATAAAGGTCCAAAGAAAAATACGTGTTTTAAGGCCCTTTTAAAATCTCAGACCATATCCTAAATGTAGTTCAAAGGGAATCAAGTCCAAAGAATATGAGTAAGAGGAAAAAAAGATAATTTTGCATGAAGAAAGGGAGCTTTAAACCTTTCAAAGGGAAAAAAAAATAACTAAAAAGGTGTGAAACTTTTTTTTTCTTTGTAGGTTCTTTTGTTTCATCCTTTTTAGTTTTTATGTATATTCTGAAAATAATAATAATAATAAAATAAATAAATAAATAAACCTTTCTACCTAGCTGTTTGTTTCCCAAACTAAACACAGATAACTTTTTTTAAAATACTGAATTATCATAAACTTATGCTCTTTCTTGGCTACACCTCTCTAAAATATACAGATTTATAAAAATGTTTGAATGGATGCCAACAGATGTTAGCAGCATTCATGCTTTGCCATTGATCAGTGTACTAGTTAGCCTTATTTCAGAAAATCAAGCCATTTGAACTGAAAGAAAACTGTGTCTGCTAACAAAGATGTGATACTTAACTAAGGTTGTTTCAGAACTTCAATCTTTTGGGGTTATGATATGTAATGAAGTGGTATGTAATGAACTTTTGAGTTCTGATATATAATGAAATAATTCTAGTAGTCCAGGTAGTCTTGGTGGGCAGGATGTTGGAAAAGCTGGTTTAGATAGTAGGCACAATGCAAGCTTCATCTGTTCAGGGTTCTCAGGATAGTAAAGTTCAGAGCACTGACCCCTCTAAGTGCTATCTACTAAAACTGGTCAGATCTGATCTCCAGTGAACATAAAGTTGTCTGAAGCCTAGTTCAGTTGGATGACCAGCTTTAGAGTATTTTGTGATGTGATAGTCTAACCACCAGTGAGAACACTGACATTCGTCTAACATCAGGGTGGCTGTTGTTGTTGCTGTTTTCCAGAGAGTATGTATATTTATTTTCTTGATCCCCCACCCCTCTGTCCCATTGGTGTTCTTGTTGTTTGAGACAGAGTTCCAGAGGACTGGATGGAAAACAGGAGAATACTTTGGTTATGTATTCACTATAACAAGGCTGGTACAATAAATACCAGCATGTGTAAGTAACAAACAAAGGAGAAAAATTCTAATATACCTGTAAAATCATAATCATTGTCATCATCATGAATGGATTATATTTTTTTTTCTCAAAATCTTACCATGGCAGGTAGGTAAGACTCTGTTCCATCCAGGTCTTCCATCATCTCCCATGATGCAAGTAAGTGTAGAGTATCCTTGAAGGACATAGCCAGCATCACAATAATACGTGACTGTTGATCCCAGTTTATAATCCATTCCAAGTCTTGTACCATTCATTATATTCCCAGGATCGAAGCATGACTCACGTAACTTGGCTTTAATTTGATCAGAGGGGAAAGACAGTGATGCTGTTAGAACACAACATTTATTTTGATGTATTTAATTTTAAAATTATTGCATGCTCATATGAGACAACCAGCAAAACAATAATAGGCATCATCTTCTTTCTAAGTATGCCATCAGGTAGCCTAAGATAATTTTTGTGAGGAAAGATGTCAAAAGCATCTTGGATCTTTATTTCCCTTGTGCTAAACAAGCTGAAGGTGCCCTAATGATTTCCTTTTTATCCCATCACCAATCTTGCTTTAAAAAAACAAAACAAGGAACACAAACAGAAAGGAATCACAACTCTTGTAAGGAATAGAGTATTTCAGTGTTTTCCCTATCCCAACGTTAGCTTATTTTATTTTATTTTATTTATTTCTATTTCAAACGTCACTTACAGTGACATCTGTGGGGCAGCATGGGGGCTCAGGGTGAGGAAAGCAGTGTTGTGGTGGTGCAATGCACATCTCTTTTCTATGTGTGTTATGATGCTGCAGGCAAAAGGGCCAGACCTTGCAATACAATGCTAGGACACCGTGACATGTTTTTGTCACAATAACAAAAAACAGCCAGGACCTGGGGATGCCGCCCTCACCATACTGTTTTTAATTTTTTTATAACTTTCCCCTTAAAGGTGGGAAAACAATGACATGCTTGATTTGAATTAGAAATGAAAGCAACAACAGCTGTGTGTGATTATAGGGTTAAATCATTAGTAATTATTCCCATGCATTTGTACAGATGCATTCTTAATCATTACTCCTTTCTGTCATACAGATATGGCAAATCTGGGTGGTATTCACGACTGAATATACAACATAGAAGCATATTACATCATATTACCTTTGAGGAGGGAGGCTAGGCTAGTCTTTCTCTCCTGGCTATGTTTCATAATCATTCATTCCTATAAAATCCTATCTGTGGTCAGAAATATTCTGCCCAAACATAGATTAATCATTACATATAAAGCAGCATTAAAAAGTAGCACTATTGCTGTAAGGCATTTAAGATTCCTATATGGCACATAGTAAGCAACCACTTGACATAAAATAAAAAATTAACAAATTACAAATATGGTAAAATGAAGAAACAGTGTATAAGCAAAATGACACAATTCTTGGCTTAATGCAAACAGATATTTTAAAGTAGTTATGCTGGACAGAATATTTTAACATTCATGAGCAAACTTATCAATAAAGTTACACTTACTTACCTTTATACTCCAAATGGAACCCAGTAAAACTAACAGATCCATCACTTCGAAAAGCCAAATGCATTGAGTTTGAACTACTTTCTATTCTTTCTGGCAATTTGCTATCTTGAAAGCTTCCAATTAGTGGGCTGTTGCTGTCTGGTCCATCATAGATGTAGAGAAAGTCATAATTTGGTTCTATGCTGAAGCTGTAAAATGTTTAAAAACAAATAAATATAGAACATGCAAAATTAGATAAAAATATGGCTTGCATAATAACTTGAATAGACCACTACCATTAAGGAAACAAGTTAGTCTTAAGTATTCAGTGATTTTATTGGTTCTATTTTAAGTATAACTATAAACCTGAATTCAATCTATTATGTATAATTAGTGTCTTCTAAATGCTAATAAGCAGCAACATTAGTTTTGCCTGGATTTCTTTATAAGGAAAGAACTCTTCAGTTGTGCTAAAAAGTACATTAAAATGCTTGTCAGTTTTTCTTCTCTTATTTATAAATTAGATGTTTACAATTTGCATAATATTTTTTCAATATTAGTTCAAGAGAATGGTTGAGAACCACTGTGGTATAGCTGCAGCTGTGTGAAAATCTTGAGAGGTCCTATGCCAATCACCTTGAGCTCCTAAAGGAAAGTTGGGGTATAGATCTAATAAATAAACAACCACATAACCCCCTTTGAAAGTTGGAATAGAAATAGGGGTTATAAATTCATAAATAAATAAATATCCCATATATATATATATATATATATATATATGTATGTATGCGTGTGTATATATATATATATATATATATATGTATGTATGTATGCGTGTGTGTATATATATATATATATATATGATTGTTTTTGTTCTTGTTTGGATTTTTGGAGAGCAAAGCAGTATTTAAAGTGGCACATAGTAATATAAAACATGATTATTATGTTTTCTTTCTTTCTTACAAATTAATGTATTTCTGAGCATCTTTTACAGATCATCGTTCCGTATCTCCTCTGTTCTAAGATTTGCTGTGAACCTTTTTGTTGGCTTTTTTCTTTCAAAAATATTCCATCTATTTTATCCTTTGCAGGTCAGAAAAGACTTTATGGTTAATAGATTTGCTTTGTTTAATCTCCAACTATGTTAGATCCTGGACTGTGTTTGAAAATTTGAAGAAACAACATTTAGTAACTAAGATACCACTGTTCACCTAAGTCTTGCTATTATGTAAATATGTGCTTATAAAATGGATTCTTAATCTGACAATGACATTTCCCTTTAATCTCATCCATTCATCTCTTCCAAAAACTGTAAACCTACTTTAGTTTAGGAGCCAGAGATACAGATTGTCAGCATTAAACCTTTATGGGCTGGATTATGTAACATTATAAATGTGTTCATTCTCAGCATGATTCATATTGCTTCCATCCTATTCACCTGTTACTCATGCACTGGATAGTTTAATGGTGCCATGGTACCTATTTCCTACATCATTGTCTGCAAGGAACAAACACAAGCAGCTTCTCACGTCATACAATATGCAACCTGGTGTTTGTCTCAAATAGCCTCTATGCACCAACAGTTGCTCAACTGTATTTTCTGTAGAAACAGATGAATACTGGCAGGATGAAACTAAGATTATAATACAAGAGGCAGAACCAGGGGCACAGGCTCTGTATTCACACTATCGGGAGGTGCACTATACAAGAAAACAAGCGAAGAAGATTTCCCTGGTATCTACATGTGTTGCCACGATTCACTCCTATGACTACAAATGGTGAATATATCTTTGGTCATTCCATTTCACATCTATTTTACAAACAAACCTATCCCTAAACAAAAACTAATTAATATAAAAGAGAAGGGATAATTTTACCAAGCAAAACTCTTAAAAAAACAAACAAACAAAAAGCTCTCTTAATCCTGATGCCATTTAGTAGTAATTTAAACCTGGTTTGTCTTCCACAGGGAAGGATAGCACTGACTGATCAATTGGGTGATTGATTTTACTTTATTTATTATATACATAGCTCCCCCTGCCCCCACCACTATGATTCTTTTTTATGCTATGTTCTTCTTTAAAAATTATCAGCTAGCACTATAATTTCTGAGAAGCCGGGAAAACTATATTCATTATGTCAATATTATAGTAAAAGGGACATTCAACTTGATTCATTTACTCTTTAAACTTGCCTCTTAATGGAAAACACAGAACACATAGATCCATAGACCTGGAAGGAGCCAATGAGGGCATCAAGACCAGCCCCTGACTCAGTGCAGGAATCTATTTTAAATGCATTCAGTTTCAGTGAAGGGGAACTCACCACGTCTCTTCATAACTGGTTCCTTTGTTGAGCTACCCTTCATTAGATACATTTCTCTATGTGCTAGACCTTGAAAGGCTTAACAGGCATACAGTATAGGTATCGTCTAAATTCATATTACAATTATGGAACTTCTGGAAAATAAATGAGTGCCTATTGCCACCCTTCTAACACTCTTAGACCTAAATCCTTCAAATTTATTTATTTTATTTATTTTTCAAATTTCTATTACCACCCATCTCCCCCAAGAGAGGGGGACTCTGGGCAGTTTACAATAAAATCAGAGTTAAAATCATAAAGTATAAATTACAATATATGAACCAATAAATAAGAATAAAATAGATTCCAAACCCAAGGGGCAAAGCTCTTATTTGGTGGGGAGAGATCTATGGTGCTAGCCACCCCCAAGAAGAGCTGTTGCCTCTCCACCCCAGGCGAGGTGGCAGAACCAGGTTTTCAAGTTCTTCTGGAAGGCCAGGAGCAAAGGGGCCTGCCTTACCTCCAGGGGCAGAATATTCCAGAGGGCAGGTGCCACTGCAGAGAAGGCCCGCCTCCTGGACCCCACCAAGTGGAATTCCCTTACCGGCGGGGTTCACAGCATGCCCTCTCTGCATGACTGGGTGGGACGGGTCAATATTAAGGGGATGAGGTGGTCCCTCAGGTACCCTGGCCCCATGCCATGTAGGGCTTTAAAGGTCATAACTAATTTACCCAAGTCTTTGGTACTGACAGAAAAACAACAAAATAAAACAAAAAGAATGCATTTGCAAGTAGTTTCCCAGATGTAGAACATCCTAAATTCTCTAAATAAGCAAGTCACCAAGAGTCAGTATTTGCATAAAGACTTTCCCCACCTCCCAAGACACCTAACATCCTCATAATAGCTGTTCGATTCTTATTTTATGGCTTGGCTAGCTTTTATTGATTGGCATAATTCATTCCTTGCACTATTTCTGGGCACATTAATTGTATTGCCTTATTCTTTTAATTGGATATTGCTCAGGGAATTTAAACTAAAGGGCATCCAAGAAATATAATAAGCAGCGGAATAATGTTTAAGTAAACAAATAAATAAAACAAATACTTTTTCCCAGCTGATCTGCTTGTGTTCTAGGCCATTCATTTTTGCTTTGCTTATAGATATTTAGTATTGATGAAACAATAAATATTCATACCAGAATATAAAGAACAGCAGAAAAGCTCTTAATTTTGCAGCTTAGATTTATTGCTGTTAATGCATTTTCTAGGCTGCCTTGCTGACTATATTTGACAGACAAACAGGATAGAAATTAAATAGGAAAATAGCACAGTTTTCCAAGTATTAAAGTGTACTGAGTATTAACATATAGTCCTTTTTTTTAATTTTCCTATCAAACATCTCAATACCTGTATCTCATAAGAACTGAAATATTTTTTTTCTGACAACCCCACCAAATGTGTTACTTTGGAAGCTAGAAGTGCCTGGGTTTGGAAAACAGTTGTCTTAACTGGGTTAGCAAAACAAAAACAAAAACAGAAAACTCAAGAGACCTTGAATAAGTATACCATTAAAATTTGACCAAGCAGCTGCTTACCTGATAAATGCTAATGATATTACATAGTCAGTGTTAACAGTAATAGTCCAGTCACAGTCTCTGCTGTGGGGATAAGGATGTGGGAAGTTTGGCGAAAGAATAAAACCCGATGAGCCCGTCAGATTGCCTCCACAAGGTGCTGTGAATGAATTAAACAAAAAAGGCAAGTAAGTGAATTGCCTCATTATTCCATTATATTTTAAACCAGTATGAAGAACAAACAATAAGCAAAGTTAAAAATATTACCTTTGGGTTGTACAAAGAACATATACTAATTTATTCTTCTAATGCTATTTAATGCTATTTTTCAGTACCTCTAAATTAGGAAGCATTCTGCTCAAAGAAACAGGAAGGGAGACACCTGTTAAGAATACATTTAAGGTTTTGAGCTACATTTATTTTTATTAGATTTTTTTTTTTTATCCTGCCTTTATTATTATTATTTTATAAATAACTCAGATGGGGAACATACTTAATGCTCCTTCCTCCTCCTACTTTCTCTACAACAACAATCCTGTGAGGTGAGCTGGGCTGAGAGAGAGGGACTGGCCCAAAGTCACCCAGCTGGCTTTCATGCCTAAGGCAGGACTAGAACTCATAGTCTCCTGGTTTCTAGCCCAGAGCCTTGACCACTAGACCAAACTGGATCTCTCTGTTGCCTGAACTTTTATATGGAAAGTGCTACTCTGAAAAAAACCATGTGAAAATCGAGTTGCATAAAGAGGACTGGCATTTAATGATGGATATAACTAAATACACCTTAGGAACAAGATACAAAATAGTGCATTTAACAGCAAAAAAATTAAGATGAAATTGCATATTTAGGAAGAATGTATCACTACCGTATTTTTTTCTTATAAAACTACCATCTACAACCTCTAGAATTTGTAGTTTCAATTGATCTGAACAACATATTTTTGTCTTTATTCAGCATTGGATTTTGTTCCCTATGTTCCCTATATGCTTTATTTTCTATGTTCCTCTTGTTAATTATAAAAGTAAACAGATCTATAAATAATTCAGACAATTGAAATTATTTTTGTTTGCTTGTTTTTGCAGTGGATCTGCCAGAGGGAAGCCCATTTATGGTAATATGATTCATGTAAATATTCATTTATAATTACAAAAGGAAGACACTGCTGCCCAAAGAGAAGCCAACTGACGCAACAGATCTTCCCTAGGCACTGCTTTCCAAATGCAGCTTTCCTCATCATATACCTATTAATCAATACCCAGATAAACAGCACCAGATAAACAAGATCAAATAATAAGAAATACCTCAGCCAAACAGCAATCAAGCAAACATCATACCTCTGCAGCCAATAAGATGTTCTTGGCTAAGGCTATCCCTCAGCTTCTTTAAGGTACTCAAATCTGCACTTACCAAGTTCAATTTTCTTGAAGTTTTTCAAACTAAGTTTATCAGAGCCATTCTTGAAGTCCCAAAAAATTCTCTGAAGGCTCAGAGAACACCTAGAACCCAAGTGTTCTCTGTAGATAGCACCTTCACAACAAGACATGCACAAAAATGGTTCTTGAGTCAGATGGGAGAATCTACCCAGACTGAATGGGGCACTATTGCACTACTCATTCAATTTTCCAGATTTCATTTATCTTTCATTGTTTGATACTTTTTATGATGATCTATGGCTCCTCCCTTACCCATTAGCAGAGACTTTGGGGACTAATGTGGAGCAGCACGGAAAAGGGTAGAACTGTTGAACTAGCTTTCATTTTAGACTCTAAGCCTCATTTGTTAGACAATAACAAATACTATGTCCTTTGCTTCAGAATATGTTAAACTAAAACTACTGCATTCAATGACTTGCCTGATCTCATTGAGCTCTTGATTTATATCTTAGGACCTTAACCTTTTTTTTAAAAAAAAAAGCATAATCTTATAGTAAAGGTAAAGGTTTCCCTTGACATCAAGTCCAGTCATGTCCGACTCTAGGGGGCGGTGCTCATCTCCATTTCAAAGCCGAAGAGCCGGCGTTTGTCCGTAGACACTTCCGTGGTCATGTGGCCAGCATGACTACATGGAACACCGTTACCTGCCCGCCGAAGCGGTACCTATTAATCTACTCACATTTGCATGTTTTCGAACTGCTAGGTTGGCAGGAGCTGGGACTAGCAATGGGAGCTCACCCCGTCACGCGGATTCAAACCGCCGACCTTCCGATCGGCAAGCTCAGCAGCTCAGTGGTTTAACCAGCAGCTACATGTCTAAAATAAACTTCATTGAGTTCAGTAGGACTTACTGATAAGTGACATGAGTGTTCTCTGAATAAAAAGGCTAATAATAATAATAATAATAATAATGGACTACAGCACAAACATTCTTATGGACAGAAAGGTTACAAGTGACAAAATGTGGATTGTGTTGTCATGATGCAAGCTCAGACCTATATACACTTGTATACAATATTGTGATGCAGGTATGATAAGTGGAGTTTGCATTGAGACATCATGACACATATCTTTTCATGCTGGCGTCATTGTCACTGGTCTGAGATTGGCAGCTATATAAATTAAATTAAATTAAATTAAATTAAATTAAATTAAATTAAATTAAATTAAATTAAATTAAATTAAATTAAATTAAATTAAATTAAAATGTAAAGTAAAATAAAGTAAAGTAAAGTAAAATAAATAAAATAAAATAAAATAAAATAAAATAAAATAAAATAAAATGAAATGAAATGAAATGAAATGAAATGAAATGAAATGAAATGAAATAAAATAAAATAAAATAAAATAAAATAAAATAAAATAAAATAAAATAAAATAAAATAAAATAAATTGTGGTTAGGAACAGATGCCCATGTACTCCAGCCTTCAGCAATTACAGCCAAGCACACTCACTGGGAAGGACATCTGAACTAAACAACGTTTAATTCTGAGTAGATATGCAAAAAATATGCTCTTAATGTCCTAAATTTCTGTTCACAGAGTAAAATATCTCTGGTCTGGTGCTCAAAGTTTCAAAAACATACCATAACTCTAAAGTGAGAGACGCTCTCTAGCATGAAGTCCGTTCAGAAAGTTCATCTTAGAATGGCAACCATGTTTAAACAGATTTTATACTATTAAGTTCTCAGGATCTAGGTTAATTAGAAGCAGGTCAGATGAAACCCAGTTAATCTACTAGGTTACTGACTATTTTACTACTGCAAATTAAATGTAACGTAACATAGCCATTGGGTTACAGGGTCTCTTATTTGCAGTGAATGTTCCACCAGCAAAGGGCAGCAGAATGCTTGACTTTTTCCTTCTGTGTTTGAACAATTACTGATTGTTCAAGAAATCTACATAAAAAGAGGAGTTACTGCATGGTGCTCCTTTGAACATTAACAGAGATTGATATTATGGGAGTGTATCTGATATTCATACCAAAAAAGTGTGCACTAGTGATTTGTGATCAAAACAAATAACTCATATAATATATATAATTCACATGACAAGTCAACCGCAATTAAATCACCATGATTATGATTCTAATCAAGCCATTTTAAGATTGATGTAAACTCGTAAGGATAAGGCATTTTGTATGGGAATTAGCACAAAAACATTCATTTTATGGATATGTTGAGCAAAATGTGAGTTTAGAAAAAGCCCAAAAATGCTATGCTATCATGATCTCAGCTTGCTTTTTATTGTAATGAGGAAAGCAGCACTGCAGCATTGTGCTGCAAGCTCCACACTTTTTGTATCTGAGTGCAACATCACAATGCTCAAACAAAAGGGCTTATGTCATGAACCTGTAATGTTGCTTTGGTCATTTTGCCTCCAGTTGAATCCCCTTGAAGGTACCACTCTTTTGTTCCTTTTATTTTCCTTAACATCAATTGCCCTGCATAGGATTCAGAGGTTTAGATTAATATGTGTTTTATGATTAGCAATATTTAGCTTTACCCTACCATTAAGCTTTGGCAAAGTGAAGAAACTAGTAACGGTAACTAGTTGTACTAGCTCTGGAAGCTTAGTTGCATCAAGAGGCCAGAAGGGGTGAGATATTTTTCATAAATCCATATAAAACTACTTGATCAAGGTTGATTGACAGCCTATGCAAGAAGAAGCAACTTTCAGAGTTGTACATGTAAGTTTTGCTGGGTGAAACAGATCTTACTTCCAAATAAAATTTCCTGTGTATTCTTCCTATTTAAATAGAGCAGAACAAAACAGAGCAGTTTGTGCACCACACTAAGTGTCATGTTCCCCGTTGCAAGGCATATCTGCATCACAACGGAGAACATGCCTATCAGGAAGGAGGAAGGGATAACCATTAGCCTTTAAGCACACAAACGCCTAAAACAATCACCAGGACAATAGAGGCACACCTCTGCCCGGACCTAAGAACCATTAACAGATCGGGGGAACTTCCACACATTACCCCGGGGGACGCACCTGCACCAGACAAGAATGAGAAGACAAAGGAGACCAGCGGAGATCACCCGAATCGCCCATCGACAGATCCATACCACTTCAGATCGCCCATCCAGATCCAGCTTGTGGGACAATGGGGGTGGAGGAGGGCAAGGTCTGCCACGCAGGTATATACGGGGTACCCCACCACCACGCCCGCATTCCCGTCTTTTTTCTCCGTATGCATTGTGCTTTCAATAAACCGGAAATCCTTAGACCCTCTAAGTGAGTCCGTGTCTTATTGGGAGTAAGGCTACCCTGACACTAAGCCATCATATGGATTAGCATAATGCATAAACTCAACTATTGTGGTTTGCAAATCATAATTTTTGGCTTACTGTTATGTGTGAACCAGGCCACTATATTTACATGGTTAAAACCAACTTTGGCTGAATGCAATGTCTGAATCAGGGTCAGTCTGGCATATTTTTTTCTGTTGTTGATTTTTTTTTTTTAAAAATGTTTTGTTTTAACTTTGATCAACTCACAACTTCTCTTTACAGCAGGGTTTTTCAAACAACAAACAACAAAAATCTTTACTACATCCAGGGTATTTCAAGCTGTGTTGCACAGAACCCTAGAATTCCACAAGAACCTGATATGGTTCCAGGAAAGACTAAGGGACAAAAAAAAAAAAAAAAATCATTCAAACAGAGCCAATTTTCTACCCCTACAACTTTGCCACTTGATCAGGGGTTCCAGAATTTTAATTTGTATTATTTGTTAAATTAACAGGTTCTGTGGCCTGAAAAAGTTTGAAAATTGCTGCTTTACAGTACCCGTTTTTGGAACAAGCCCTGCATGGCATGGCACCAGGTCACTTGCTGTACCATCTCTTCCCAATGGTTTCTGTCTATCCCACCAGATCTGGCATAGTGGGCATGTTTGGGTACCACTGATAAAATAATGTCATCTGGCAGGCCCCCAGAAGCATGCCTGCTGTGTTATAGTGCCTGCCTGTCAGGAACCGGGCCAAGAACCATGCTGAGTTGATATCTCCGACTGTAATTCTTTATTGTTCTCTCCATATAGACAGAATCTTGCCAGACTAAAGCTACTCAACTGACCTTATGGGAAATAACCTAGAAGGGCTCTAGGACGGAGCTACCTTGAACCTCTTAACCTTCCCAGCAACAGAGTCCGGGCTGCGAAGCCTCTTATCGGTCTGGAACATGTTCCCTCCCTGGGAACCAGCAGCAGTGCTGGAATCTACCACACTGCCCTGCAGAATAGCCTTCCCTTGTAATATCAACAGCCTCTACCCTATTGGCCTTTCACAAGGCCATGAAGACCTGGCTCTTTCTCTCCAGGCACTGGATGTTAGCATGGGAGCTTGGGCATGAATGCCTGTGTCAAGTGGTTTTGTGACCCTTAATGAAGTTTAGTTGATTTTTTGATTGAATGAAATTCTCTGTCTTTGTTTTGTTCACTGCCTAGAGTTTCTTGGAAAGATGGAAGGCCATATAAATTGGACAGACAAATACATAGATCTTCTACTAAACCCTACCTCCAGATTCTGGCTGCTATAAGTGACTGAGTAAACTGTATTTTTCCTTTTGTACAACAGTACGACTTAGCAGATTAATTGGCTTATTCTGTGGTTGACAAGAATATAGGAAGAAAGTCCTTTGCCTGGTGATCTTTTCCCCAACCATACAAGCATGGCAATTAGAATGTGAAATGACCAAATTGTCTATCCTCCATGCTGCTCCTATTGCTGTTATTTTTGTTAACTGTGGATATAACTACAAATTTGTAGACTTATAATGATAAGCACTTGGGAGGACACATCGTTTAATTATTTCTCTTCCAAGTATATATTCCATAACATCACTTGTTAATTTGCATTTTAAATGAATTTTCCTTTGGCACAAAGTTTATATAATTGATGCCTCAATTTCTGCTGATCAATTTCAGAAAAAAAAAATCAACATAAAACAACCTACCTCTGCTTTTACATCACTTTGATTTTCTTTATTGTACTTCGCAATTTCATTAAGTGTTCATTATTATCTCAGAATTTATTAATCTTTTTAATTAACAGTTAAAAACATAATGTAAACATATCCTGAGAAACTATGGTGAAATTCATCTGATGCAGATAAAAAGCAACTGGGCACTAAAAACATTGTGAAGCACTTGAGCACTCCAACATTTTAATTTTCAGCAATTAAATTATTATATGGATTTCTTCTTGTTGTTCTAACCTAGCAGTTTTTGTTTAGTATTTCATATCATTAAGGTCTTTGTTCAATATTGTTTAAACACATGTCAACATATACATCTGGGTTATTATATTTTTCTTAACTTCACAGAAAATAAAGCTTTTAAACATTTTGCAACATCCAAAAACAATCTGTCTTCCAATTATTAAAAATAATTGTCATAAAATTTGGTTTAAAACTTAGCCAACAATTTTCTGTAAATTTTATTAGTACAAACAAATTTAATATTGAAACTATATATGAAGTAGAATTTAGAAAAAAATAATTTAGAATGAAAGAAAAGTATTTCAACAAGAATGAACATTATGAAATTAGGGTTATGATATAGATATAGATGATGTTATAGATGATGATATAGATATACTGTAGATTATAGAGATAATAAATAAGGATGACAGAGAGAGACAGAGAGAGACAGAGAGATTTTTAAAAATCTCCCTTTGGTATAAAGAGACCTGACCATAAAGCCAGGACAATAATTCTCTGGATTTCCCCACCCTGTCATCAACATCTGTTTCAGAGGGTCTCCAGAATTTCTGGATATACTTCTTCAGCTGTATAAGGGAGGGAGGCATCAGAAGGCCATATATGAAAGAGCCATCCTCTAGTTTTTGGATCTCATCCCTAATCCCTATACAAATATAAGCTACAAACATGCTATGAAGTCATTCAATCATTTTGCTGGAAAAAAAAAATAGGCAAAAAATCTGCCAAGCCAGATCAAACACAAAGAAAAACCAGGGAGGACAGAGGGACAGAAGGTTTTGTTCATTTATTTTGGGGGAAAAAAAAAAAGTATTTCAACTTTTCATTGTAAGAAGTACAATGCATTAAAGCAATCCAATACAGTCAGAACATTTCCATTATGCCCACTATTCATCCTAGGTGATAGGAACTCTTTATCCCACAGAACTCAAGCAATCTCCTATTTAGGAGGTAAAGAAGTTAAAATGATGAAGAACAACTACATTCAAGTATATGTAACTGTAGTAACTGAACCCGTGGGAATCTTATGAATGAAGCTAATTGTGTTCAGCATTCATTAAGCTTTCTTCTAGGGAGCAGGTTTTAAGCCCTGCCTTTCCTCCCTTTCTCTTGCAAAGATGCTGCTTTTTTTTTTTTTTAAGGGTAGAATATTGCCCTACCGAAACCAAGTGGGATGTCCTTCCATTTATGTTTAATACAAAGCTGCCAATGATTGCCTGCTGACTTTTGGCTTTGTGACAACATAATAAGGGTTATTACATGTTTCCAGAGTCAGAAAAGCAGTTGTGTCTTCTTTAGGTTTCTGCATACCTATACAGACTGGTGGGTTGGGCTGCCAGAAGTACCGATTTTCTACCTGAATGCAGGTTATTCGCTCATCTCCTTGCAACTCATAGCCAGGGTCACATTGAAATAGGACTGTGTCCCCAGGTTCTCTTCCATCCCCATTGCGTGTTCCGTTCATGGGGACTCCTGGATCTCGACATGCTGTAGCTACAGAGCCTAGGAAAGAAAGAGAGGGGAAGGAAATAAATCAACAAAGGTAAAGGTAAAGGTTTCCCTTGACGTAAAGTCCAGTCGTGTCCGACTCTAGGGGGCGGTGCTCATCTCCGTTTCAAAGCCTTGGAGCCGGCGTTGTCCATAGGACACTTCCGGGTCATGTGGCCAGCATGACTCACGGAACGCCGTTACCTTCCCGCCGAAGCGGTACCAATTAATCTACTCACATTTGCATGTTTTCGAACTGCTTGGTGTGCAGAAGCTGGGACGAGCAACGGGAGCTCACCCCGCCGCGCAGTTTCGAACCGCCGACCTTCCAATCGGCAGCTCAGCGGTTTAACCCGCAGCGCCACCGCGTCCCAAATCAACAAAAGCTTTGATTATATTTTTGGAAGAAGTAATTAGCACATCCTAAGATTCCTAAATATCTTTTTTCCTGTAAGAAATTATCATGGCATATATGATTCACATATGTAATTTATTGTGGGGAGGCTGGGAAAGTAATGGGAGGCTGGGGTGGGAGGGGGAAGTCAGTCATGGGGGTGGTTGGCACCTTGATGGGGGCAGTGATGACACCATTATTCACTATCTTGGACTGTATATTTTATATCTTGCATTTTTACATTTATGTATTTATATTTATATTTACATTGCATTTATTTTAATGATATTTTAATCTTTGATTTTTAGCTGTTTGTAAACCAGCCAGAGTCATTGTAATACAAGATGGGCAGGGAAGAAATATGATAAATAAATAAATACTAGAAATAAGCAACCAACAGATAGGAAATGATGTTGTTAGTAGCTTATTTAATAAAAAGCAGTCCAGGATTGCAAAAAGCCTGGGAAGAAGAGGTTCAAAATGTTCAAAGACACCACCTTAATGAACTTGCTAATAAAAGAATGCTTGCAGTTTCCAAGACTCTCATTAAAAGCATCTTATTGAAGCTGCTGTAATTCTTTCTTATTTGATTATGCCCTCCTTATTTTATTCAATTATTCCTTTTATCTACCATCTGTTTTAGTTATGGTGTGTGGCATCACAGCCATCTATCACGATGTCACCTGCACTATGACATCACCATATAAAGGAAGCCAAGCATGCCATTGTGAATTACATCACTTGTGTCATTTGCAGAACAATGTTATTACGTGCATGACATATTTTGCCTTTCCTCACCCTTTGTGGATACCCATGGTAGGTAATCACTCTTTGCTAATTTATTGACATTAATTTTTGAACAAAGTATGATACATCTCTGAGTAAGTAAGAATAGGACTGCACTGTCAATGTCACTCTTCAATGCTTGGATGCAATGGCCTAGAAATCATCGAACCAGATTTGCTAACTGCAGACAAGTTACTAAAGAATCAGGGAAGTAGTAGATGAAATAATACAATTGAAATAGATTATGTTATGCTTTTCTATATTTACCAGATTGACCAGAGGTTGCCACAAAGTGTTCATATATCATCATTGGCGATGTATAAAATAATTAAATTCATTGAAGTCTATTTGATATCAATGGAACAGGCACACTACTTAGTTATAATAAAAATATCCCAACAGCAACAAGAAGTGAATATCCAGAAACTGAAGTGTGACATTTACTCCAAATAAAAGTGTTTGAATGTAGCATTCCATTAAGTGTTTAATTGTAAACAAATGGCCAGGATCATTTCTACTCTTGAAAGAAAACTTGCCAGATTAAATGAAAAGAAAGCATATAGTAATTTAATCAGCATGCTCACCTTTTGGATCTGCCAATATAGACATAAAATAGGTTTTAGCCTTCAGCCAGTTGTTGGCCTGTTTGTTTGTTTGTCTAACAGGAAAATGCCAAAGTTAGCAAACAAACAAATGTCAAACCTTTCCTTTCACTATATATGAGGATACTGAAAGCCTCAGATAAAGGAACCAGGTTAGAAACCAGGAGACCATGAGTTCTAGTCCCACCTTAGGCATAAAGCCAGCTGGGTGACCATGGGCCAGTCCCTTTCTCTCAGCCCTAGGAAGAAGCCAATAGCAAGCCAATTCCAAAAGCCCTTGCCAAGAAAACTGCAGGGAGTTGACCTGGTAGTCTCTGAGAATCAGACACAATTGAATAGATAACAACAGCAGCAGCAGCAGTTGTAGCACAAGCCACCAGCAGGCTATTTTAAAAACACATTCTCCATTATTGTAAGGATATCTGTACTAATCCTGCACTGCAGGAAGACGTGGTTTGTCCTAATGTTGCTTCACCTGGCTCACTGAACAACGGACATAACATGAGCCTTCAGAGCTGATAAGGTTGCAAAAAATCACTTTGTTCCCTTCCAGAACAAGAACTTGCCTTGAATATTAACATAATTAAAACTTCCTCAGAGCTTACTGAACATTACTGTAATAGTCCAAGGAAGGAATTATCTAATTAATTTAGAACTGAGTGAGTATCTTTCATTTGCTCTTATAGTATTTAAACAGAGATTGCTTTTCATCTGTCTTGTTATAGATTTCTCTACCTTCATAATTTATTATTTGTGTATTTTATTAGGCATGAGTATGTATGTATGTATAAATGCAATAAATCAATTCACATGTATTACTGAGGCCAGTTTGGGTAGTGGTTAAAGGCACTGGCTTAGAAATTGGGAGACCATGAGCTCTAGTCCAGTCTTGGGCATGACTAACTTTGGGCCAGTCACTCTTAACCAGCCCTAGGAAGACGGAGGCAATGGCAAACCACTTCTGAAAGTGCTGCCAAGAAAACTGCTTGGATTGATTCAGACAGTCAACAGAGGTCAAGACTGATTCAAAGACAAATGCAGATACTGTGTATTACATACTCTATATCACGCTGGCTAGGGAGTTTTGGGAGTTGAAGTCCACACATCCTAAAGTTGCCAAGTTTGAAAAACCCTGCTCTATATTCTATGATTCATCTCAAATAAGCACATCTTATTATTTACTTAATTACTTATTTAATTTATAGGCCATCTGATCCCATTCCCATTAATTTATAGGCCACCTGATTCCCATTCTGAATGGCTTACAACTACGAACCAAAATGTATATTAAAAGCATATAAAAGATACAACAGACCAGAAAAGCAAAGTAATCAAAAGAAGATTAAAGCAAAAAAAAAAAAAAGGGGGGGGAGGCTCCACAATCACCCTATCCTCAAGGCCAATTACACAAATTAGCAATATATAACTCCCTTCTAAGGCTATTTTATTAAGTAGACAATTTAAAATTTACACTAATTAAAGTATTAGTTTGCCTATTAAAGATATATTATTTCTCACTTTATTTTGTTAAAGTGGCAGATATATAAATCCTCAGGAATCTTAAACATATTTTATCTGTATTAATTAATTAATTGATTAATTAATCAATCAAATTTATCACCGCCCACCTCCCAAAAGGGACTCTCGGCAGTTTACAATAAAACATAAATAGGAAAAATATAAAACTGTACAATACTATAATACATAATAAATGTGATAAAAACCCCAATGGCTGGAAGTTCTCTGTGATTTGCAAGCAGAGCAGGGTCCTTCTAAGAAACTAACCATCCCCAGGAAGGACTACTCTCTCTCCCACCTCAGGTATAATTACAGAACCAGGTCTTTAGTTGTTTCCTGAAGTCCAGGAGGGAGGGAGCCAATCTCACTTCCAGGGGAAGGATATTCCAAAGGGCAGGTGCTATTGCAAAGAAGGCCCGCCTCCTGGACCCCGCCAGAGGGAATTCTCTTACAGACAGGGTCTGTAGCGTGCCCTCTCTGCACGACCAGGTGGGACGGGCTGATGTGATGGGGAGGAGACGGTCCCTTAGGTAACCTGGACCTGTGCCATGTAGGGCCTTAAAGGTGATAACCAACACCTTGAATTGAATATATACATTCAAATCTCTTTAAATATGTTCAAATATTTTAAATATATTCAGTTCAATCTTGCTGACAGTTCTTACAGTCCTCTTTCAGGAAATATATTGGTTATGTTAAGATACAAGCTACACAACTTTTGCTTAGTCCCATTAATTCATGTTCTGTGTTGATCTAGCCTCAAATATTTGTGATATTTTAACAAATAAAGATATGTGTCTGTGTCTGTGTCGTGTTTGTGTGTGTGTGTGTGTGTATAAATAATCAGTTAACTCATTTAATTTTAATGACTTTCTTGATTTTAAAGGGTCTATCTATAGTATGTCTTGTTTTGTGGTATGGGGATACCAAGTCATCTTGTCTGCCTCCTGAAGAATCTGTATAATGACCAAGTAGCAACAGTAAGAACAGACTGTCATGTCCCCCGTTGCAATGCAATCATGCATCACAACGGGGAACATGCCTTTCTGGATATGGGAAGGAAGGAGGAAGGAATCATACTAATCCTTTAAACACTCAGGTACAAATGCAATTAAAGGACAAAGGAAGCATACCTTTGCCCCGACCAAAGAAGCCATTATCATATCTCCCAGGCATCTCTACATTACCCTGGGGGACGCAACTGTGCCGGACACGGAAAGAAGACAGAGGCGATAAGCTGTAATCCTACCGATCGCCCATCGAGACCCCGGTATCGCACCCTGATTGCCCATCAAGAATCCGGATCTGGACTGTGGGACAATGGGGGGTGGAGAAGGGCCAGGTCCGCACCGCAGGTATTTACAGGATACCCCGCACGCCATGTACCCACTCCTGTCTTTTTCGTGTATGCACTCTGTTCTCATTAAACCGGAAATCCTTAGCCCTATCTAAGTGAGTCTGTGTCTTTTTGGGAGCAAGGCAATCATCACATAAAGACAGGAGTCAATTTTTTTTTTTTCCGACAGCACCAATCCAGATCTCATCTGTGAGGGACCCAAGTTGGCGATGGACAAACTCAACCCATGAAGAGGTGGCTACCTGAGGACCAGCGATGGGTCACCGGACTCTGAAGCACGAGCAATCGGCAAGAACCCTACTCCCAGATGGCACGAAGTCCAGGAGGGTTTGGGGTCAAGCTCGGAGGAGGAGGAGACCAGGAGGAGCAGGACCCTCGAAGCCACCAGAGAGTCGCAGGGTGAGTGGGTCACCCTGGATGAGATGGTGGGATCCCTGCCTGGAACATTCGGGGCATCTAAGAAGCCGCAGGACCAGCTGTCCCCAACGACTGCAGGAGCTGAGGGAAGGTGCCGGAGCGGACGGACTGAGGGCAGCTTCCAAACAGATGAGCAGCTAAGTACCGTGGAATCGAGGCTGCAGTTGATCGAACAGCTGCTCCTGAGACTCTCGATCGAGTGCGAATCCCAAGGACGGGGTGAGCCGGAGCCAGGCACCAGAAGCTCATCACCCCCCCTCCCATCCCTGAGGCGTGACAACTGGGGTGAGGACAGAGATAGCAGGAAGCTGAGACAGCACCAGGCAGAGGTCACAGCGCAGTACCAGCCAGGAGGTCACCTTCCCCCACCCTGGAGACGCGACAGCTGGGAAGAGGCTGGAGTCGGCACGAGACGGAGGCAACGCCGCCTGAAGCCTGGCTGAGGGAATCCCCACACCATGACCAGAGAGCCCCAGCAGCCCAAGGTACGCCCAGATGACCAGACATGGTTTGGAGCCCACCGGGAGCGGGAGTGAAAGACCTCGGGGTCACGTTCGATGGGGACCCAGCCACACTATCATTCTTCCTAATGAACACAAAAAATTACATGGAGGAATACGGACCATATTTCCGTTCGGAAAAAGGCAAAATCAATGCCATAGCAAACAAACTCAAGGGAAGGGCGGCTGACTGGTATGTCCAGCTATGCCAGGCAGATGCCCCGGAACTCGATTATGCCGATGAGTTTCTCTGGGCGCTGGATCTACATTTCAGAGATCCCTTGGAGAAGGAGAGAGCAAAAAGATCCCTAAGGGGAATCAACCAAAGACAAAGATCTGTGGCAGATTATGCCATGGAATTCCAAGCCCTGGCAGGAAAGGTGCAGGACTGGTTGCAGTCTACCCTAATTGAATGCTTCAAAGAGGGTCTGAACTTGAACGTTCTGAGGTAGGCATTATGCAGAGACGACCCAAACACTCTAATCGAGTGGATACAGCTGGCCGGGAAGGCGGAAAATGCCCAGGAGACTTTCCTGCAAGCCAAAAGGACGGCGCAATAAGCAGCGATGGCGAAAGGGCCCCGAACCGCTGTAGGACTGGTGAGAACAGTACACCAAACCTGGAGAGAGGAGAGGGAGCGACGGTTCACCAAGGGGCAGTGCCTTTGATGCGGGAAAGAGGACCACAAAGCAGCAGCCTGCCCAAAAACAAAGGCTGTTGACAGACCAAGAAAACTGCCGGGCAAACCACCCGCAGCACCCAAAAAGAGGCCAGTGGGGAGATCACAGCAAAAGATCTACCCTACTCTATTGAAGAAGAGAAGAGCGACGAAGATGAACCGGCGGGAAATGCCAGCCACCTGCCCGAAGAAGTGCCAGAGGGCAGGTGGAGGAGGAGAATGGGCGCAGCGACATCTGGGTGAGTGCCAACTGTCCCACACTCTATGTCAAGGTGAAACTAAAGTCCAAGGTGAAGTCCACCGAAGTTTGGGCCCTAATCGACTCGGGCTGTTCCAGGTGTCTGATACACCCGGAACTGGCGGTCGAGTTAAAGCTCTGCTGCTATCCACTTCAGCACCACATAGTGTTTACCCAATTGTATGGTTCAGCGGCGGGAGGGGGCCCGATCACCCAATTCACCGACGAAGTGGCACTGCAACTCGGCAGCCACTGGGAGAGACTGCAATTTGTCATAGAACTGGTGGGCCAGCCCTTAATCATCCTGGGTATCCCGTGGTTGGTCTGAAGGAACCCATACATAAATTGGGAAACCAGGACAATCACCTTCACAGACAGCTTCTATCAAGCACCTACAGGAGATCGAGTTCCCCGTGCTGCGGTGGGGAGGACGGCGTCTACAACAACACACCTGGAGGCGGCGGCACTGGAAGGCTTGCCAGACAGGTACACAGAGTTTGCAGATGTGTTCGGGGAGAAAGAAGCAGACAAACTCCCACCCCACAGAAAAACAGACTGTGCCATAGAACTGGTCCCCAACACACCCTTGCCAAAGCCCAAAATTTATGCCATGACCCAGAAGGAACTGGCAGCATTGCAGGAGTTTGTGGACAAGAATTTAGCACAAGGCTTCATCGAGCCCGCAAACTCGCTAGTTGGAGCCCCAGTCCTCTTCAGAGACAAAAAGGATGGGTCATTAAGTCTCTGTATGGACTGCCGCGGTTTGAATGCGGCTTCCATTTCAAACAAATACCCTTTACCCTTAATCAAGGACATACTGGCACATCTGGCAAAGGGCAAAATATTTTCCTAACTGGACTTACGAGAAGCCTATTTCCGCATACGTATACGGGAGGGGGACGAGTGGAAGACAGCTTTCAATTGCCCACTGGGTTCATTTCAATACAAAGTGTTACTGTTCGGTTTGGCAGGGGCACCAGGGGTATTTATGCAATTAATTAATGAGGTCTTGCATGACCACTTGTTCAAGGGGGTACTCGTCTACCTAGACGATGTGTTGATATACTCTGAAACTGAAGAGGAGCACGAGCGCCTGGTTAAGCAAGTGCTCAGGAAACTCCACAAAGCAGAGCTATTTGCCAAGCTCTCTAAGTGCGAGTTTCAGAAATCACAGATAGACTATCTGGGCTACAGAATCTCTGAGAGGGGCATCGAAATGGACCCTGGAAAAGTCCAGGCCATCCTGGCATGGGAGTGCCCATGCACTAGGAGGCAATTACAAAGTTTCCTCAGATTTACAAATTTTTACAGGGGGTTCATCAAGGGACTAGCAGAAATTGTTTTGCCCCTAACCAATTTACTCTGCACAAAGGGCTTGGGCGACACGCATAAGGCACGAAACCCGGGAGTGATTCTGAACTGGACTCCTGACTGCCAAAGGGCTTTTGACCACCTCAAAAGCCTATTCACAGCAGAACCGGTTCTCCAGCACCCCGACCCCACCAAGCCTTTTGTCGTCCAAGTCGATGCCTCCGATTTTTCGATCGGGGCATTTCTGCTTCAGCGGGATTTAAATGATCAGCTGAAGTCCTGCACGTACCTCTCCCGCAAGTTCTCCGAGACAGAACGGAGATGGCACATATGGGAGAAGGAGGCTTTTACTGTCAAAGCTGCCTTAGAGGCATGGCAACACCTCCTGGAAGGGGCCACCTGCCCCTTTGAGGTCTGGATGGACCACAAAACATGTGTGTGTGTGTATATAAATAATCAGTTAATTCATTTAATTTTAATGACTTTCTTGATTTTAAAGGGTCTATCTACAGTATGTCTTGTTTTGTGGTATGGGGATACCAAGTCATCTTGTCTGCCTCCTGAAGAATCTGTATAATGACCAAGTAGCAACAGTAAGAACAGACCATGGAACAACGGACTGGTTTAAGATTGGGAAGGAGTATGGCAGGGCTGTATACTCTCACCCTACCTATTCCACTTGTATGCAGAACACAACATGCAACATGCTGGGCTTGAGGAATCCAAGGCTGGAGTTAAAATCGCTGGAAGAAACATTAACAATCTCAGATATGCAGATGATACCACTTTGATGGCTGAAAGTGAAGAGGAACTGAGGAGCCTTATGATGAAGGTGAAACAAGAAAGTGCAAAAGTTGCCTTGCAGCTACATCTGAAAAAAACCAAGATTATGGCAACCAGCTTGATTTATAACTGGCAAATAGAGGGAGAAAATGTAGAGGCAGTGAAAGACTTTGTATTTCTAGGTGCAAAGATTACTGCAGATGCTGAATGCAGTCAGGAAATCAGAAGATGTTTAATCCTTGGGAGAAGAGCAATGACAAATCTCGATAAAATAGTTAAGAGCAGAGACATCACACTGACAACAAAGGTCTGCATGGTTAAAGCAATGGTGTTCCCCATAGTAACGTATGGCTATGAGAGCTGGACCATAAAGAAGGCTGAGAGAAGGAAGATAGATGCTTTTGAACTGTGGTGTTGGAGGAAAATTCTGAGAGTGCCTTGGACTGCAAAAAGATCAAACCAGTCCATCCTCCAGGAAATAAAGCCAGACTGCTCCCTTGAGGGAATGATATTAAACACAAAACTGAAATACTTTGGCCACATAATGAGAAGACAGGACCCCCTGGAGAAGATGCTGATTCTAGGGAGAGTGGAAGGCAAAAGGAAGAGGGGCTGACCAAGGGCAAGATGTATAGATGATATTCCAGAGGTGACGGACTCATCCTTGGGGATGCTGGGGGTGTTGACGACCGACAGGAAGCTCTGGCGTGGGCTGGTCCATGAAGTCACAAAAAGTCAGAAGCGACTGAACGAATAAACAACAAAAACAGTATGTCTTGTCCATCTAGCTAACCTTGACTGATCCTGAAAAGCTAAACAAGGTTGGATCTAATTGGTGTTTGAATAAAAAAAATCCCAAATCAAGAAATTCCTGGGAGACCATAAGAAAACTCTTGGACAGTCAAACAAAAGAGACAGCTAGATAGAGAGACAGAAAGACAGACCGAGAGACAGACAGACAGACAAGTCAGTGAAAGACCACTTCCATACTGTTGCCAAAAACAAAACAGAACAAAAAGCCTATATGAAAATGACAAGGAACTGAACTCAAGTTTAAGGAACCTGCCTTCTTAATTTTCTTTTAGATTTCATGTGCCATTACTGGAGCATTCACTTTCACTATGTCTCCTACATTAAGCATAAACATGTACTACTCATTCATCAGTTATTTAATGTATAACAGAAGTGGTAAATCTTGTTTCTAGAAAGTGTGCACATTCCACTGACACCTCATGATTAACCTCATGCTGTTTGTTTTGAAGAGCTGGGTGTGACCCTTCTCATTTTTTAGACTCCTTTTGTGGAGTTACCCTTTTCAAAAATCACTTGCTTACTGAATTCTCTTCCCTTCCAATAAGGATTTGATCAACTGCTTCATTGAAAAGTTTTCTCCAACCATGAACACATTTTAGTTAAGTTGGATTTGTCATCGTTGTTAGTTCATTGCTAGATATAGTCATTGGTCTTACTGCTCTTGCTTTAATATAAAATAATTCTTTATTTTATATACACATATGTCTGTATATAAAACAAAGCATTAGTGTATGTATGTGTATATGTGTGCACAACCGCTGTGCTTCAATGCCCACTACGCCAAGAATATCTTGATGGAAGGTTGGCATAGATAGCATTAAATATATACTTTCATATTTTTTTTTAAGTTTGTCAATACTCTTCAGTACTTTCTCTTCTGCAGTGTTCTTAAATTGAAAAGCTACTCTTTAGCTTTATTCCTCGCTGTAGATCTGACCCTTCCCTCTGCCTTTATTTGAGGCTGGGAAAGGACTATTATCCTGTAAACATAAATATTCATTTGACCTGCTTTCTCCTACTTTCAAATGTCTTCTCTTCCTCTGATATTTCAACTATTTCTTCACAAGCTATCTTTGAAGAAGGTTTTCTGAAAAGTACAAACAAAAACATACAGTTTTCATAAGAGAAAAAACATGGTTTGGGCATCTTAGTTAAATAGGGGACTCCTTGTTGGAACCATGTTTATTACCAGCTCTGTGCTATAAGATTCTATAACTGATTGTATTTAAGATTATTTTTAAAAACAAAATCCATTTTATATATTTAGGGGGACTCTCCTTCTTGGACTAATAATGGAAATTGGGCCATGATAATAGAATATTCATTGATGAATATCCCTTGTTGATAATAATGTTTAACTAAGGAGCCACAACCCGACCTGTGTTCGATCCCAGCAGAAGCTGGATTCTCGGGTAGCCGGCTCAGGTTGACTCAGCGCTCCATCATTCCAAGGTTGGTAAAATGAGTTCCCAGTTTGCTGGGGGAAAGATAACTATGACTGGGGAAGGCAATGGCAAAAAAACCCTGCTATAGTCTGCCAAGAAAATGTTGTGAAGGCAGCATCCCCCCAAAGGGTCAGACATGACTCAGTGCTTGCACAGGGGACCTTTCACCTTTCACCAAGGAGCCACAAGTCCACACTACTGATTCCACATACTTGCTGAGTTTAAATGCCATGTTTTATTGGGTATTTAAAGTACCAGAGCATTGTGCAAATGAAGAAACTAGGGCATTTCCAGGTGAGATCAAATCCCCAATGGCCCAGTATTCTGTGTAAACTCAGGGTTAGTTTACTCTTTGAGTCTTCTTTTTACATGATGTTTTCGCTGTTCATTTATTCTATAGTATCTATTCTCTGTACTCTGTACTATTTCTGACTCAGTTTTTACAATTCTCTTGACTTTTGAAATTAGGCAACAGTTTTAAAAATCTGTTAGATTAATATTATAATATATACAAATTAATATATATTAATCTATATATTAATTTGTAGTTTTAATATAGCAACACATACCTCTTGTTGGAGAATGGAATTCCTGACTGCAGCATGTAATAATGACAGCTGTAAAGTTTGGTCTAGTGGTTAAGGCGCTGGGCTAAAAACCAGGAGGCTGTGAGTTCTAGTCCTGCCTTAGGCATGAAAGCCAGCTGGGTGACCTTGGGCCAGTCACTCTCTCTCAGCCCAACTCACCTCACCTCACAGGTTTGTTGTTATGGAGAAAATAGGAGGAGGAAGGAGTATTTGGTATGTTCGCCTTGAGTTATTTATAAAAAAAATAAAGGCGGGAAATAAAATAAAATAATAAATAAATAAATAAAACATAATATTGCCTCCCTTCCCTTCCTGTTCCTTCCTTTCCCTTCTTCCATTCAGCATGAAGAACTAAACACAAAATGTTTTGCCCAGTACCACTCAAATTGTCTTGCATTTACTGGAATTGCTCATTTAATATATTGTAGAATAATATTTACTTTGCTTGTAGCTACTTCACATTCATGATTCATCATTCTGTGATGGATAAATCCCAAGGTCTCCTATACTTCTACCATCTCCAAAATACAATTACAGACAGAGAAAAAAAGTTCCAGTTAAGTCTCCAAATGCTTTTTTTAAAGTACTTTGTATGATGAAATTTTATCCCTTTTCAATTACTGTATTCTGTGAAGTTCTATCTGCCTAATCTCCCAGCACTATCTGTTTCAACAATGAGTCCCAACTTTATACCATTAGGAAATTGCATGAATACATTGCTTTATCCACTGCCACAGTTATTAAAATGAAATATCAAATATTTTCCCAAGACTAATTCTCAATCATTTCCCTTGAAATGTTCTACCTGTAGATTCAGCAGATTCCTGTTCAGTAACTTATTGTACTGTCATTTGATACCCTCAATCCCACTTTCCATATAATATTTGCTAGCAAGCATGATTGGAAGTTTCAGCAATCTTGGGAGATACGTCTTCTTATCTCAGGGCAAAACTAAACATAACAGTTGCAGTATGCTATATTTTGATTAAGGTAAATCACTACAAAGTACAGTAGGATTAGGAATACCAAACATCACAAATGAAGAAAACAGGTACCCATCCTCTATCTGCTTCCTCCAAATCACTTGTTAGTAGTTTTTGTGGGGGTCAATGATGAGAACTAGTCAACAATAGGAGAAAAAAATAGTTTTTACAAGGGATTTCAGGCAATAATAAATCATTTACCCTGTTGTTCATCCAGTCTATGTTTCCAGTCAAATGTTCCAACATTGCAGGCATTGAATAAGGTTGTCTTCAACATGGCCCATAGCATAACATGCATTTTACTTAAATGAGGTATAACACATGCATTCTTTTGCTAACTACATTAGATTGTTAACTCCCCCCACCACAACTTTATCCATTTCATCAATTTTACCAGGGCTAATCAGTATTATCAGAACACTTCTGACTAAGCATGATGAACGTTATTCAGTACAGGAGTAAAACTGGTTGGAGAAATTCAAGGCAAAAAAGCTAATTTAAAGTAAGCCGGAAGATCCATAAGGGAGAATTAAAAAAAAAAAAAAATCAAGGTCGCAGCCATAACAGTTCAAACCCCCACTCCTTTTTATGCTTTGAACATCAAGTGCAGAGCTGAAATCACATGTCGTATTCACCATCCTAATGTTTTTGGCAGGCAGACACAAACACACCCTGAACTGCTTTTCAGAGCAGAGTTGTGGAAGATAAGGCTTCATACAACAATAGTGTAGTGTTTGCTAATTATATATCATATTATTCTCATGCAGATCTCTTAATTTAGACTGTAGATCTACAGTCATGATGAGACCTGCTGTTCTGTTTTGTTCTGTTCTGTTCTGTTCTACTCCATTCCATTCCACTCTAATTTTTCATCAATCATGTACATATAGACAAGGAAATATTATAGGCTCTAAGAAGAACATAGCCCTTAGTTTTATTTACTGTCTGTCTGATTCATTTTCATTATTATTCCAGCATTTCCACATTTCCTGAATCACACTCTAACCATTGCAAAAGTGGTAAATGTGAAGAATATGGTTGGAACTGTCTCCTTCAACTACTGAAGTCAGTGTTCTGTTATCTTTGCTGGTGTCCACCACTATGCCAGGAAAAATCATGTTTTTCCCCAATGACTCCCAGCAGGTGTAGTCAAAGTATGGTGAAAAAGTCAAGATGGTGGCCATGATGGTGCCTTGAAGTTCTGCCCATTTGTTAGAGCATTAGAGAGCATCAATCACACCATCATGGCCATAATCTTGACTTTTTGACTATGCCCTGTAGACACCCTGAGTCATTGTCTAACTAGTGCATCCTCAACAAACAGTTTATAGTGAATATCACAAACTGATGATTTGAGTCTGAAAAAGTTACAGGATGAAGGGAGACAGATATAAACATTTAGTTATCAACAGTACATGTATGCTGAAATTTCATAGGCTTAATATAATTTTGATATCATGTATTGGTCAACCTTTGAAAGCCTGATACATTTGTTCAAAGGTTTTTCCAATTCTCCACATTGGTCAAAAGTTTTTACTGTGGTAGTAGTCTGGTTTCACTAACATATTTTTCTTTCATACAGAGATTCTACATTTAGTCATGTATCAGTACATCTATTCAACCTGCATTGGCTAATTTTGTGTCCTTTAAAAGGCTGTTACTATTTTATTATATTGGGAGCACAGACCTGAGACATGCCTGATTGGTACAAAACTGCTGCACAGTTTGGTTCAAAAGTATCCCAAGCAATATATTTCTTTGTATCTTTCATGAAATAGGGAAGACAAATTCAATAATCCAACTCTGCAAAGAAGTTTGATTGTCAACAATCAGAGCTACTGAATCATGCCAATTTTTAGTCTGGCAACATACTGAGCATTTTGCACTACCGTTGGATCAAATGTTAATTTTAAATAAATTTAATGAAAGAGAAAGGATTTAAAAAGAGAGTGGATTAATAAGAAAGATAAAGAGAAATTGTGGAAGAGTAGCCTTGCCCTTTGATATTATGATTCTGCATTTGGGTTAGTTAAAGAAAGAACTTTTTTGAAGTTTCATAAAATATAGTTTTGTTTCATCAAAAAAGAAATATAAGGATCTAGAATAAATTAGATCACATGAAAGACCAACTAATATATAAACCAACTTTATCTTGATAGTGATCACTTTAATCTTAGATGCAGTAATCTGTTCTGTGTCAGTTTATATGATTTGGGGGATTTAACAAGACCTAATCAACAAACCTGGTATTATTTATTTATTTTACAACATTTATGGACTACCCCAAGATGACCAGCTCAGGACAGTGTTTATGAGAAAACCAAAACCACTTTTATTGTAAACCTCCCAGAGTCCCCCATTGGGGGAGATGGGTGGTAATATAAATGTAATAAATAAATAAATAAAATAAAAACTAAATATCTCAAAATAAAACAATACAGTAATTCTACACATCATTATAACTATAGATGGACATTTCCACTTATCCTAGGGTCCAAAGATCACTGAAGCAGGATAATTTTTAGAGCTTTCTTAAATGAGAGAAGGGTAAGAGCATTAGGGATAGTGTCTTCCATAATATAGGGGATACTACTGAAAAATCCTGTCTTCTAGTTCCAGATCCCTTCACTACAAGTTAGGGAAGGCCCTGTCTCAATGCAACAGTAAACTCCATTCTGGGTCTCCAAGGTTTGCTTGGGTTACACCACTCTAATGCTTCAGGGTACAAGTCAAGGTGCTGGTTATCCCATTTAAAGCCCTGCATGTGACAGAGCCAGACTACTTCTGGGACTTTTTATGTCTGAGGGTCTCTGCCTGTTCTACCAGATCCTACAAGAGGGTATGCTCCAGATCCTGTCTATTAACAATCTGGGGGCTGAGGAGCTGTGTCTTCTCTGTTGCAGTGCCTGCACTATGGAACACAGTAGTAGTACTTTACTGATTAGTCAACTGGCCATATCAAAGCATGGCATCAGCCACAATAAGGTACAATAAAACAAAATAAAGTAAGATGCAATTAAATGAGGTAAAATAGGCTATGGTGAGATAAATAAAATATAGTAAGGTAAGGTGAAAGATAAAAGTACGATAAAATAGTATAAGATAAAATACAGTGCAGAGATGTATAATAAAATGAATATTAAACCTGAAGACAATTTGTGTTTAGGTGAATTCATCACCTTTGCATGCAACCCCGATATGTTCTATAAAACATGTTCTCTGTTGGACAGCCTTGACTATAAAGTTAACTGTTCTAGTGATTCCACATATATTTGTGTCCTGAAGAAAATAAAATATACTTTTGTTGGAGTCCCAATATGTGGTTCTCTCAAGTAGTGTCTGCAAGTACTGAGACCTTGCTGAGGTATATAATTTAAACAGGACATATGCAATGTCTTCTGTTTCTGATGCTCCACAAACACATGTTCTCTCAAAATATGGCACTTGATAGAATCGTCCACATATGACCAAAGAATCCAACTGCTTGAATCTTGCTCTGGTACAAGCTATTCTATGGTATTGAATCAACCCCATTGTCAGGTATTTTTGTATCTGGAAGGATGTTTTGTTTTTGGCCAGCCATTTTACCAACCTGATGTTTGCAAGTGACTCAATATCAGTTTGGGCATTAACATCCAGAACTCTTCATTTAAATATTGCCTTGGCCTGATGTCTGGCTGAGAATAGGTATTGTGTATATGTATATATACATATACATATACATACACATGTATGCATGTGTGTGTGTCTATGTGTGTGTGTGTGTGTGTGTGTGTATGTGTGTGTGCATGTATGTATGTGTATATAAGAGAGCTTACAGTGTAAGAGAGCTTACAGTGTAAAAGAGAGCTTACAGTTTAGAAACTGATGTTCACAGCAAAAGATGCTATAAAGTTACAGATTCCCCTCATCACTAGGAAGAATATTTTAGAATATATTAAGCTGCCAGCCATAGATTTAAATTGTCCATAGCAACTTTAGGAGAAACTTAGTAAGTGAAAAAAAGTTCAGAGTTTTCTAATTTGTTTAAACCCAATAGTAGAATTTATGGCATACTCTATACCAAATGAATATTAGTTTTAGATGTAACATTTTTTAGGGTTTTCATAATTTTCTGAACCCTATTTTCCCTTGTAATTTCTGAAAATCTAAAGTTTAGGATATCTGCTAGATTTTTTCAAGCAACCATTCAATACAATGAGAACTTCAACCAAGAAATGGAAATGTTGGAATGTAATTTATTTGAACAATTTCTATACAGTTCTACAATTAAAAATAAATTCTCTGGCCAATTTATATTGATCAAATGAATTAACAATAACATTATATTATTCCTTTAAAAAACCAGAATACTATACTGGACATGAAGTTTTAAATATGTATATAAACATATAAAATGCAACAAATATAAAACAAGGTGAAAGATTTCCCAAGCTCCCCTACAGTCCCGAGATTTGCTGGCAGTTTTCCATCTAAGGTCTAACCAGATCCAATGGTGCTTAGCTTCTGAGCCCACACAACATTGACCAGAAATTGCTACTTAATGAGACTCATGAAGGTAAAATTGAGGAATCTATAACAGGTCTCGCCTGGCATCTAAACAGGAATGAACACAGGGTATGGACACAGATGTGACCCACACAAAAGTGGGCAGAGCTTGATGTTTTTGACCACAACCTGGAGACATACCACACCTAAAAAAGAATAAGTAAACATTCCTAGGGGAAAAATAGGTGGCATAACTAAAAATATAGATCCTTCCTTCATTATTTAACACTAGTTCTACTAAGTGATAGGACCCAGTGAAGGGCAGATTTTAATATATTTTCAGGTATCAGTCTAGATGCCATAAAATCCTAGTTATCCAAGAGTTAATGTAAGAACTGCTTTGGAATTACAATTATTGTGTTTAAACCCACGAACTGGACTCATTCTTGTGTTCAGACCTATCTGTCAGAACCAAAGAAAGGGAGTACAGTGGCCACTATCACTATTTCCACTCTCCCACCCCATATGTATACACTGGCATCATATTGACTGAACCTTAAGTTGTCAAAACCATGTTTCCAAGTTGTACATGGACAATACTGAACACTTTCTGGAAATGGCCCTTGTGGTATTACCACTTTAAAAGTAAGAATTAAACAGAAGCATCTTCAAATATTGTATATAAATGTTAAAAAGGTAAAAGATTTCCTTGACTTGAGCTTGACTCCTGGTGACTACATGGATAAAATCAAGTAGTTTCTTAACCATAAAGGAATAGTTAGCTACTGATGCCTTATGGATATTTTTCAAATTTCTGTACTATCCAGTAGTTTCTTATTAAGATAATAATCAAGCCATCCCTGCTTAGCTTATTTAAATGTCACAACCACTTATAGCTTCAGCAAAGGATCATTACCTTGTCATGGTGCTGGAGCTTGAGCACCTCAATGATGCCATGAGCTAAACCGTGAAGGGCCACCCAAGACGGGAGGTCATGACAGAGAACTCAGACTAAATGCAATCCCTGGGAAAGGTAATGGCAACCCACCCCAGTATTCTTGCCGTGAAAACTCAATGGATCAGTACAACCAGAGATATGTCGGTATACCATCGGAAGATGAGACCCCCAGGTCGGAAGATGGTCAAAATGCTACTGGGGAGGAACAGAGGATGAGCTCAACTAGCCCCAGACGTGATGACGCAGCTAGCTCAAAGCCGAAAGGATGGCTAGCGGCCGACGGTGCTGGTGGTGAACGGCGAATCCGATGTTCGAAGGATCAACACACCATTGGAACTTGGAATGTAATATCTATGAGCCAGGGCAAATTGGATGTGGTTATTGGTGAGATGTCAAGATTAAAGATAGACATTCTGGGCATCAGTGAACTGAAATGGACTGGAATGGGCCACTTCACATCAAATGACCACCAGATCTACTACTGTGGACAAGAGGACTACAGAAGAAATGGAGTAGCCCTCATAATTAATAGTAAAGTGGCTAAAGCAGTGCTTGGATACAACCCCAAAAACGACAGAATGATCTCAATTCGAATTCAGGGCAAGCCATCTAACATCACAGTGATCCAAATATACGCCCCAACCACAAATGCTGAAGAAGCTGAAGTAGAGCAGTTCTATGAGGATCTGCAGCACCTATTGGACAACACACCTAAAAGAGATGTTATTTTCATCACAGGAGACTGGAATGCTAAGGTGGGCAGTCAAATGACACCTCGAATTACAGGTAAGTATGGCCTGGGAGAACAAAATGAAGCAGGACATAGGCTGATAGAATTTTGCAAAGACAATTCACTCTGCATAACAAACACTCCCTTCCAACAACATAAGAGACGGCTTTATACATGGACTTCACCAGATGGACAACACCGAAATCAGATTGATTACATCCTTTGCATATTCTAGAGGTGACGGACTCGTCCCTGGGGGAGCTGGGGGTGTTGACGACCAACACGAAGCTCTGGCATGGGCTGGTCCATGAAGTCACGAAGAGTCGGAAGCGACTGAATGAATAAACAACAAACATCTTTTGCAGCCAAAGGTGGCGGACATCTGTACAGTCGGTAAAAACAAGGCCTGGAGCTGACTGTAGTTCAGATCACGAACTTCTTCTTGCACAATTTAGGATCAGACTCAAGAGATTAGGGAAGACCCACAGATCAGCTAGATATGAGCTCATTAATATTCCTAAGGAATATGCAGTGGAGGTGAAGAATAGATTTAAGGGACTGGACTTAGTAGATAGGGTCCCGGAAGAACTCTGGACAGAAGTTGGCAGCATTGTTCAGGAGGCGGCAACAAAATACATCCCAAAGAAAGAGAAAACCAAGAAGGCAAAATGGCTGTCTGCTGAGACACTAGAAGTAGCCCAAGAAAGAAGGAAAGCAAAAGGCAACAGTGATAGGGGGAGATATGCCCAATTAAATGCAAAATTCCAGAGGTTAGCCAGAAGAGATAAGGAATTATTTTTAAACAAGCAATGCGCGGAAGTGGAAGAAGACAATAGAATAGGAAAGACAAGAGACCTCTTTCAGAAAATTAGAAACATCACAGGTAAATTCCAGGCAAAAATGGGTATGATCAAAAACAAAGATGGCAAGGACCTAACAGAAGAAGAAGAGATCAAGAAAAGGTGGCAAGAATATACAGAAGACCTGAATAGGAAGGATAACAATATCGGGGATAGCTTTGACGGTGTGGTCAGTGAGCTAGAGCCAGACATCCGGAACAGTGAGATTGAGTGGGCCTTAAGAAGCATTGCTAATAACAAGGCAGCAGGAGACGATGGCATCCCAGCTGAACTGTTCAAAATCTTGCAAGATGATACTGTCAAGGTAATGCATGCTATATGCCAGAAAATTTGGAAAACACAAGAATGGCCATCAGATTGGAAAAAAATCAACTTATATCCCCATACCAAAAAAGGGAAACACTAAAGAATGTTCAAACTATCGAACAGTGGCACTCATTTCACATGCCAGTAAGGGAATGCTCAAGATCCTGCAAGGTAGACTTCAGCAGTTCATGGAACGAGAATTGCCAGATGTACAAGCTGCGTTTAGAAAAGGCAGAGGAACTAGAGACCAAATTGCCAATATCCGCTGGATAATGGAAAAAGCCAGGGAGTTTCAGAAAAACATCTATTTCTGTTTTATTGACTATTCTAAAGCCTTTGACTGTGTGGACCATAACAAATTGTGGCAAGTTCTTAGTGGTATGGGGATACCAAGTCATCTTGTCTGCCTCCTGAAGAAATCTGTATAATGACCAAGTAGCAACAGTAAGAACAGACCACGGAACAACGGACTGGTTTAAGATTGGGAAAGGAGTACGGCAGGGCTGTATACTCTCACCCTACCTATTCAACTTGTATGCAGAACACATCATGCGACATGCTGGGCTTGAGGAATCCAAGGCTGGAGTTAAAATCTCTGGAAGAAACATTAACAATCTCAGATATGCAGATGATACCACTTTGATGGCTGAAAGTGAAGAGGAACTGAGGAGCCTTATGATGAAGGTGAAAGAAGAAAGTGCAAAAGCTGGCTTGCAGCTAAACCTCAAAAAAACCAAGATTATGGCCACCAGCTTGATTGATAACTGGCAAATAGAGGGAGAAAATGTAGAAGCAGTGAAAGACTTTGTATTCCTAGGTGCAAAGATTACTGCAGATGCTGACTGCAGTCAGGAAATCAGAAGACGCTTAATCCTTGGGAGAAGAGCAATGACAAATCTCGATAAAATAGTTAAGAGCAGAGACATCACACTGACAACAAAGGTCCACATAGTTAAAGCAATGGCGTTCCCTGTAGTAACATATGGCTGCGAGAGCTGGACCATAAGGAAGGCTGAGAGAAGGAAGATTGATGCTTTGGAACTGTGGTGTTGGAGGAAAATTCTGAGAGTGCCTTGGACTGCAAGAAGATCAAACCAGTCCATCCTCCAGGAAATAAAGCCAGACTGCTCACTTGAGGGAATGATATTAAAGGCCAAACTGAAATACTTTGGCCGCACAATGAGAAGACAGGACACCCTGGAGAAGATGCTGATGCTTGGGAGAGTGGAGGGCAAAAGGAAGAGGGGCTGACAAAGGGCAAGGTGGATGGATGATATTCTAGAGGTGACGGACTCGTCCCTGGGGGAGCTGGGGGTGTTGATGACCGACAGGAAGCTCTGGCGTGGGCTGGTCCATGAAGTCACGAAGAGTCGGAAGCGACTAAACAAATAAACAACAAACCAGTTATAGGTGATATATAAATGGAAATAAAGAATAATATAAAGTTTGTAGAAAACATGGTTATTTAGTTGCTTTTCTCATACTCCAGCCATTTCCATAAACACAAATGATGCATTTGTTCATAAATATGATTATCCTTCATTGTAAAATAATAATGAATGTTTGTCTGTGTGTGTGTGTGTTGCTGTGTATATGAGAGCGGGGAGCTAGCCATTGGCTAATTAATCTATAACCTAGCAGGAATTTTCACAACAGTTTCAAAATCTAGATTAGTCAATTAAGAACTATTCTGAGCCATATGTATATATCAACTTACTTGAAAATTGAATGGCAAATCCAGATTTGCTGATATAGAAGTCTGTGTCAAATTGTATTGCCACTATGTTGAGAGTGCTGTGGATGCCTTCTGGAATAAGAGAGCCACTGATTTCTTTTAACAGCATGTCATTTTCAGGTGGACCATCCCAAACACGCAGAATATCATGTGAGGCTTCAGTGTCAAATGCAAGAAACTGGAGGCTGTAAAAAAAAAAAAAAACAATTATTCATGTCTAATTATAAATAAATAAATAAATAAATAAATTAATTAATTAATAAAACTAGCAACTACATCTATGCTTCCAGGAGTTATAGCTTAGGATGGAGAGATAATGTAGAGGAGAGAGAAACATGGTTGATAATTAGTAGGCCCATTTAAAGAGGCTTGTCTGACAGGGTATATTATGCTGTGGGAACAACATGATTCTCTTAACTGAGATAAAGAGGGATTGCCATTCTCCTCCAGGGGTCTTTCTGCCTCCACCTGAAACCTCTTATGTAGATCTAACATGAGAAAAAGCTTGGTGTACATGCAATGCATGTACCAAAGTTTCTTCCAGCACTGAGTGGAAATGTCAGATGAGGCTTCTGCAGAAGTGTAATGACCTCTTGGCTGTTAGCACTGCTGAAGGAGGACTCAGAAGGAAAGCAAAGTGAAGCAATGTGCCTGCTTCAATTTAGAAGTGAGGAGCTGTATTGCTGGGCAAAGGTTTCAAAGAATTTGAAGCATTAGTGATCCATAGCATTACTTTGAGCTCTGTGCAACCATAGCAGCTAGTTCTTTTTCTGCTACCTTTTCATTAATTATCCCAGTTAAATAGTCATGTATAAACCATGCCACTGCATTAACAGAGGAAGAAGTTAATAATTTAATGAGAGAGAAAAGAAAACAAACAAACAAACAAACAAACAGAACCACCAAAGTACCAATATGTTCCTCTGGTCATTTTTAGTCACTTGGGTTATGGCAATACTCAGAACAGATGTCTGCAAACAAATATTCCTTTTATACAACCAAGTATTTGTTGTTTATTTGTTTAGTCGCTTCCAACTCTTTGTGACTTCATGGACCAGCCCATGCTAGAGCTTCCTGTCAGTTGTTGCCACCCCCAGCTCCCCCAAGGATGACTCCGTCACCTCTAGAATATCATCTATACATCTTGCCCTTGGTCAGCCCCTCTTCCTTTTGCCCTCCACTCTCCCTAGCATCAGCATCTTCTCCAGGGTGTCCTGTCTTCTCATTATGTGGCCAAAGTATTTCAGTTTTGCCTTTAATATCATTCCCTCAAGTGAACAGTCTGGCTTTATTTCCTGGAGGATGGACTGGTTTGATCTTCTGGCAGTCCAAGGCATTCTCAGAATTTTCCTCCAACACCACAGTTCCAAAGCATCTATCTTCCTTCACTCAGCCTTCCTTATGGTCCAGCTCTCACAGCCAACCAAGTATAACCTACATTAAGTCACAACATGAAGTATTTGTTTGAATGTTTTGGCCTTGTGTAATATATGAGTCCATCCCTTATGGCTTAGTTCAAAACAACCATCAGCCTTTTATCTTCCAACCATACATTTGTATGTCTTACTCCATACAAATTTGGGACATTTTTTTCCCCCTAAAACTGCTGTAAATCATTTTAGCCCACCAAATAATGTGGGATTTAAAGCAACTACCATGTCCCACTTGCCAAGCCATGTTTACATTTATATTGCTGTTTCCCAAAATAATATAAGAGCTTAAATTCTGAATAAAATGCAAAATTTACACTAATAAATGCATTCCAGCCAGATTTCTTATTTTTGTCTTTGCTACCAACAGAGATCATACTGGAGTACCTGACAATGTTTCCTGGATCTACTTCAATCATCCACATACAACGCAGATTATTATCATAAGGAAAAGGATAGCCTGGGGACAAGATTCTTCCTGAAGATTCTCCTTTAAAACGACCTCCACATTCAGCTGGTGAAAACGAAGTGGAAAATGGTAATCATTTCTGATAAAGCTTCTATTCTCTTCTGCCTATGTATATGGAATATCATTTCTTAACTATGTATATGGGAAATACTTTCTTAGTAACTAAAATAATAAACTGGGTATTCAATTCATAATTTATCAACTCAAGTTTATATTGAGTTTATATTATATTATATCCTATTAGTTCATATTACTTTATATCAACTTAATTTTCTATTACTGTATATATATCACATAAACACTAGAGTACAATTTCTGATACATGCAGTCCAAAATAATGCTATTGTTGATATAGTATTCAGAACAAGAGTTTGAATTCTTAATTTCATGAATGTTTTGTGTGAGTATCACATCAGTAAAACAGAAGACAGGAAAAGCTCAAGGCTTTTGTACTAGGAAAAGCTCAGTGCCCAAAGCAGATGGCAAAATATTTTGAATCGTATGGAAGGCAGAAACGTGCCTCTGTGTTTACTCTTTGAAAGCTGCAACCCCATAATTCACTGCAGAACAGTTATCATTCAAAAACCAGATCGCTCACACCATCACTTTACCATATATTGAAAGGCGGGGGTGGGGGGGGCAGGGAGGAGCGTCTAATAAATTATCCCTTGAATTTTATCCCTAGAATTTTTATCCAACAAAGACTAGTACTAGGAAAAAATGTTTAAATACTGACACTTTGGTTCTCCAATCAATCTTTCATCCCAGCACCCAAGGTTTTGGTGGAACAGTTAGCTAACTAAAATTGATGGAAACAAATCCCAGAATCAGTCAAATTGAAGTTTTGCTAAGGTTTGAAGTTTATACTTTAAGATGTTATTTATTTATTTGTGTATTTATTTATTTATTTATTTCACTGCCCATCTTACTCAAGGAGTGACTCTGGGTGGTTTACAATAAAAACAAGAATAAATAATTATTAAAAATGCCATAAGACAATATTCTTAGAGAAAAGTATAAAAGTACCATACTGGGATAATACAAGGGCAGGAAAAAAAAAAGGAAAACTTCAGTTTGGTTGCCTATATTTTCAGGTAATAAAAGAAGGCTTAAATAAATGGTATCTCTGTCATATCACACATCAAATAGATATTTATGTAGATAAATGGTAAGGTATTAAGTAAGTTTGCTGGCAACCACCAAGTAGATGTTATTGATGCCTTGTTACACAGGTTGCTGTAGCAGCTAAAGCATGTAGAATAAGAGGAGCTTCATCCCAACCCTATCATAACACCATCTCAGGGTTAAACTAAACACAGGTAGTCCTCACTTACCAAATGCCTCATTCAGCAACCATTTGAAATTACAATTGTGCTGAAAAAGTAGGTTTATGACTGGTCTTTGAACCTGTAGCCATTGCAGCATCCCTGGTCATGTGATCATGAATCAGGTGCTTCACAAGGGAACACATTTACAATGGTTGCAGCATCCCACAATCACATGATTGCCATTTGCGACCTTCACAGCTGGCTTCCAACAAGCAAAGTCAATGGGGAAGCCGGCAGGAAGTCACAAGTCATGGACTTGTAGTGTCACATTTAATGTCCTATGGAGATTTGTTTAACAACTGTAGCTGGAACTGAGTTCATAACTTCAGTGTAGTCATATGATGTTTCACTTAAGAACCACTTTGCTTAGCAGTGGAGTTGCTGGTCCCAATTGCAGTCAGTAAGTGAGGACTACCTGTAGTATGCAAAGTGTTGTCCTGCTCCATTTCCAATATGGATTGGGACTAATAGGAGAAGAGAAAAGAAAATATAATCCAGCCCCTCTAATTTGTAAAATCTCCAACCTCTTTAATTGTTTAAAGGCGAGAAGAGTGAATGTTCTAGCACAACTATTTTCAGAATCCCCTCCATACAAATGTGTGTGTAATGTGTTTTTACTGTTTGTTTATTTATTTATTTCTTACATTTCTTCACCGCCCATCTCAGCAAGCGACTCTGGGTGGTTTACAATCAAGTTAAGATAATACAATATCAAAATATCATAAGAAAACAGATGCATTATAAAAATATAAATATAAAATATAAAATCCAAGATGGTGAAACAACAGTCTGAATAAAATATCCCAGGGCCTCATCAAGGTGCCAACCACCCCGATGGTTGACTATCCCACCTTGACAGTTTGTCACTAAAAGACCCAGGAAAGACCCTGAATGCCTTCTTAGTCATAAATGTCAGTTGCAACTCGATCTATCATCATCCATCAGCATAATCTACATCACAAGATTGTTTTGAAGAAAAACGATTATGGCACAATATGGGTTTCTCTGAATGAGAAAGAATAAAAATAAAAGTAGTATTTCCTCTCTCCCTTGCAAAGTGACAGATATACATTTCTGGTAAGAAGAAATTGATTACCAATACAAGAAGGCAGGGGATAATCCCAGGCTCTTCTTTCTCCTGTCATGCATTTCAAAAGACTGGTCCCATGGAGAGTATAACCAGGGTTGCATCCATAAATGATAGTGCTGCCAGCAAAATGGCCTTGATCACTGATTTTGTATCCAAATTGTGGCACACCTGGATCCTCACAGTGAGAAAGTTCAAAACCTATGGAAGGAGCAAAATCAACAGTGTTTCCAAGACAGTTTTTTTTTCCCCTCTATCTCTCCAAAGCATAGACTGTGGTTTAAAAGTAAGCTATTTAATGCAAACATTTGTTTTTTGTTACTATGAAAGTACCATAATCTTTTGGGTTGATGAGGGAAGGGTGAGCTGCTGTTGATAAAATCTTAAGAGGCTTCTTTATCCCAAGTCAGAC
This sequence comes from Candoia aspera, assembly GCF_035149785.1. Lineage (NCBI taxonomy): Eukaryota > Metazoa > Chordata > Lepidosauria > Squamata > Candoiidae > Candoia > Candoia aspera. The sequence goes on from NC_086155.1 coordinate 192,680,042, forward strand.
ATTTTGACCACCCAATTCCATATGATTTACCTTCGCTAGCTGCAACTTGCTATATATTTACTGTTAATAGTCAATATATATTGGGTTGGGCATACATTTGGATGACATATGATGCAACTATCTTTAACATTATCCATTCGACATTTACTTGGAGTGCATTGTTTTCATCAAGTAAAATAAAAGTCAGGGTCATTTCTTACCCAATCCTTTCTTTTACTTTCTGAAATACTTACTGGTATATACGAGCTGAAATCCTTCATCTGTTCCCTCAGAATCTGAATTAAACTCAAGCCAAAGATGATTTGAAGTACTGCTCAGCGTCAGTCCTCTTAGAGAAGCTCCAGTAAATGCACCCAGCAAGTGTGCTGTATTATCTTTGCCATCATATATCTGAAAAGCAAATTGACTTTAGATAATTTCAATAAGCAGAAAATGGAGAGTAAACTCAAAATTTCCACTGAGATAGATCAGGACTGCTGAACTAGATGATAACACAAAGTATTGTCTTAAGAACTCTGACACTTATTACTTTCAAAATAAGCCAAATTACTTTTTTTTTAACTCCAGGACTTCCACTCCAGCATAAGATTTATTAAAACAACAACAACAACAACAGCTGTTTACTTTGCCACTGCCAACATTTTAATGGTGATACCCATTTTCTCTTTTCAAGTCATATTAAAAGACTCTCTGAAGTTCAGTTCTATGAAAGCAGTTTACTAATTCATATACTGATATCAAAACAAAACAAAGCAAATTATTGCAGTGGAACTAGCAAACTAGCTATAAGTCTAAAGGACATTGTAATCTATATGCAAATTAGACATCTAGGCTTGCCTGGCTTTTAAAGTACCAATTTATTTATTATCTTCAACAATTTCTATTGCCCTGCAGATATCCTCAGAAAAATACAGGAATGTGAGAAATTCTTAAAAGATAAGGATACTGTTCAATTCATACACTTAACTTGGTTACTAAATTAACCAATTTTCTGGGTTCACCTAATACACTGAATCATAAACTGCCAGATGTGCTGGGTTCATACAGCATGCAAATTTACCAATAAATAAATATCCCCCCAACATTTAATCTTATTAAAACTTGTATTATGAAAATGTAGCCAGTAGATGCTGAGGGTTTTTTAAAAAATTTTTTTGCATGTCTTGCAAATGCTATATTAATACTTTCAAATTTAAAGAGCTACTTATATTTACATTTGCCTATGTCTGTAAAGTAATGTAGAGCCGATCTTGGGAAGAGGAAAGGTATAAATGAACCATTAAGGGAGGATTTGCAGAAAAGATGATACAGTCTTGAGCAAGAGGGAAGTATGAGAAAGAAACTCAAAATAACCCCACCTTGATTTTGTTTAGTTAAGATGGAACAGAGAGCAGCTTAATGAGACTCTCAAGATTCTGTTATTCTAGCTTATTACAATAAATAGCATTCCTAGAACCCCTGCCATGCCTGTTTATTGATCTGTTCACACCTGAAGGGCTAATCATAGATCTACCTATCATGTGGTTCCACATATTTATGATCAAGGCATACAAGGTACCAGTCACTGACAAAACACAGTAAATTAGGCAGCAACTGTTTCTGAACATAATTCCAACAAGCATGAGACTTCTCAGGGGAAGAAACCCATGAGATTCCATAGGACGTTTTCCCAGGAAAGCATAGGTAGAATCTCAGGCTTAAAGCTCTGTACTCCCAAGTGGAGAGTGCCCAGTTCTTCCCCAGTTGGATTTTATGGCATCCAGACCTTCACCCACCATTTTTTCTCTCTGGCATGACTTCTGCAGGCCTAAGCTGTCCTTTATCCATTCCAACAGGTACCTGCAATTCTGGTTGCTTCCCTGCTCAAGAAGCTCAACAGAAGACCATCTCTGATGTGTATCTTCTCCTTGGAAGCAAGATAACAGGAGTTCCCTTTCGAATACCACTCAGAACCCCATTTCAATTAGGAAGGGAAGCCAGACATTTGTTGTACATCTAAAGGGACTCAACTTCTAGCACTCACTAAGGTGTCACTGTTGAGCACCAGAAATATTGTTACTTCCTGGAATCAATATGAACTCAGGTCTGTCTTTTCCAAATCCAATCCCCTGCCCTGGCTGTTAAATTTTATTAAACTGACCTTTTAAATAACTATTTTGTATAAAATGAACAATATAACACCTCTGCTGTAAATCCAAGAGTCAGTGTGCCACACAATGATGCATTTATTTTCAAAAAACCATGCAGTTATCATCCAATTAACAAATTCATTTTAATATCCCACCACTGTTTTAATCTCAAACACAAAGCAAGTTTTAATTCCATTAAATGTTCAGATATCAAGCAAAGAAAGTGAATAAACAAAAAACAAACATGATAATGCAGAATAAGGATATTTTCAAGGATATCCTTTACTGACATTACCCACTTGTATTTTAAACACAGTCCAAAAATGATATGCCACAGATTGATTATTTATTTTTATGATAAGAGATACTGACAGTAGCATTCTGGAAGAATGAAATACGGAAATATAACTATATCTAGGTACAAAGAAAGTACATTAAATTCAGTCAAAGTTCAACTCATGAGACTGGGTAGGGTCATTCAGAATAAGTTTCATTTCTACAGATTGGAAATGAGGGAGTAATTCTGTGAAGGGTGGTACTTTGATTCTTAATTTGACATGCTTTATTCTTGCATAATGCTCTGTATCTCCCTAGGCACTTAGACCAATTGTGCCTTAAATCTAAACAAGACTCAATTGCTAATAAAGACTTCCATAAAATGTACCTCAGAATCCTTTTACAAGTTCTACCAAAATCATCAACACACATTTCTGAAGGGAGATACTTCTTCTGTTATTTAAATCTATCAAACATAGATTTGGGGTATATTGAGGACATATGGTCCTCAATACACCCCAAATCTCCCTAGGTAAAGTAATCTCTAGGTAAAAGGGTTAAGTTCTTAATCTTAATTGTTAGACAAGTAGATAATCAAAAAGGCAATCCATAAAATATATGGGTCTCCAAGCTGTAGAAAGAATAAGTTCCTTGAATAAATCCTCCTGAACAATTTCAGGAGAAATTGTACCAGCTGCAATTAGGCAAACAAATTTAATATATATTGCTATTAATATTTTACACAAGCATACATACAGAGATGCACACATATACAGCCAATATCCACGATAAAGCAATAAAAACCCCTCTTTATTATTTATTGTTTTCGCTACTTAAAATAAAGCAAAATCTATTTCACTTTTCCATGATGGTTAACTTGATTTTATTTATACTAGGATGTCTGATTAATGGGACATATTTTCAGAAATAAATGCATCCCTCCCAAATTGCAACATACCTTAAGAACATCTGCTTGTGCTAAATGGAATGTTCTGGCAGAAATATTAATTCCCTTCCCTGCTTGCACCTGAATGCTGTAAATACATTCGTGATTGTTTTCATAGTTGAGGGGATAATTGGGGGACAGCAATATTCCTTCATTAGTGGTGGCAGAAGCTCCACATTCAGCTGCAGGTAAAACAGAATTCAGTGTATAACTGAGTAGAAAACATATATGAAATATTATTGTGATTTGATCATTGTCCTGGCTGTTCATCATAAATTCCTGGTAGTTATAATCATAAGGAACAACAAAGTCTGTTTTCAAATTTGTCTCCATCACCTTCTTTTACACTATGTCTCTTGCCTTTTATTTCCCACTCTATTTATTTTTCTGAAGATTTCTGAAAATGGAAATAAAGTGGAAATGGTAATACTTTGGGAGAGATGTGCAGAATTTTAGGGAGAAAAAAAAGAGAGAAAAGAAAAGAAATAGCACGGGGGTGAATGGCAGAAATAATGAAGGGTAAGAAAGAGTTGTATTTCAAAACTGATGGGAAAGGGAAAGCAGTTTCATACTGAAATGACATTAAGGATGGCTTAGAGAATACATTATTAAACATAAGGGGATTATATTGCAAGAGAAGTATAATTAATCATTATGAACTGCACTGTAGTTAAAAGAAAGAAGAGAGTAATGAAAATACCTGGTTATAAGAATGCTAATAATCTTAATACAAGGAAAGACAAAGAGAAGTTTGGAAGAGATCTAGAATGCCACCCTACTCACATTCATCACTAAAATTAGGATACTGTTTATTTTGGACACTCCAGCAAAAGCATATAAGGCTGTGCAAAGCATTGTATGTATGTATGTATGTATGTATGTATGTATGTATGTATGTTTGTATGTATGGAATCTATATGGCACCTTTTCCTAATGGTGCTTCCCAAAGCATGTTAACTTAAACAAAACATCCCTCCTTGAAGCATTTTTCATTTCATTTCATTTTTCTGAAATGCTTTCAAGGTTGCATCAAGAGAAGTCCATAGCTGTCTAAAATTGTTTCTCATTTTCCTGGTGGTTTTGCTGGAATCATGGTCTTTCCTTACACTCTGATGGACAAATAATCAGGCCCAGCCTTCAAGCACCTATGATGTCTACTGGCTATGTAGCTGCAATGGTGCGATTGAAACTCTACTTGGTTTTATATGTGTCACACCATTTTGCCTTTTTAACCAACTCCACAGGAAAGCTAAAACTATCTTACAAATCTGATTATGCTATACCTCCCCCTCTTCTTATACTCCTTTAAATTAGGGAGGTGTTTGTCTGAGCCTCTTCTGAATATTATTGTGGACTTCAGACATGTTTTACCCCTTGTTGTTTTGGTAACAGTTTGCATATGAAGGTCTTATTCCTTACCCTCTACCTCACCCTACAGACACCCCTGAAAACAGCTGCGTGAGCCTTTCAACTGGTGGTTCCATGAGTTAAAATTTGCTTAAGTAGACTGTGGGAAGTTATAGCCCTCTTTCCTTATTCTGGGGAGGGAGGGGGAGCTGCTGCACCTTTATAAAAGATTCCAAACAAGCACAATAATAACAGATCAGAGCTATCATTGGACAGATGTATAGCTATTATCACATTGAACTGTTGTCTGAACACATGCATGAAATTGTAGTTAAAAACAAGTGTTTCTGACATAGCAGGTATGCATAGAAATCCCAGCAAACTAATTACCTGAACAAGCACAGTTTTCTCACAGAATAAAAACAAATAAAAAAACAGCATTGTTTTTTGATGGTAGATTTATTTTAAAATACTGCAAACTAGTGAGAACCCTCCATATAGCTTATACACAAGGCTTCATGCTTCATAAAACTAAGTACAGGAAACATGGCTGTTAGTTCTGCCTAGAGACAATATTAAGAGAAAATTATCATTTTATCAGCTTCTTTTTTCCTATTCATAAATTATAAACATGTATTTGAATCAATGTGGATGAACTGTTTCCATGTTAATTAGTACTTTTGCACTAATGGCCCAAAGAGCCCCATCAAATTCTATGAGTGGCTGGATTTTCTGTAGCTTCAATCTATGCTTCCACATCATTTCATTAAGGGAATTCAGATCAAAACTCTTTGGTCAATAGCCATTCTTTAGGGGTCTCAGATGAGAGATATATTAATCTGAGAAATTAATCTGAGAAATTCATATATATATATATATATATATATATATATATATATATATATATATATATATATATATATATATGAAAGCTCTGATAGTGAAAGGAAGGGATGATTTATTTTTTCATGTTGAGCATGTATAAAAATGTGAAGGGAAATGGTGAACCAGAACATCAAGATGATGTTGCTATGAGAATAAGGTTGATTTTTAGGATTATGAATGCACCCTACTTAGACTGTTGTAAAGAGAATTAATCAGGGGAAGCAATTAACTGAAGCCGTGTAAAAGTCTATTCAGCCATGGATCAGGTATGATTTGATTAAAATTCCTTTACTGAGGAGAGAGGTTGACTTAGTGCTATTATTATTATATGTTAAAGGAATCACAGGACCTCTATGGCAAGATCTTCAGCCTCTGTGACAGTTCTTACACAGTACTAAATTCTAAGACACTTCATGTTACTCATTTTAGAAGCAATCAGTGTTCAGATATTTCTGTTGAAATTGATTTGAAGAGTTCTTGGTGAAAAACTAGTAAGAAAGTGGAGAATTTCCACCCCCACCAAAACACACACACACACACACACACGACACACAAACACACAAAGAGAGTTCTGGGGATAAGAAAAATCAAATATTATATGTGGCAATATAAATTATTTCCAACTGAACATAAGATATTATTTCTAGGGGAGAATTATGGAAAATACATGATAATAAACTTTGACAAGGTCTTTTGGAATGTTTTTAGAAATTAAAAATGGTTGGACATAAGAATGATAATCCAGTCTTGAGATGTTTCTAAATCTTTTCAGATTGGATTCATTAGAAGCCAATTCCTCAGTTATTCCATTAGAAGATTGGCGATGGGGTTTAAGTCATCTAATGAAGAATCTGTCTCTTCAAACTGGACAGTTTGGGCTATGGTCTACTTTTAATTTATTCTCCACATCAAGAAACTGCATAGGGCCATCTAGCATCCTGCATATGTTGAAGGGACAGATAGAATATTTCCTAGAATCCTTTGCAAGATACAGGTATAGATTTCATTTCAAACAGAAAGATTCTTTGTGGTACAGTTTGGTATGTCTGGCTCTGTTTGCTTGATCTTGAAAATGTATTTATTTCTAAATATTGTTCTTCTCCCACAATGCTAGAAAGTCCAATACAAATGAAGGTGTGGAACATCTTTGATTCTGGAACAAAGACAAAACTGGCAGCTGATATTCTGATACTTTTTCAAAACTTTACATGTTAAATATATCCTTAATGTAGAAGTTGATAAAACAGAGGAAAAGTTATATAGAACAGCTGAGTTTTAAAACTCAACATCAGACTTCATAGTAAACCAGAAAAACCTGACAAATCAAAGTGAAAAGACATGAGATATGTAAAGACTGTCTTGTATCAAAACTAATAGGTGTGCACCATGCTCAGACATGCTGTATAGTTGCAAGTTTATGGACAATGACTACACATACAAGCAAATGAAAGCAGCTGACCACGTACCCACACACCTGGGCAGAGGTGCACTCCACACTCTTCGGCCACCACCAAGGCAAATAATTTCTGATGCTCCCTCTAAGCGGTATCCAGAAGAGCAGGAGAAAGTAAGAGTATCTCCTACTTCAAAGTTAAATCCAATTCTGCTTCCAAATTGAGGAGTCCCAGGATCCTCACAAGGTTCCAGATTGTATTCTGGGAGAGAAAAAGCAAAGCAACATCTAATTTAAAGGGTTTTGGCATCCGGAAAGCAAAGATTCCTTTAAAATCTGACTCAGCCAAAATCACTAAGTGTCGCTACCCTATTACAGATCATGCATGTGTACCTGAACATCAGCTGAGCCTTCAGATACTCACAATATCTGTGAGATGCATCTTTATGATTCCAATAGCAGCTATAAATGAGTGCAAGTCTGACCTGTAAAAACTGTACACCCTGAAAAAAAGACCTATTTTCTTTTGAATTTATTCAGAACATCACGACTTGAAATGGGTCTTGAAGCCACTCTGATGTACTGTGATTTTCCCATTAAATAACATATTCTACTGTTTATTACAATTTTCTTCAACAATGCTACACATGCCACAACAGACATACTGAGATTTGTGCAATGGAAGTAACAACAGAAGCAATCGCAAAATGTATTATTTCAAAAGAAAAAGTTACGTATCAGAAAAAAAGGTAATATTTGGATTTTTCACACTGCCCCATTTCTGTGCCTCTCTGTGAAGTAAATACTGTGTTTTCTTCAACCCAAACAAAGAGCTTGTTTTGTTCTCTTACCCGAGAAAGAAATATTAAACCCTTCATATGATATTGAAAAGTCAGAAATGAAGCGCAGTTGAGCCCTGAAATTTCCATAGAGACCAGCATTGATTGCGGATGGAAGTTCTGAACCAGTCAGGCGTGCTAGTGGTTGAGTGAAGCTGCGATTTTCTGTGATTAGAAGGTAGTCATGATGATCTTCCAAATGAAAGGTATGAAAGGTGAACTGCACTCCTATTAGAAAAATAAAATTAGACTCACATAGTTAACATGAAACCAATTATATCACTGATTAAACTCATACATTTCATTCCAAACATGAGCTCAGAAAATTAAACAAGATTTATTTTACCCTTGCCCTCAGAGTCTTCATCTATTTCTCTCTTATCTTTATTGAAACCAAATTTTTGTATTTCTAGATATGCATCTGCATTTTGAAGGTAGTTAAGAGGATGTATAAAAAGCCACTACTCTTCATTTGCAAACCCAAGTGAAATGTGGGTGCTAAATCTTTGCCTAAAATAATAAACAAATCTAAACAAAACAAAACAAAAGTACACTACTTTCAATATCCATTTATTTTAAAAAAATGTTGAATTTCTTGATAGTTCAAATGATAACATTTAAGCATAATGTTTAGGGTGCATAATATGAAGCATGACTGGATGAAATGTAAGTAAATTCTGTACCTTTTCCATGTGTTACATCCACAGTCCATGTGCAATTCAATGAATTTGGATACAGTTCAGGGTAACCAGGAGATAAAATCGTTCCACTGGGTCCTCTAACATCTCCTCCACATAATGCTGAAATTGTAAGGACAGAATGCAATTTTTTTGAGGAGAATATAAGGACATCAGTATAGGCAGTCATTATAAGTTTGCAAAAGAGCAACTGAACATGCAATACAACTACTCAAACAACAGCCTGTATCTGGGAGGGCCTTAGGGAAACAAGACAATAATCTCTAAGTGCAACCAACATTTACACAAAGTGCTCACAAAGGAACACAATTAATTAATTGTTAAGAAGCTTTGGCAATAAGTATTATGAATTGCTAATTATATTGGTTGATTTCAAAGAATTCTCAGTGAAAAATAATGCTTCCTTTGCAGGAAAGAAATGATGTATACGTTCAATTTAACAGGGACGGTTAAATACACATAAAAGCATCGCAGAGAAATGTTCAAGCAAAGACAGTTCTACAGCAACATTTTTCTATAGTCCTTTCTCCTATATCCCTGATTAGTTTTGTTTATTACTGAAATACTACACAGTTGAATAAATCATTCTGTCTTTCTCTCTCTCTCCCCTATTGGAATACATTATAAATTTTCCAAGGGCAGAGGAAATCAAAGCATATGCGGAAATGTTTCATGTTTTCTACGTTTTTTTCCCACCCTACTTCCAGCTATTAAACGGGGTTGCAGCAATAATTGGTTGACAAGTTTAGCCTGGTAGATTACAACCTTATATTCCATTATAGAGAGGTTTCTCCTGCATCTCTCAGAAATATTCTGAGGTCTCTGAGACAGAAGAGTTGTGCTAGAAATAGACACGAAAAGGAAGCAGTTTTGACAAGGAATCTGCTTCTTGCAAGAGAAACATATGACATTATGGTTCCTCTAGAAATCTTGTGGGAAACAGTAACCAGTTGAAACGTTACTGTTGTGAGCTCCCACTTTATACTCAGCCAACACAGAGAGAGAAATATGCTGCAAAGTTCAGAAACCCTCTAAATTTCCTGTGATCGGGAAGCCAAATCTCAGTAAAATACCCATGCCTCTAGATTTGACATCATTCAGGGAACTGGAGCTCAGAGTTGACAACAATATGTAACAATTCTACTACAAAAACAGGCTAAAGGGAATCATAATATCATAGTCAGCAAATATAAAGTATAAAGGTTGTATCATCTTTTCGAACTTCCTTGGGCAGGGCTACCATCTGTGTCAAGACTCAGAAAAATGTAGGCATTGCTTTCCAGATTTAAAGTGTCCTCTGAAAACATGAAACAATGGAAATGTAAAATGATGGAACACACACTTATCCATATGATTTGGTTTTGCCCATATATCACTCGATTTTGGTTTAATTTATATAACCTTGTAATGGGGACTTGGGAAGACTTATGGTTTCCAAATATGGATGTGAATGTGATTTTGAACTGCATACCATCAATAAAAATCATAAATATAACAGTCACTCATGCCCTTGTTATCTCCCATATAGACTACTGCAATGTGCTCTACATGGGACTACCCTTGAAGAGTATCTGGAAGCTTCAGCTGTCCCAGAATGCAGCCGCATGGGCTATTTTTGGTGCCCCTAGAAGGGCACATATAACACCTTTGCTATGCGAGCTGCATTGGATACCAGTTTGCTTCCGGGTCCAATTCAAGGTGTTGGTTATCACCTATAAAGCCCTACATGGCATGGGACTGGGTTACCTGAGGGACTGCCTCTTCCCCACTTCATCAGCCCGTCCCACCTGATCATGCAGAGGGGGCATGCTGCAGACCCCGTCTGCAAGAGAATTCCATCTGGCGGGGTCCAGGAGGCAGGCCTTCTCTGCAGTAGCACCCACCCTCTGGAACATCTTGCCGCCAGAGGTGAGTTTAGCCCCATCACTCCTAGCCTTCTGGAGTAATTTGAAGACCTGGGTCTGCCACCAGGCTTTGGGTAGGGAGGAGAATAGTCATACTTGGGGCTGGCTAGTGCCTTGAAGTGCCCCTCCTATAGAGTGACTGAACGAGACCACAGCCATCTGGATTTTATTATATTTGGTAGCTCTGGGAAATTGTTTTATAGTATGTTTTATATTGAAATTTTATTATATATTTATTGTTTTATATTGTAAACCACCCAGAGTCCCTCCGGTCGGAGGAGATGGGCAGTGACAAATTTGATAAATAAATAAATAAATAAAATAAAAATAAATATTATTATAAATATAACCAATATAAAAACAGCTATGGTTTTACTCAGGAAAGGATATAGGGTTTTTTTTTCTCCCATGTGGAAAAACAGTGCCAATCTTGGATTGATGCTCTCTATGTATGAACTAGCTCTTTATCAGCATCTGCGTAGCCAAGGTATAATACTTCATTTTAAAACTGTGATTGTTTTGCTTTACAAACATGAACATACATATGCATTTTCTTATTCCTTTCTTTCTTTTGTATCCTTATGTCTCTTTCTTTTATTCTATAAAGATTAAATCACTAAATAAGCTGAATAAGCTAAATAAGCTGAACTTTCGGAAGACACAAAAAAAAAATCTGATATATATGGATCCTTTTTATGTTCAGAGTCTTTGGGTTCTTCTTTGCAAAATTATTAGGTGTACCATAAGTGCTATTTCAGATGTGATGAACAAGCGTCACTACCAATAAGTGTACTTTTGTTCTACTTATGGTTTCCCATGATTTTCTGTCTCATGCTCAAAGGCCAAATCTTACAGATTAATAGAACTCTGGAAGATAGTTTCTAACAAGATACTTTTGGGAAAGATTAATCACATACACATATGTATAAGGTTTTCAGATCTTGTTTTTCTTTGGATGAAATAAAAACCAAATATTTGGCATCAACATTGTTCCAGATAGAGATCAGTACAAAGCAAAATGTTCTTTTCCCAAGTGCCAATGTAACAGCACTTATATTATTAAGAAATTGTACCACCTTGTGCTTCTGGGTGAGCCACGGCTGACTCCACAAACAGTGGAGACAGGTGACTGAGGTGAAGAACGAAGGACCGGAAAACAGACAGGTCCTTCAGAAACTCTCTGGAAAAGGAGAGGATGGGAAATTTCCCAGAAGTGCTCCAAATGGCAGTTCCTCACAAGGGATCATAAAACAGCAGTCTCCTGTGGGACTGAGTGCCAGGAGATGAAGGGAGACATCATCTTGCACTCAGCTGGGGCAGAGGCTTTAAAAAGGAAACTAAGACACTTGCTGTCCTGATTACCAGGAAACACACTGAGACAATGACTTGGTCTCTAATATTTATTAGTAGTACTTAACAAGAATCCTAACAAACTGAGGAAGCGTGGGAAAACCCCGCCATATAAACCCCAAAGGTTAAGGCGGTCCCGATCTGTGTCTCTTTGAATGGCTGAACAGTTCCTCAGTGCTACGCATGCGCTTGACAGTCTGGGTGGGAGCCCCCTGCTCGCCATCCTTACTCATGACATCACCCTCCCCTCCAGATTGATATTCCATTTCAGCCCCCTCCCCTCCAGAGTCTTGATAAGATATGTTGTCTGCTTGTAAGGTCCCATGAGAACTTGGCAAAGAAGGCAATTCTTCAAAGGACAACTCCTCCACGGACGAAGCGGTGCTGCCCTCCCAATCCGATAACGCCTCCGAGCCAGGTGGCTGCTGCTGAAAAACATCTAGAGAGTTAGCAGGGTCAGCCCCCCTCCCCCCTGGGAAATGCAAGCCCGAGGTTGAGGGCTGTGGTTCCCCCACCTCCTCTGTAACTGGAGTCGAGGCTTCAGGCAGGGGCGGGGGGAAATACACACTCACAAACTCCTCAGCTTGGGCTTCTTCGGCCTGCTCAGGCGAAAGAGGAATCTCGGGTAAAATGCGAGGCTTGGGTTTGTGAGGGAAAAGCTGATGGAATCGATGAACCAGTGCTGGAGCATGTACATCTCTGGCATTCTCCCACGTGCGCTCCTCCTCAGGGTACCCTTTCCAGTGTATGAAATATTGGATGCCCCTTCCCCTCCTCCTAGAGTCCAGAATCTCTTCCACTTCGTACTCCTCCTCTCCCTCCACAATTACTGGAGGTGGGGGGGGGTAGTTGCGATCGCAAGTTACTTGGGGGAGGGTCTTTGGCTAGCAAGGCTCTGTGAAACACTGGATGGATCTTCATGGATGGTGGGAGCTGTAAACGATAAGCTACTGGATTTATCTGCTGCACCACAGTGAAAGGGCCGACAAACTTAGAGTCCAATTTCTTGGAGGGTCTGGTAGAGATCAAGAACTTGGTAGAGAGCCACACTTTGTCTCCTACTGCAATCGCTGGCCCCTCCTGCCTGTGAGCGTCTGCCGCCCTTTTGTAAGCACTCTTTGCCCTGTTCAGCTGCTCCTTTAACAACTCCTGTGCGGCTTGTTGCTCTTTAAGAAAATCAGCTGCGGCTGGAACAGTTCCCTGCTGGGAGGAGGTGGGCAACACCTGAGGGTTAACCCCGTAGAGCACTTGGAACGGAGACATCTGGGTAGATGACTGCACAGAGTTGTTATAAGTGAATTCTGCCATGGGCAACAGGGCTGGCCAATTGTCTTGCCGATACGTGGTGTAACACCTGAGATACTGCTGTAACCACTGGTTAATTTTTTCGGCCTGCCCATTACTGGCAGGGTGATGCGCTGATGACAGGTGGATCTGGACCCCTAATGACTGGAAAAGGGCCCTCCAGAACCTGGAAGTGAACTGTGGGCCTCTGTCACTCACCAAGTGATTCACCATGCCTCTATACCTAAAAACGTGGTCTATGAACAACTGCGCGGTGGCTGGTGCAGATGGGAGGCCCTTGCAAGGAATAAAATGTGCCATCTTTGTGAAAAGGTCCACCACCACCAGTATGGAAGTCAGGCCCTGGACCGGGGGTAAATCAGTGATGAAATCCATGGAGATAGTATCCCAAGGCCTACTGGGGGTGGGTAGGGGCTGCAAGAGTCCCGTGGGCTTCCCTGGGAGAGGCTTGGCTCTTCTTCAGGTGTGACAAAAAGCAACGTAACCCTTTATGTCTGCAACCATCTTAGGCCACCAGTAGTCTCTCAGAGCTCTATGGAGAGTTTTGAAAACGCCTCCGTGGCCTGCCGTTTGGTGGTCATGACACAGTCTCAGTACTTCTTCCCTCAATGAAGGGGGAATATACAATCGCCCACTATGCCAGAGGATTCCTGCCTCCACATTGAATGGGGAGGCAGTGTCTTGCGGGGCCCTCTGGAGGTCATCCATCCTGGCCCTGGCATACGGGTCCTGTTGCTGCTGAGCTCTGGCTCTTGCAAATAGGTCCTCTGCTTGGCTGCCTGCTGCTAAACTCTCCGTTTGGCTCCCCCTCATCGGCTGATCAAAGTTGTGAGGTTGTAATATAGCAGCCTGTACTTCCTGGTGAGTGGGGGGTTCTGCCTGAAAGGATCGAGACAGGGCGTCTGCCAAGCAGTTTTGCGCCCCAGGCACATAAGAAATGACAAAATTGAAACGGGAGAAAAACTGGCTCCATCTGATCTGGAGTGGGGTGAGGGATCTGGTGTTCTGTAGAAGCTGTAAATTCTTGTGATCGGTGCAAACTTTCACAGGAAAGGTCGCCCCTTCTAGCCAGTGCCTCCACTCTTGGAATGCTGCTTTAATTGCCAGCAACCCTCTGTTAAAAACATCATAGTTTATCTCTGCTGGTGAGAGTAGGCGTGAAAAAAAGGCACAAGGAAGCAATGTATTCTCTGCCCTGTTTGTATATTGCAATAACACTGCCCCAATGGCAACATCTGAAGCATCTGAGTACATTATGAATGGCTTCGTGGGGTCAGGGTGCCTTAAGAGCGGTTGGGAAGCAAAAAGCTGCTTCAACTCCTGGAACGCTGCTTGCTCCCTCTCCCCCCATACGAATTTTGAGCTTTTCTTCAAGAGCTGTGTGAATGGTCTGGTCCGATCACTATAGGCTGGGACAAAACGACGATAGAAATTACAGAATCCTAGCCATTTTTGTATATCTTTAACATTTCGGGGGGGTGGCCAAGAGAGAATTGCCTGGACCTTAGCAGGATCCATGGATATGCCTTCTGTGGATACTATATAGCCCAGGAAATGTACTTCAGTTAAATCAAAGGCACACTTCTCTAGCTTGGCGAACAGCCTGTTCTCTCTCAGTCTTTGCAAAACATTACGTACATGGGTTACATGAGTTGTGGCATCCTCAGAGAAAATTAATATGTCATCTAGATAAACGACCATGTACTTGTCTAGTAAATCAGCAAAAACGTGATTCATAAATCTGGAAAATATGGCTCCTGCATTAGACAAGCCAAAGGGCATAACAAGGTACTCAAATTTGCCAAACCTGGTGTCGAAGGCAGTCAGGTATTCGTGCCCCTCTTTCACCCGGATCAGATTGTACGCACTCCTGAGATCCAACCTGGTAAACATGCGTGCCTTCTGCAAGCGATCTAGCAGCTCCGAGATTAAGGGCAGAGGATAGGATTCTCTCTTTGTTTGTTTATTTAAGAAACTGAAGTCGTGGACCACTCTCATGGGTGTCTCCTGGGTTGCAGGTGCCAACGGGTCGGGCTTCTTTGGTACAAAGAAGGTAGGAGCAGACGCTGGGGACGTAGATGGTCGGATGAAGCCCTTTTGGAGATTGGAGTCCAAGTAATCCTTTAAGGTGGCTAACTCCTTGGGGGACATGGGATATTGTTTCCTTGCTGGGATCTTGGCTCCTGGTAACAACTCAATGGTGCAGTCACAGTCCCTATGGGGGGGTAGTGCTGTGGCCTCTTGCTCGCTGAAAACGTCTGCAAAATCTGCATACTTGGCTGGCAAGTGGACCCCCCCTGCTACTGTGACTGTGTTGGTTGCTGGAGAGTGTGGAGCGGCTTGACTCTTGTGGTGCTGGCATTCCTTAGCTGGGAAGGAGATTGCTCCTGTAGTCCAGTTCATCAACGGGTTGTGGATCCTCAGCCAAGGCGTGCCTAGGATTACCGGCACATTTAGCGCTGCAGTAACATAAAGCTGGATCCACTCAGTGTGGTCTCCCACTGTCAGCTGCACCGGTTCTGTGAGCCTTCTAATCGGCCCTGCCTTGAGGGGCTGGCCGTCAATGGTCTCTACTTCTATGGGGCATGGCAATTCTCTGGTCGGTATGTTGCAGTCTTGTACGGTCTGCGCATCAATAAAATTAGTTGAAGCTCCAGAATCCACGAGGGCCTCTAGCTTGACCTGGTGCTCTGGGTTGACTTGGACTTTTACAGGTAAGTAGTAAAAGTCTTGCCTGGAATCTTCGGAATGAGCCCTCCTTAATTGATTTACGGTCTCCCTGCTGAGCTCTTGGGAGGGAGGCCAACGGAGTTTCCCTGATTGGAAACAGAGGCGGGGATGGGTCCTGTTTCAGCTGCTTGCCCTGGGGGTCTTACTGGAGCTGTTTGGCCTCTCGCTGGGCAAGTTCTCACCATGTGCCCCTGGGCTCCGCAGTAGAAACACAGGGCTCTCTCTCTCCTTCTCTGCCTCTCAGTCTCGGAAATCAGTCTCCTGCTTGCCCCAATCTGCATTGGCTCCTCTCGTGCTGAGTGAGAGGCTGCTACAAAGGGAGTTGGGAATCCTGAAAATGCTCGGAGGGTCTTGCTTCTCCCCGGCTGCACTGCCTAAGCTCCTCTAGCCTGGCATCTATGACCACCGATAGCTGATATAGGGCTTCTAACGTGGCTGGTGTTCCCTGGCGCACCAATTCATTCTTAATCTCCTCATCCAGCCCCTGTTTGAATTGGTCTTTTAATGCACTCTCATTCCAGTCCAGATCTCCTGCTAACAACTTGAAATCAGCAATGTAGAGTCCCACCCTCTTGTTACCTTGCTTGAGCCTCCGAATCTCCCGGCTGGCCGTGGCCTCTCTGATGGGGTCGTCAAAGTGTGCTCGGAAGCCTGCCAAAAAGTTCTGGTAGTCGTTGAGAATCGGATCGTTGTTCTCCACCATGGGAATAGCCCATTTGGCAGCTGGTCCCTTCAGCAGGCCTAGGATGAAGGTGACTCTGGTTCTGTCTGTGGGAAACTCTGCGGGTCTGCTGTCGAAGAACATAGTACACTGTGTGAGAAAGATTCTCAGCTGTCCTGCTTCTCCTCCAAATTTCTCTGGTAGACTGCCCTGTGATCTCAACATTACCGGTGGGGCTGCTGCTGCTGGTGCCGGTTGTGGGTTAATCGGAGCTGGTTGTTGCAACTGCTGTAGCATGGCAGCTTGTAATGTGTTGATCTGGAGATCTACTTGTTGCTGGTGTTGCTGTAGGTCTGCTGCCAATTGCTGGATGGCGAGCCGCATTTCTTGGTTTTCTGAAGACATTTCTAAACGTATCTGCTTAATTGCTTGTTCCTCCCTCTTTCGATGGGAGTAAGAGTTTGTTAGGATTGATGTCCTGATTACCAGGAAACACACTGAGACAATGACTTGGTCTCTAATATTTATTAGTAGTACTTAACAAGAATCCTAACAAACTGAGGAAGCGTGGGAAAACCCCGCCATATAAACCCCAAAGGATAAGGTGGTCCCGATCTGTGTCTCTTTGAATGGCTGAACAGTTCCTCAGTGCTACGCATGCGCTTGACAGTCTGGGTGGGAGCCCCCTGCTCACCATCCTTACTCATGACACTTGCACTCACTTTCTAATTACTTTTGAAAAACATTTTTTAACCATCTCATGGATATTAGAGACCTTCAAAACGGCAAGTTTCATTTGATACCTGGTGAGTTTTACCTTCTTTCTTTGGTACAAGGAATTTTAGACAGAGACTTAAGAGTTTAAAAACAATATATAATTGGCAAAAAAAAAAGAGTTTGATTTAAGAAGGTTATAGACAGACTAGGTGACCAGAGGAATTTGGAACATTTGTACTTTGGCTGTAATATTTGGGGGAAAAATGTATAATTAAATAATACACCTGTGGGAAACAACTAAGATGGAATTATATTCATATTGTAAACTGTCCAGAGTTGCTTTGAGCAAGATGGGTGGCGACAAAATTTGAAATATAAATAAATAAATATTAGGCACTGTGATTATTTGAATTTTGCAAATGGACACTAGACGGAACTAAAGGACCAGGCAGAAAGGAAAAGGAAAAAAAAAAAAAAGGAAAGTGCATCTATCAATGTTCAAACTAAGGTTGTAAAATGGGCAACCCTGTTATAAAGAGTCCTTTGAAAAATGGACTGAGATATTAATAACTAATATCTTAGAAATCATACCGATGCCAAAGGTTAAATCTTTAGAAGTTGTTCAGGAAGATTTTAAAAACCAACTTTTACCTGATACAAATATAATAGGACTTGAAAGTGTGGAATATAATAGAACTGAAAATATTACTAAAAGATAGTACAGAAGATAAATCAAGAAAAGGACTTGGAGAAGGAGCTGTTGCGGCAAGAAATCCTGGACCACACCTCTTTGCTGGATTTACAAATAAACTTGGTAAAGGATCTGAAAGATTTTTTGGAATGGCAAAGATTGATGAAAGACCAAATCCTGTGATAGCACTAGAATGAATTAAATGCCAATATTGTGAAGTGCAAAAGGAAGGAGTATAAAGTTGGACTATTTGATCAGGGATAAATTATTGGTTACATTTCTGGTAGCTTCTAATGGACTTTTTGATGAACCAGGACTGAAAAAAATGATGATTGCTGGATTGCCTATCGATATGAGTTAGGTTACAGGAAGAAGATTTTTCTTGTTTCTAATTTTTCTGCTGGTGCAAAGACTGTATGATGCTTTCTGAGGGATAGAAATTGGATCAATTATACATATAGTTTCTCTTTCTCTTTAAATTAAGCCAACCCAATTTCAATCTGAAAGGTACAGGATTACAAATTGGGACCAGTTGTTTACTCAGTGGACAGGTCCCATTGTTCTAGAAGGAAAAGAAAGAAAGAAAGAAAATCTCATTTACTTAATGAACTGCATGCTAGTTTGACCACTTGAGGAAGACGTTTGTCACAATATGTAATGTTATTGCACAGTAGAGAATACTCTTCACAGCAAGGTTCTTAATAGTGTTTATGTTTAGGTAGTAAACATTTAGTGCCTTGCAGCATTAAAAAAAAAAAAAAACTTCTACTATTTATTTATTTTATTTATTATTTAAATTTATATCATCACCCATCTCCCCCAATGGGGTACTACTATCCAAGAATGATATTCCCATCTGTCACCTGTGAAGCTTAATCTACAGAAGTTTCAGATCATTCTTACAATGTCCCTCTTCAGTTACAAAAAAAGAGCACTGAAAGGCTGATAAACAGCCTCCACTAGTCTCTCTTATTCTCATACTATTTCAGGTTCAGTTGGTTACAATAGGAAAGTAATCTTGGTTGTTCAGAACCCATCAACAAATCTTAGCACCTTGCTGATCCCACTGCAAGGAAAGGAGTGAAACTGGAGGCTTGATGTGTAGGAATGGGCTGGAATTAGATGTTTTAAGATTGTGTAGATCCTTTAACTAGTTGACCTGATCCTCAGCTAAATCCTTAGATTACACCCTTTTAGGTATGACCTTCTTTAGCCTGCAAGCCAAAACAAGTTCAACCAGGTTCTGCTACCAGCTTGCAAACTCTTCATAAATAGAGATTGTATATATAAAACCAAAACCAAAACAAATAATAATAATAATAATAATAATAATAATAATAATAATAATAATAATAATAATAATAAAAACATCCAAGGGCTTTTTAGAGGAAATGATGCTAAAATTTGTCAGGTAGAAGTGAAAATAGAAACAAGCTTTGAGAAGTTTAATGCACACATTTCAGTATTCATTTTTTAGTAGTGTGCTACTCAAAAACTGCAACTTGTTGCCAAATTGTAAGTATGCAAGAATAGGCATACTTTGGGAGAGAACACCTCATTATAGACAGAAGCCTGCACTTAAAAAAAAATGCTAAAAGAATTTAATACTTAAATACTAAGTAAACCTAAAGAAAGGTTTCTGTGGTTTGTGGGGTCCTCACCTGGTCCACAAAATATGGGCTGGATCAAAAGAATGATAAAATTTGATTGGAGTTCTTGCAATAATGTTTTCCTTTGGCAATATTAAAAAAAAAATTCAATTGACTAGAGTTTTTTGAAGTGCTGGGGCCCTTGTCCAAGGCTTTGGGATCCTGAAGTTGGAAGACATATACCATCATATGTGGTACCACTACCTTACTCCTATCTGCAAGAATGACTGTTACTCATTCCCACAGAGGAAAATAGTGTACTACCATATTAAGCAAATCATTAAAAAGTAATGTTTCTTATACCGTTTCTTCATAATTGCTCAGAATGGAAAGAGAGGTGTGGAATTGGTTTCTAAGTATCTTTTTCTCAGCTGGCAGATGATGTTGCCTATGTCCCTCATCCCAAATGTAATTACAAGGTTTTGGTAGAGAGCCTGTAATATTCAGTACACATACACACATGAGCACATCTCACCCCCTAAAAAATCAAGTTTAGACAGGAAGAATTGGTATTGCTGTTTCAGTAAATATAATGAATCAGTCTTTGTTATTAATATGAGCAAAGCTGAATAATCATACCATCACAAGTAGGAAGTGGATGGCTCCACCAATGGTTCTTTTCACAAAGCAAAGGCTCCTCGTGATTCAGTCTATAACCTGGGTCACACCCAAATGATACGGTTGATCCAATGGAAAAATCATGCCCATAACGATGGCCATGTACAGGTATACCAGGGTCCAAACAAGAGTAGGTATTAACCATTACACCTGAAGTTCAGAGAAAAGGAAATGCATATTAAAGGAACAAACAAGGCATCTAACTACATATATAATATGTTTTTAGGGAGATTTTGATAGGAAGGAATGCATAAAAAATAGGAGACATTACTATCACAGTGATGGCCAATTCTAAGGACTGTGGAAGCCACTAAGACCTGAGCAGGAACTTTCCAATTCTTCCAACAGGATATCAACATTTTTTTTTAAGTTAAGAAAATAAAATGGTTTTGACAGTGTGACAGTATTAACTTCCTGACTGCCCTGAAGTAGAGATGTTCATAATAACTTTCAGCCTTTAAATTCCTTCATTTCCATGCTCTGAAAGCTTTAATTATTGTCTGCTTCCTACCCTGGTCATCAGTGGAGGGAAATGTGAGAGTTTATTTCCCTACAATCTTGACTGATCACAAAGACAGCCAGTGTATTGACCTACCACCCCACTCTACTACATCTTCTCCAATTCTCTTTTGCTTATAGGTTGTAGTTTGTGCATTCATTCTTTTCCATTTCACATAAATATTGGACTATTGATTCAATCCATTTCTGCAACTCAAATATCTGAATTAGCAATGCTTGTGGGAAATGCTGCTAATGATGATACTGCAATTGGAGACCCATATCATGACTTGCCTAATCTATGGCAAGCCAGGAGCTCAACATTAATCTTAAGGGGCAGTAGAGTCAGTGTGGCTGAACATGGAGCAAGAAACAAAGTTTCATCCTTATGAGTTAGTAAATAAATTGGTAACAGGGTCAAAACCTCACTGGTTTCCTTAGGGCTTATGATCACAACCTGTAAACACTGGTGAAGATGTGGTAGTCAAGACTGTGAAGGATATTTATTTCATATGGTTGGGACACAATAATGCACAGAATGAACAACAGTACTTGACACTTGGATGCCAAAGAACTTGGAGAAAAAAAAATACTTACTTTCATAGCGGATTTTGAATCCATTATTAGATCGACTGTTATCTGTTGTAAACAGTAGATAAATGAAATTGCTGCTACTGAACAAAAATTGAGGGACTTGTGTACCATTGTAAGATCCGAGAAGCGGTGACAAAAGATTTGGTCCATCGTGTACTTCAAGGACATCGTAATTGAGTTCTGTCTGGAATCTAAGTTGGAGAAACACACACAGAGACATAAAATAAAATCAAAGACTGCATGATCAGAAAATTGTTACCCTTGTTATTTCAACACAATTATTCTTGTTTTCTACTATCATTCAAAATCTTATTCCAATTATTATTATTTTTTTCAAATACTAATGATGAGCAGAGTCCATTCCTTTATTTTTTCACTATTCTTAAACTATGGCGGATATTACTTTAGAATGTCTCAGATGTCCATGTGTTTCTGAACATCTTTGAACTCATGCATTTAACCTCTGGCCAATGCAATTTGTCAATTTCACTTCTATACTGATAGTGTTCAGCTGCTATATTTACATCCCTTTATGCAGTTTTTGCAGGTGGACTGTACAATGTAGGAAGTCATGTGATGAAACTGACAAGGTTCCTCCCAGTCTGAGATTGGGAAGAAAATCCTAGGTGTAGAGGTAATATTGACAACTGAAATAACTTCTCTGAATTATATTTATAGACTGTCCTTTTTTAGGTATCTGTTTGAGCATATCGTTTTAATAAATGCTTTCCATTTGATTTGTTTCAATTTGGATTTTATTTGTATTTTTATTGAATGTGACCTTGAAATAATTTGGCTAAAGTGTGAGGCTGTTGGGTTGTTCTGTTTTTTTTTGGTGCCTTCAAGTCAGTTTTTGACTAGTCTTTTGCAGTTTTCTTGGCAAGGTTTTTCAGGAGTGGTTTGCCATTGCCTGCTTCCTAGGGCTGAGAGAGAGTGACTGGCCCAGGGTCACCCAGCTGGCTTTGTGCTTAAGGCAGGACTAGAACTCAGTCTCCCAGTTTCTAGCCTGATGCCTTAACCACTATGCCAAACTGGCTCTCTGAAGTATGACTAGGAATGCATAAATGTTAGGAATGCTTGAACCATTTGGAGGGAGACTTTGTTAAGCTACTGAAATACATTTCTACACCTGGATCTTGAATCATCAAGGTTCTATGTTGTCTGAAAAATTCAGCATGGCTGCTTCAAGTTCCTGGTAATTCCTGAGTTCATGGGATTTGCCTGCAGAAAACAATGTCTTCTAGGATTGCCACTGGAACAAAGACAATATACTGCCTCCACACCAAAGGTATCTGCAGGGTGGGGAGGAGTTAAAAAAAGTCAAGGTGGCAGCCACAATGGCACAGTCGAAGCTTCACTCTTTTTAATGTGGATATGACACAAGTAAAAATGGAATGGAGTTTCAGTTGTGTTGTCATGGCTGCCATCTTGACCTCCCTCTCCCAGCAGAGATCCCTGTTTCACACTGAGTAGAACAGTCAGACTGGTATTTCAGTCCCTATGGAGTATGGCCCCCAGTGATACCCACATTGGTTGCCAGTCCAAAGCAAGCATAACCAAGTAATAATTAGCCATCCACAAATCTAAAGAAATATGCACCAGATAACTGACATTTCAAATGTAATACTGCAAGTCAAAAATTAATGCTTCTATAACTTTATCACATAAGAATCATAGCATTTTAATCCAGAGTCGTAGCATTTTAATTTAATGCCTATTAATATGACAATTGTAATCTATTGTGTCTTTACTTTTCCATCTTACCATGATTTAATCTCAGCTAATCACCTGAATTACTATAGCATTAAATATTTTCAAAGACAAATATCTAGAAGCCTATTCATAAATATCTAAGTCTGAACAGTTAATTCATTGGATTTAGATTGTCATAATTTGAAATGGCTAAATGAAAGTAATGAAGCTTAGTCTGGTTCACTAACTTAAATCTCATTGGTTTCCGTGTCTCTACATAAGATTGTCTTGACCCAATCCTTTCTTTTACCTCATACATCAAATATTTCTTGAATAAAGCATAATAAATAGTTTTTAAAGTAAAAATCCTATAAAATAAATACTGATTTAAATTACTGGGGCAGAATAAGATTCAAACAGATGTATTTAAATTACCACTTATATTAGAAATCTTTTTTTTTTTTTTTAAGGCAAAGCATTCATGGAAGTGTTTTTGATTTTTGCAATATATATTTGAAAGAAACTTTCAATTCACTACAAACAAACAAACAAACAAACAATATATTATTTATATGGCCAGTCATTTTTCTATTAAACTACATTTATTTTATTATGTATTATGTATTATAGCCTGCATGTTTTCAAGACTTCAAGGTGGCGTGTGTATCATCTTCCTTTTTTTCTCAAAACAACAACTCCATGAAGCAGGTTGTACTGAGATAATGTGACTGGCCCAAAACCACTCAGTCTGTTTTCATGGCTAGGATAGCTTTGAATCCTGATCTCCTAGGTCTTAATCTGACTTCTTAAGCACCCACACTAGCTTCCTTATTTCATGTGGTACGTGTGAGCTTAAAATTAAGGTTACACCACCTTATTATTGGAGAAAAGTGGGATATGCATGTAAGTAATAAATAATAAAAACCAGGTACCAATTTCCATAGTCTGGTGATTTAAGGTACTGAATTAGGAGCAGGGAAACCTGAATTTTAGTCTGCCTTAGGTATGAAAACCAACTAGGTAACCTTGGGCTTGTTGGTCTCTCTCAGCCTTAAGAAAAAGGCAATGGCAAACCACTTCCAAAGATGTTACCTAGGACTTTGCATGGATTTGTCCATGTAGTCACCAGGAGTAAAGGTGGTCTTGCAGGCAAAAAAGAAAGATAATCCATTGCAAAAAGAGAATTGATTGCAAAAAGAAATCATTTTTGTTCATTCAGTGTGTCAGGTTTAAAATTGGGAATGTTATGCACTCTGACATAATAGTATAAGCATTCTGACCAAAGGTCTATCTATATCAAGTCCTGTTTTCCTCAGTGGCCAACAAGATATTCCTAGGAGGCCCAAAGTGCATAAGAAAAAGGAGCTTCCATAACTGTTTGTTGCCTAGCTTCAATTTACTAAGGCAAGATGCTTTGATCTTAGCTATAGTATACTTTCACTGCAAAGTTCTCACTATCAATTTCCTCTACATCCTCTGTAATATATGCAAATTTCATTGTCCTGTCAGTCAGGAATCATGCTGAGACAAGGAGTAGGTCTCTAGTGTTTATTACTGCTACATAAGACAGAAAATCCTAACAAACTGAAGAAGCGTAGGAAAAACCCAGACAGATAAACCCCAAAAATTAAGGTGGATCTGATCTGTGTCTCTTTGAATGGCTGCTTAATTCCTCAGTACTACGCATGTGTTTTCCCCCCTGGATAGGGGCCACCTCTTGCTCACCATCAGTACTCATGACATCACCCTCCCCTCCAGATTCACATTCCATTTCAGCCCCCTCCCTTCCAGAGGTTTGATAAGAGTCTATGTCTCCTTCTAAGCTCCCATGGGAACTGGGCAACGATGGAAAGTCTTCAAAGGAAAACTCCTCCAAGGATGAATCAGTGCTGCTCTCCAGGTCTGATAACTCTTCTGGCCCAGGTGGCTGCTACTGGAAAATAGCTAGATAATTAGAAGAGTCGTCCCCCCTTCCCCCTGGGAAATGCAAGCCCGAGGTGGAGGGCTGCGGTCCCCCCCCTCCTCTGTTACTGGTGTGAAGGCTTCAGGTGGGGGTGGAAACTGCAAACTTACGAACTCCTCTGCTTGGGATTCCTCTGCTTGCTCAGCCAAGTGAGGAATCTCTGGTAGAGTGCAAGGCTTGGGTCTGTGAGGGAAAAGCTGATGGAATCAATGAACCAGCATTGGTGCATATACATCTCTGGCATTCTCCCACGTGCGCTCTTCCTCAGGGTACCCTTTCCAGTGTATGAAATATTGGATGGCCCTTCCACTCCTCCTAGAGTCCAGAATTTCCTCTACTTCATATTCCTCCTCCCCCTCCACAATTACTGGAGGTGGGGGGGCAGTTACAATCATCAGGCACTTGGGGGAGGGTCCTTGGCTAGCAAGGCTCTGTGAAAGACTGGATGGATTTTCATGGATGCTGGCAGCTTTAAGCGATAAGCCACTGGATTTATCTGCTGTACCACAGTAAAAGGGCCCACAAACGTAGAGTCCAACTTCTTGGAGGGTCTGGTAGAGGTCAAAAACTTGGTAGAGAGCCACACTTTGTCTCCTACCGCAATTGCTGGCCCCTCTTGTCTGTGAGCATCTGCAGCTCTCTTGTAAGCACTCTTTGCCCTGTTCAGCTGCTCCTTTGACAACTCCTGTGCATCTTGTTGCTCTTTAAGAAAATCAGCCGCGGCTGGAACAGCTCCCTGCTGGGAAGAGGTGGGCAACACCTGAGGGTTAACCCCGCAGAGTGCTTGGAAAGGAGACATCTTGGTAGAGGACTGTACAGAATTATTATATGTAAATGCTGCCATGGGGAGTAGGGCTGGCCAATTGTCTTGCTGATAAGTGGTGTAACACCTGAGATACTGCTGTAACTATTGGTTAATTTTCTCAGCTTGCTCATTACTAGCCAGATGATGCGATGATGATAGGTGGATCTGGACCCCTAATGACTGGAAAAGCGCCCTCCAGAACCTGAAAGTGAACTGAGGGCCTCTGTCACTCACCAAGTGATTTACCATGCCTCTATACCTAAAAACATGGTCCATGAACAACTGTGCTGTGGTTTGCGCAGATAGGAGGCCCTTGCATGGAATAAAATGCACCATTTTTGTGAAAAGGTCCACCATCACTAGTATGGAAGTCAGCCCCTGGACCGGGGGTAAATCAGTGATGAAATCCATGGAGATTGTATCCCAAGGCTGACTGGGGGTTGATAGGGGTTGCAAGAGTCCTGTGGGCTTCCCTGGGAGAGGCTTGGCTCATCTACAGGTATGACAAGAAGCCACATAGCCCTTTATGTCTGCAGACATCTTAGGCCACCAGTAGTCTCTCAGAGCTCTATGGAGAGTTTTGAAAACACCTCCGTGGCCCACCGTTTGATGGTCATGGCAAAGTCTCAGTACTTCTTCCCTCGATGAGGGGGAAATGTATAATCGCCCACTATGCCAGAGGATTCCTGCCTCCACATTGAATGGTGAGGCATTGTCTTGCGGGTCCCTCTGGAGGTCATCCATCCTGGCCCTGGCATATGGGTCTTGTTGCTGCTGAGCTCTGACTCTTGTAAATAGGTCCTCTGCTTGTCTGCCTGCTGCTAAAATCTCTGTCTGGTTCCCCCTCATAGACTGATCAAAGTTGTGAGGTTGTAATATAGTAGCCTGTACCTCCTGGTGAGTGGCAGGGGTTGCCTGAATGGATCAAAACAGGGCATCCGCCAAACAGTTTTGCGCCCCGGGAACATAAGAAATAATAAAATTGAAACGGGAGAAAAACTGGCTCCATCTGATTTGGCGTGGGGTGAGCATTTTGGTGTTTTGTAGAAGCTGTAAATTCTTGTGATCAGTGCAAACTTTCACAGGAAACGCTGCACCTTCTAGTCACTGCCTCCACTCTTGAAATGCTGCTTTAATTGCTAGCAACTTTTTGTTAAAAACATTGTAATTTCTCTCTGCTGGTGAGAGCATGTGTGAAAAAAAGGCACAAGGAAGTAATGTATTCTCGGTTTTGTTTGTATATTGCAATAACACCGCCCCAATGGCAATATCGGAAGCATCTGAATGCATTATGAATTGCTTCGTGGGATCAGGGTGTTTTAACAGCGGCTGGGATGCAAAGAGTTGCTTGAATTCTCAGAATGCTGCTTGCTCCCTCTCCCCCCAAATGAATTTTGATCCTTTCTTCAAAAGCTGTGTGAGGGGTCTAGCCCTGTCACTAAAGTTTTTTATGAACCGCCTGTAAAAATTGCAGAACCCTAGAAATCTTTGTACATCTTTCACATTTCGGGGGGGTGTCCAAGAGAGAATTGCCTGGACCTTAGAAGGATCCATGGATATGCCTTCTGTTGATACCTTATAGCCCAGGAAATGTAATTCAGTTAAATCAAAGGCACACTTCTCTAGCTTGGCGAACAGCTTGTTCTCTCTCAGTCTTTGTAAGACATTACGTACATGGGTTACATGAGTTGTAGCATCCTCAGAGAAAATTAATATGTCATCTAGTTAAATGACCAGATACTTATCTAGTAAATCAGAGAAAATTTGATTCATAAATCAGGGAAATATGGCTCCTGCATTAGACAAGCCAAAGGGCAAAACAAGGTACTCAAATTTGCCAAACCTGGTGTCAAAGGCAGTCAGATAGTCATGCCCCTCTTTCATCCGGATCAGATTGTACACATTCCTGAGGTCCAACCTAGTAAAAATGTGTGCTTTCTGTAAGCGATCCAGCAGATCAGATATTAACAGCATGGGATAATTTTCTTTTATTGTGAGTTTATTTAAAAAACTGAAATTGTGGACCACTCTCATGGATGCCTCCTGGTTTGCCGGTGCCAACGGGTCAGGCTTCTTTGGTACGAAGAAGGTAGGAGCAGATGCTGGGGAAGTAGATGGTCAGATGAACCCCTTTTGGAGATCAGAATCCAAGTAATCCTTTAAGGTGGCTAGTTCTTTGGGGGACATGGGATATTGTTTCCTTGCTGGAATCCTGGCTCCTGGTATCAACACAATGGTACAATCACAGTCCCTATGGGGGGGGGGGTAGTGCTGTGGCCTCTTGTTCGCTGAAAACGTCTGCAAAATCTGCATACTTGACTGGCAACTGGACCCCCCCTGCTTCCTTGACTGCATTGGTTGCTGGAGAGAGGAGAGCAGCTTGAATCTTCTGGTGCTGGCATTCCTTAGCTGGGAAGGAGATTGCTCCCATAGTCCAGTTCAACAATGGGTTGTGGATCTTCAACCAAGGTGTGCCCAGGACTATAGGCACATTAAGTGATGCAGTAACATAAAGTTGGATCCACTCAATGTGATCTCCCGTTGTTAGTTGCACAGGTTCTGTGAACCTTCTAATCAGCCCTGCCTTGAGGGGCTGGCCATCAATGGTCTCCACTTCTATGGGACGTGGCAATTCTATGGTCAGATGTTGAAGTCTTGTACGGTCTGTACATCAATAAAATTGGTTGAAGCTCCGGAATCCACGAGGGCCTCTAGCTTGACCTGGTGCTCTGGGTTTACATGTATTATTACTGGTAAGTAGTAAAAGGATTGCCTGGAATCCTCGGAATGAGCCCTTCTTAATTGATTGATGGTCTCCCTGCTGAGCTCTGTGGAGGGAGACCAACTGAGTTTCCCTGGTTGGAAGTAGAGGCGGAGGTGGCTCTTGTTTCAGCTGCTTGCCCTAGGGCTCTTACAGAATTTGCTTGGCTTCTCGCTGGGCAAGCTCTCACCATGTGCCCCTGGACTCTGCAGTAGAAACAGAGGGCTCTCTCTCTCCTTCTCTGTCTCTCAACCTCGGAAGTAAGCCTCCTGCTTGCCCCGATATGCATCGGCTCCTCTGGTCCTGAGTAAGGAAGTGCTGTGGAGAGAGCTGGAACTTCTGGAAGCGTCCTGAGGCCCCTGCCTCTCCCCAGCTGCATCTGTCTGAGCTCTTCTAGCCTGGCATCTATGACCAGAGACAACTGATATAAGGCTTCTAGGGTAGCTGGTGTTCCCTGGCACACTAATTCATTCTTAATTTCTTCATCCAGCCCCTGTTTGAATTGGTCTTTCAAGGCACTCTCATTCCAGTCCAGATTACCCGCTAAAAGCTTGAAATCAGCAATGTAGATTCCCACTCTCTTGTTGCCTTCCTTGAGCTTCTGAATTTCCCGGCTGGCAGTGACCTCTCTGATCGGGTCATCAAAGTGTGCTCGGAACCCTGCCAGAAAATTCTGGTAGTCGTTGAGAATTGGGTCGTTGTGTTCCACCATGGGAATAGCCCATTTGGCTGCCGGTCCCTTTAGCAGACTTAGTATGAAGGTGACTCTGGTTCTGTCTTCAGGAAACTCTGCTGGTCTGCTGTCAAAAAACATTGTGCGCTGTGTGAGAAAGGTTCTCAACTGTCCTGCTTCTCCTCCAAACTTCTCTGGTAGACTGCCCTGGGTTCTCAAGACTACTGGTGGAGCTGCTGCTGCTGCTGCTGGCACCGGTTGTGGGTTAATCGGAGCTGGTTGTTGTAACTGCTGTGGCATGGCAGCTTGTAATGTGTTGATCTGGAGATCTACTTGTTGTTGATGTTGTTGCAGGGCTGCTGCCAATTGTTGGATGGCTTGCCAAATTTCCTGGTTTTCCAGAGACATTTTCCAAATATCTCTCCTTTATTTTTCTTTGTTCCTCCCTCTTTCGATGGGAGTATGAGTTTGTTAGGATTGATGTCCTAACAGTCAGAAATCACGCTGAGACGAGGAGTAGGTCTCTAGTGTTTATTACTGCTACATAAAACAGAATCCTAACAAACTGAAGAAGAGTGGGAAAAACCCAGACAGATAAACCCCAAAAGTTAAGGCGGGTCTGATCTGTGTCTCTTTGAATGGCTGCTTAATTCTTCAGTACTATGCATGTGTTTTCCCCCCTGGATAGAGGCCCCTTCCAGCTCGCCATCAGTACTCATGACAATCATGGTATATTTATTTATTAAACAAACTTATATGGCTGCCCATCTACCTAAAGGAACTCTGGGCGGTGAACAAGAATTTTGAAAAAGCACAATATCATTAAAACAAAAAACAACACTGAGGCCTAGATAAAACTTGCATCCATCCATCAACAACACCAGGGTGGCTGTACTAACAGGTCTTCACTAATTTCCTGAAGGCCAACAGAATCCAGGTCATCCATATCTCTGGGGGATGGCTATGGAATAAGGCAGACACCATGACAGAGAAGACATGCTTCCGAAGCCTCACCAAGCAGCACAGTTCACCAAGGGGACTTGCAGCATGCTCTCTCTGCCAGATATAGTGGGATGGGCAAAACCCATCAGGGATAGGAAGTCCCATGTAGGGCTTTAAAGTTGACAATCAGCATCTTGAATTGCGCCCAGAAGCCTGTGTGGGAGCCACTACACAGTAGCAGTGTTACATGGGTATACCATGATGCACTCACTACTTCCTGTGCTGCTGCATTCTGGAACAGTTGCAGCTTCTACATCCTCTTCAAGGTCAACTCCATGTGAAGCGCATTGCAATAGTCAAATCAGGAGTTGACTAAGCCATGAATGACTGTGAGCAGCATCTCCCAATCTAAGAATGGGCACAATTGGCACACAGGATATATGTGTGCAAAGGCTCTTCTAGCTGCAGCTGCCACCTGCTCTTCAAGCAAGAACTGTGAGCCCAGGAAACTCCCCAAATTGCAGATCAATCTAAGTTAACTTTCTCTAAATTAAATCACCCAAAGATTACTTCATGATTTTTAAATACCTTCTACACTATCCTTTTTTTGAAAAGCCATGGGTTTGTATTGAATGACAATTATGTTTTTCAATGCAGTTAGTCCTTAATGTGCCAGTTGGCCTCTTGAACTTTGTTTACAGAAGCTGAAACAGAGTGTCATGCTTTTATACAGAGCACATGATGAATTATTAAATTGGGCAGATCTGAATAGCAATTTTCTCGTTCCACCCACTCCCACCAAGAAACAAACACCAAAATTAGGAAAAAAAACATTACTAATGGTAACTATTCTGTGAAGACCAGTATTTTTGCTATATTGCCTAAGGCAAAATTATGTTAGAAAGAGTAATGCATATGACTGATATAGCAAATGGTTCCTTGGAAATTGACTTAGCTTATTAATTGGCAAATGCATATGTGCCTCTTCACTAAATGAGATTTCATTATGAGAGTCCAATATACTTTAGTTATAAAGAAACATAAGCCCAGGTTTCATATCATTCCTTGGAAGTAGCAAAAATTCAGTATCTAAGCAACTAAGAAAATTCAAGGAACATTAAGCTAACCTGTATTCAGAACTGAAATATACAATGTTATTCTGGGAAATGAATTATGGGTTTCATAAGCAAGATCTAAGATCATTAGTCTAATGCAGTACTTAACAACATAATGATTAACAACTGGCATTTAAACTGTAATAATTATGTTTCAACTGTCGCGTTGAGACAAAAAGTGCTAATCTGCATTCCCCTCTCTAGTTGTTTCCTATCTTTCTGATGATATATGAACCTGTAACATTTAACAGATCATGTCATTGCTTTTCCTATTAGAAGGAAACAGGGAAACATGTCCTCAAAACCTACAAAACTTAGAATCTTATTCAGGATTAGTTGCATGAATTTTCAGTTTGAAGGATGGCTGTGAACATGGGTGTAAGAAGTATGATTCATTCCAATAGATTCTGGACGTTCTACAAATGAATGAATGTATAAATTAGCTTTTACTCACCAGTTTTTAGAACTTTGCTAATCTCGATAATTCACCCATATACTTAATATTAGAAGCAGTGATTGGCCTAGGTAGTTTAGCACCATTAGAAAAAGGTAAACAGTTTAATGAAACAACTGTCTAAACTAAATTTCCAGCAAGAATGGTACTGTTTGAGAATTACATCAGAGCGAGAAAATTTGTAGAGGTTATTGGTATATTGTTTTTCTGCTACAGATTAAGGTTATTGTCTTCTTTTCAGGTGATAATATTTGAATTGCCTGAAGCAAGGTCAGTTAGATTGTTTCACTTCCTTCTCTTCAGGCATGTAGAGAGTATGAAGCTGAGGGAGATCTCTCTCCTCTC
Organism: Candoia aspera; assembly: GCF_035149785.1. Classification (NCBI taxonomy): domain Eukaryota; kingdom Metazoa; phylum Chordata; class Lepidosauria; order Squamata; family Candoiidae; genus Candoia; species Candoia aspera. The sequence continues at coordinate 192,712,022 of NC_086155.1, forward strand.
TGAGAGCCTGTGAGAATGCAGAAGCCTGTAAATATGTGTTTGTGCTTTCTGTAAATATTTTTTTTTTTATAGAAATGCCTGCTGTGTGACTTTTCTGATCTCTCCTGGGCCAAATGCTTTCTAGCACTCTGCCAACAGAGGTTACTAATTGGGCCTCTCAGTGTAGAGCAAGAGAGAGAAACTGACAAAGTCAGGACTTCCAATAAACTTAAATCCCTGCCTATTGTCCCAGTATGGATGTCTCCACTGTCAAATCCAGATAGGCAGCTGAGAACAGACACCAAGGCTACAATTAAGAATAAAAACAAAGGTGTGTTGCATTTTCTATACTACTGATGTAACTTAAATATATGCAAAACATCAGATAATATTTGGAGGAGGAAAAAGATAGTTCAGCAAAGGTTCTTTTCCACTAACCCTTCAACTCTGATTATTAGCAATAGACCCAGTCTGGGAGGTCCAGGCAGGCCCACAAATAGGGTCTGTGTCACCCGGGGCAAACATGGATTCTGTGCCCATTTTGCTGGCCCCCCAGCGCTCATGCCCTGCTCCCCCCCCCCCAAGTTGCAGCCCTGGGTTTGGGTGATAGCTTATTATTGTTAATGGTCTTTTTTTTACCCTCTTGAAATATGCCCCAAATCTTTGAACTGTGGTAGGCTATAAAAACTGTAAAATAAACACATTTCTCATATTATGCTGGCAAATCACAATTTCTATTAATTTACCTATTACAAAAATGTCCTGTCAGAAAATTCTCTTTGCAAATTGGTAAAGTAAAACATTGTTCTTAGACTTCTTAGACTTATTATTATTATTGTTATCATTATTATTATATGAACATTCAGAATTTTAAACAGAGGTGTAATTTTAGAACATGAGTTCCATCATGAAGGCTCAAAGTTAAATAACAACAGAAAAGGGAAACAGAAAGACAGACAGAAAAGGCTTAGTGTTTAGGATTAAGGGCTTTTAACATGTGTAAAGGCATTATGTCTATTATAAACCAATATTCCCTTATATATGAGAAATGCAGAGCAGGGTAGGGCAACCTGCATTCCCACAAGGGCCCTCCAGTGTCTATTCTTCTTCTTCTTCTTATTATTATTATTATTAAAAATTAAGAATGGGAATGGGAATGTGTTTGGGGAAGCTTCCCACTCCCACCTCCATCTTTCGAAAAGATCAAAAGTAGATGTTTTGCTGGTGGTATCAATACATTACAAGATGCCCCAACTGCCCTCCAGAGATTAAAGGGGCAAAGTTGCATCTCAAAGCATTATCTATGTGTGAAGTAGAGAATTATAGGTTTAGAGAATGCAAAATCAATACAGAAAAGAGAGAAGATCAGTAAGAAAAAAACATAGATTCTCTTCTTTTAGTATCTTCTCCTCTTTCCCTTTCTCTCCATCTTTTTCCAGATCAGCTTTCCAGAATTATGAAGAAGAGTTTTGAAGATGACTGAGAATAACAGCAGCAGCAGCAGCAGCAGCAACAACAATGCTAATAAATACGCCTTTATCATGTAGGTTTTTTAGATGTGCTGCTCTTTCCAAAAAGAAGTGGAAAGACTGTGGAAGAGTTTAGGAATAACTGATTCCTAGATGTCAATAAGGTGGACTAGCCAAACAATCTTTCATGTACACTAAAATTATTCTTAAGAAAAATAATGGCTACTGTTATGACATGTTCAAAGTAATACATTTAATATAGCCTACACTTTCATGGATTATCTCCTATATCATTATAGGTCTTCTCAAACATCGGTACTTGAGATGTCTAGATTTTTCTTCAAACATGGAAAGAGTCATAGTCCATTGTATTAATATCTCAGTGGCCCATCAGATACCTATGGCAATCTCACAAAAAAGGAGATAAACACAAATGTATCTTCCTGTTTATATCTTCCAGCAAATACTATTGAAATACAAAATGCTTCTATTACTGGATGCAATACAAAGTCCTCATGACTAATTTGTAGCTACCAGGACATTGTAGGGTATCAAATTAAGGCTGTATCCTGGATCTACCACTCCTAAGTTCAATTGGATACACCTGATCTGTGGTATTTTGATGTCTTTGACAAGCAAAACAGTACACAAACAGCTTAAGAATAACAACATATGTTTTCTAAATACATGTGTATATATCCTTACCTGACATTATGGAACCTCTGTAGGAGCCTCTAATATAGCTTCTAATATACTTCATATAAATGCATCCTAAATGTAACACTATCATTAGAGTATGGTACAGTACAGTATAGTGGGGATTTAACTTAGAATTTTCAGAAGTTGTATGTTCTATCAGTTTGAGCTTACAACATAGAAGCAGTCTCCCCACCTCCATCAAACTCTTAAGTCATAAAGTTAGGGTAAACTGGCATCATCCATCATTGAATCCATTGAATAACAATATTATACAATCCAATAACCCAGAAATTTCTAGAAGTTTTTACTGAACTATAACTAAGGGAAACATAATTAATGAAAATTGGTTTCTGATATATAACACTACAGAATCAATAACAATAAAAGCTCTATTTAGCAGACCTCCTTTTAATGAACTTCTGTTGCAACAGACACTTTTTTTTTTACCAGACCACCCCTTCCCCCCCAAAAAAACAGGCAAGCCCATTGCATTCTTTGTAGTCCTAGACAACCCTCTTAAATTCGTTACATTTATGTAATTATGTCAATTTACATCACTGTGTAATATATCATTAAATAAATAATCCTTTTAGGTTATTTGTGTAATGATGTCAAAAAGGATGAAAATCACTGTAAATAATCTCATTTATGTCATCTTTAATGATGTCACAAGGCAAAGAACATGAATCAGTAAACATGTCTTTTGGATTTAATGGACATTCAGAAGTAATGGACACCTCCTTCTACCCTGCTAGTCCATTAAATCAAGGTTTTATTTTTAACTGTAATCTCCTGCTCATCAGTTAAAAGTGAAAATAGAAGGAGGAAATAAAAGCTTTTGTCAAGACCTTTCAAATGTAATTTTGATAGAGTGTCCTGGTTCTGCTTCAATCACCCACTCACAATTCAAGGAGTCTTTATAATAGCCAGGCCAGCCTGGAGAAAGGATGACTCCACTGGGGGCTGCAAAATGTCCACCACATGGAGCTATAAAGAAGAAAACAAAAAGTTGTTAATGTCAGGCTAGAACTGTTGCAGTCATTGTGCTCAAATTCTGAAATAAAACAAAATCACAAGGGTGGAAAAGGAAGGAAGGAACTTCTGTGGCTGGTTTGTCTTCAGAACTTGAGTCAAACAAAGTAAGAAATGAAAATAAACTAGTGCTGCCATAAGCTGGCACTGCAATCATGTGCAGTAGAAAAGAAAGTCCCTAACTCAAATTTCACCACTCATCAACTCACGGATTCAGTTTAGGGCAAGGTAGACCATTCATTCATTCATTCATTCATTCATTCATTCATTCATTCATTCATTCAGACTTGCTTTTAAAGCATGGCCCTACCATCCAAGTACATACAGCAATTTTCTATCTATTTTTCACAAGAACCTATTGTTGAGTCACTCATATTCCCTCAAAGAAATTAGCTGTCCAAAGAGTACTTTTCGGTGATAAAATGTCACTTCATGAAGGAATAACTGAGAAACAGGAGGCAGAATTACCTCTTGTCCTGGCCTACTATTACTAAGCTTCAAATTTTCATTTGTCCATGGCTTTTCTCTGTACCTCCCGTGATTTTCTTTGTGGTGGTGGATTTTCAGTCCTGAGGTGTATTTTTATATCCCATCAGAACAAATGAACTTCACATGCAATGTGTTCTTCCAGTAAGTCATTAAATTACTATTCTGCAGCATGGGGATAATAACGTTGAACCACCTTGCATGGTTACCACAAAACTATTCAAATTGTTATGTAAAAGCAGTGGCATTGGCAGGGAAGGATCAAAACAGTGAGTCTGATGAAAGCTGTGTTGTGCCATTGTAACACAAGCCTCCTAACTTTTCTATGAGTGTCCTGATGTCACATTTGGAGTAACCCTGCTTTCATCAATATATCCATCCCTAAAAGATGCTTTAATGTCCTTCATTTGTACAGTTCAGTTTACATGTTCCAACTCCTTCTCATACATCTTCCTTCTCAAACCTGGCAGCCTTCATATATCCTGGGGTTCACTGGACCCTCATACCTTCTGAAATTAAACTGAAAAGAATTCATAAATTCTAGCAATAGGTAAAGAGTTTATCATTCTTTCCAGAGCCCTATTTAGTGTTATGAAGCTTGAACTTGGGTTTCTCCGCACACACACACACACACACACAATCTTTCCCACCCTGCCACAGCAAAGGACAGCTAATTTCTTTGAGGGAATATGAGTGACTCAACAATAGGTTCTTGTGAAAAATAGATAGGTGAATGGGTTCTGAAATGGCAATAGCTACTTTATGTATTTACAATACTACATATTAGTAATTTTTGAAAATTACTAATCAGCAGAGATATCTACTTGAGTAAAGTACGGTATGTGCAAAATGTTTTTTTACGCTTGTTCTTATATAAAACTGTTTTATATTTATATAAAACTGTTTTTACACTTGATCTTATGTGGAAATATATTTCCATGAGAACAGGCCTGGGAAATTAGCTTGTTGTCAGAGGATTAAGCAGCTTAGATTTAGAAGCTGACATGATATGATCATGGCTGTCTGAGCATATATCTCCATGTGTGTGATATGAATAAAAATGTAAGAAGATGGATCAAAATTGTTTACTGCAATTTGTTTTTTTTTTTCCACATTGAGCAATGGAAAGCCCACAGCAGCAATTTACTCTTTAGGAACTCCAGCAATTGGTCTTGAGTGCCAAACTGACTCCAATACTGAAGAGTATGAAATAGAATAATGTGTGGACAAAATTGCATGAAGTATTAGTTGATGTCTTATGTCCTCAATTACCATTGTTCAGCTACACTGGATAATGTTATGGACTCTGATTCTGAAGATGAGGAGAACCTGATAGGCTGCAGCCTGTAGTTGAGGAGTCAACAACTTGTCAGTCACTGGGAATAATAACTCAAAGCCAGCACATTCAGAGAACAAGGAGCTGAATTCTGAATTTAGAAGAGTATTAAGGCCTAGAACATGTCATAGGCTAAGGAAGGCTCAGCAGCAGACATCACTATATCTCCTTCAGTGAAATGGATATCATCTCTAATTAGACAAGGCCCAGAACTCCAACTTTTCAAGGCCTTCTCCTGTGGTTGGAAACAATGTTCCACTACAGGACCTGTCTTGTTGTAGCCACTCATTCTTCGTTTCTCCTGATTCCTTTCTCTGCAAAAAGTTATTTGGCTTATGACCCCTGGTTTGGATATTATGGATTTCTTTGTCCCTGACTACCAGACTGAAATAGACCTGTTCTTCTTGGCTATATTTAAGTCATAGCTATGAATTACACTTTTCCTGTAGATACTTTTTAATTAATTTACAGCTGCAGTGGCTAGTGTTATCTTTTATACGATTTACAACTAAGATAATAAATTTATTGGAAACATTTGGTTGTTGCCACTCAGCCTGGCACAGGACAGATGATATTGATTCTATATTAGGGTAGAGTAATTATTTTTTATATTCATTTTCTTAACGAAATGCTCATTTTTGTACTTCTCTCTTTCATTCTAAAATGCTGAAGATGTTGAACAGTACAGAAACTGTTTCAGCCCTTTGGACATTTGGATTGCTCTTCATTGTGCTGTATCTTTTAATATTGTTTTTAGATGTTATCAGAACTGTACAGTATTCCAAGAGTGAATAAAACATGGATTCTCTATAATTATCCTTAACCTGAAAATTTGTTTCCCCACCCAGCAGTTACATTGCAACTTTGCATCTTCATTGAGCAATCCAGCAAAACCCTAAACCCATTTCTTGCTCACTCACTGTCAGCTCAGACCCCACCAGGGATCTTTTTTTTTTTTCCCTTAACGTTCATTACATGAAAAAAGGTTTGCCATTCTAATGACTTTTCTTCCAGTTTGAAAGATGCTAATGGAATAAAATATTGGTCCAAATAAATATTTGGAAAGGTTTATTGGCTCAATCTTTAAAAATTCCTATTCTTTAACTACACATTATTCTTTTAATGAGGCATTTGTCAAATATCTTTTCAAATCCAGGTAAGATCCTCTTTATCCCCATCTGTTTACAAGATAAAAGTTACTTTTGCAGAAGACATATTCATTTTTTTTTTATTTAGCAAGACATATATTCCCATATGCCCAGTAATTTTCTTTGTTATAAGACTTTTCATAAATTCATACAGACTCTAAACTCTCCCTTTTTAAAAAAACCTGGTGCTATATTAGATATTTTCTAATCCTCTGGAATGAAAGATGTTTGGGAACATATTGCATATTTTGTTAGAAAACCAGCAGTTTCTATTTGAATGTTTTAAAACATCTCAGTTGGATACAATCAAACCTGTTGCTTTCAGTGTTTTTATTGATGCTATTATTGATATAAAATGCACAAAGCAGCATTAGATGATAGGAGAAATAGGGCATAGATATTTCCAAATGATATGATATTATTTTACTTGCATTTAATGCATTTAACATACTCTAATTATGATTCTGAATGTTATCAAGGTTTTGCTGCAGTTTATCAGGAGCAGAAAGAGCCTTTGCTGGAGTGAGGATTCCTGAAATCCTATTAAGATATAGCTGTTGAAGTAATATGATTTTAATCACATAAAATTGCGTTTACTATTGTATTAAAAATAGTACTTAGCATAGAAAAAGCTTCCTAACATGACAGTATGTTATTTGTTTATGAAATAACAAGTGGGGCTTTAATAGAAATATCTGTTCCATTCCCAGAAAATGTGTTTCAAACTGTAATGATTTCACATAACTGGAAATATTTCTGTGCTATGCCTGTTTAAAATGTTATAACTAATTATTCTATGGCAATCAGTTTCTGTTATCCTTTAAATATAAGTTGCAGCCAAAACAAAATATTGTTGTTACATTAAATTGACCATGGTAGGGTGAATTACTAAATTAACTGAATTATTGAGCATAGCATTATTAAGCAAATAAAGTACTGCTTGAATCTGAACAGTGCTTTAAAAAAAGCACATTGTTGGCTAAGCTAAATACTAAGCTATTAACAACTTCAAGAAATTTTAGTTTTTCTTTCAGAAATAAACTAAGGAGGGCAAGTGGTACCAGCTGCTAAACAATTTGCATGTTTCAAAACATAGAGTTACAATTCAGCCTGGTTATGTAACTGATAACAATAAAAATCAATATATTACCAGAAACATTTTAGGAACTTATTTTGACAAAGCAATGCCAAGACATCTGAATACTTTAGGAAAAATAGATCTATGAATCTAGAATAAAGTTTTACATACAAAAATGAGCAACTGAAGACTGTTTCACATGAGAAATATGGAATTTGAACATATGAAACAGACCAGCATGCATTTAGTTTCCTGTACAGAATGTTCAATATATGTAATACTCAGTAACCCATATTATCATCCAAGATAATATTGTCAGGTGATATTTGCAAAGTTTGCATCATCATCATCATCATCAAAAAAAAAAAAAAAGCTGGCTGTGAAATTCACCTATTAGGTTACAGACTGAGAAAACAAATAAGCAAAATACTGTATATTAATTTTAGCACAAAAAACTATAACAAAATTACAGATAGGCAGGAACTCAAATGTCTATCCTACCTACCTCCACACTTAGGGATAGGTCCACTCCACATGACTTTACCATCCATCAAAACGCAAGTAATTGTTTCAGTTCCTTGAGTTTTAATAAAACCATCTTCACAAATGACGGAGATGGAACTCCCCAGCTGAAAATTGTCTCCAAACCGACGTGCATTGATTGGTATACCAGGATCAGGACACTCATTATGTCCAAATGCTTTAAAACATGAAGACAACAAGGAAGGGAATATGACAAAGAGTTAAAATTATCAGTTATATTTCAAAGTTCTTTGAGCCCAAGCTTTATATATTGCATATAACTTTTTTCTTTCTTAATCTCTAAATTAATCAATGTTCATACTACTACAGATGGACTATATTCTACAATGTACCCATTTATGTATGTATGTAGGTTGCACTAGTTCCACACTAGTTGGTGAATACTTTCAAACATTGTTTTATAAGCAGTTTTTGCTAATTTGCACATTTTCGCTTCATTTTTCCCCCCACTGAAGAACTGAACTACAAAATTCAGAGGGATAACTGCCACTATACACAACAAGCTTCTGTTTCAGAAAAAAAGGGATAACTGCCTTTTATTTTGTTTTTTAATTCATGAAGTGGAAACTACATTGGTTGTTTTAAAATTACTTTTTTAATGGTCTTTGTGCATGAGGCAGATCTTATATTTGTCCATATATTATTCATTCATTCATTCATTCATTTAAATTTATTCACTGTCCAACTTTAGTGGCATTGGCGTTTTGGTGTATGTTTGAGTTTGGTAATTATGGGGTAAATTACAAATTTAGATAAATCCTAAATATGACAATTTTAGAAAAGACATGTCTTGTATTCATATATAAGCAAAGTAAAATGATGGTTTTACTATTATTAAGTGGATATAAAATTAAAAATACTAACTATAAAGGCATGATTATAACAGTTCTGTTAACACATATACTGTAGTTTTGTATTCCAAGACAATAGAGAAGCATAAAATTACCCACTCTTTAAATTTCTCTGTTAGCATTTTTCCACTTCTTCTATTCATAAGAATAAAACAGAGAGCCAACTGTTGATAAAGTCAAGAGCCTTGCAGGCAATAGCAATCTGTCAGAGAGTTCATAATTTAAAAGCAGAAGAACAATGGTGATAATTTCTGATTCATCAAATTGAATGCTCCTCATCTCTCTCAGGAGAGAAAGAGAAAAGAAGACAGAGGAAGGAGGAATAATCAGTGCAATTGTAAAGACCCTTTGCAGTTGTCATCAATGTTTGATGACCAAAAAATATTTCCACTCACCTACAAGAGCGCCTGCTAATAAGCTAACTAGTATGGTTTTAAGAGGACACTGAAGAATACATTATGGACTGGATGGGGTATCATTATCCACAGAAGATAATGCACAAGATCCAAAGGTTACTCACTGAACAGATCATTCACATTCTAGAAACACTCCTTTTTTTTTCCTAACAGAAAATTTAATTCAAAACACAGAAAAATGTCATTCAAGTTTAAAAGCAATGATTTGCTACTAAAAATGAATTTTAAAAGTTCATTGAGAAAGAACTATATCTTAATTTAGGGTAACATTTGTCACCAGGCAAAAATCTGGAAACATGTCAGAAGCAAAAACAGAATCACTTGTGGCACTGAAGTAATTTGAAATAGCAATCTGCTATGACATCTGAGAGACACATTTAAATTTAATGTTCTTTAATTACTCTTTGACAACTTATTAGCAACAGCACTTGCCACCAGTGTGACTTTGGAAAGAGAACAAACACTGTTATTAATAGCATAAAGTGGCGGATTATTTTAGATTAATACAAACCTCAATTTTCCAATAAAAATAGACATCCACTCTCTTTGCCATATTTACAAGGTGTGAGAGTTTTAATGTAGCAGCTTAATCAAGGACACTGTAGCTTGAAAAGGAGGGGGAACAACCCCAAACACCAGCACAT